>NW_020172781.1:3366663-3432979 GCF_003031525.2 Neophocaena asiaeorientalis asiaeorientalis | reverse complement strand
GGGAAAAAAAAAAAAAAAAAAAAAAAAAATTTGAAAGCCGTTGTTGACAGGGACGACAACTGAGCTGTGCAGACCGTATTTGAACTAGTTACAGAGTTGGCAGGTCTGCATGCTGAATAAAACTTAAGCAACTCTGGACCATGAGGCCCACTACCTGCAGCCTCCCACCCTGTGACCTTGTCTTAAGGAGCTGTCCCCAGGCAGGCTTTTCTCTCAGCTCCAGAGTCCTCCCCTGACTGCCAGGTATACCCCTGTTTTTAAACCCTCACATTGTCCACCGCTGGGGTACAAACTCTTTAATAGGATAAGACACGAGTTGGCTGCCTGCCTTTTAGCGAGCTCAGTTCCTGTTATCAAGGGAACTCCTCTAGGAAGCATCTAGGACACACTTCTGTAAAATGGTGTTCACGAAGGAGAGGCTCACACGGAGGTGTCTGGGCCGGACCTGCGCACTCGTGGGTCGATGGCTGCAGGGCGGTCTCGCCGCGTTACAAACCCTCAGGGATCCCCGTCTCCCACGAGGCCGGGCTGAGAAAGGCCCTGGGGAGGAGGCCTTGATAGTCCCAGGCGCTCACCCCGGTACCCAGTCCAGCTTCCCGCCTCGAAGCCCAGGCTGCCGCGGCCGCCATCCCGCCCGGGGGCGCCAGGCCCCGGGCCCCAACACTATCCCGGCCTCGCTCTGCGGTGTGGGCCCGCGCTGTGACCCGGAAGCGCTCCGGAAGCGGTTCCGGAGTCAGCGCCGGCAGGATGGCGGCGGACACGCAGGTGAGGCGGGCGGCTGCGAGGCCAACGCGGCCAGTGACGGGGCGCGGAGGGCGGCGGTCGGGCCGGACCGCTAGTGCCGCTAGCTTAGGGGGCCGGGGGCCGGCGGCTGCGGAGGGCGCGGTCCAGGGGCCGCTTTGGGCCGGTCCCTCCCGGACCCGGCTTCGTCCCGGCTCCCGGCCCGGGTGGCGCGGACCGGCCGCGGGCTCGAGGAATCAGGGACTCCGGCCTCGGCGGCTGGAACCTGTCGGGCCCTCCCCGGTTCCGGAGTTGCCGAAGTTCCTCTTTCAAGGAGTCTCTGCTCCATTTCTCCGAAGCCCTCCAGCAGTGAGCCCCGGCCAACGCCAACTCCCTCTTAAACTTTGTGTTCAGCAAATATTTCTCAAGCACCTACTATGTGCAGGGATTTATAGCATATTCTTTGGATTCATACAGATCTGAGTTGGAGTCTTGGTCAGTTTTAGTTTCTCTGAGACGCTGGGCAAGTTTCTTAACCCTGCCAATTCTCAAGTCTTTTCATGCATAAAATGGGGCTAAACTAGTACCTGTCGTGTAGGGTTGTTGTGAGGAGTCAGTGAAATAAAGTAGGACTCCATATATGTTGATGGTTGTTATTAGGTGCAGCGTTAGATAAAAGAACTGTCACAATTCAGGAAGAGCCTTGTCACCCTGAGTGTTATTACCTGTGAAGTGCCTCATAGTTAAGGGAAGAGCTGGGGAAGACCTTTTTCCTCCATCCCATCCTCCTTTTAGTCGTGTTTTAGGGTGAAAAGACAATATTATGGGAAAAGGAAATGGGTCTCTAAAGGACAGCATGCCTCACTTGGGTATCAGGGTGAGGAGATTAATTGATTTTGATAGGGAGGCCCTGAGGCCAGAGAGTGAATCCTTAACCTGAGCATTCAAAAGATGCGAACTGGGCTTCCCTGGTGGCACGGTGGTTGCGAATCCCCTTGCCGATGCAGGGGACACGGGTTCGTGCCCCGGTCCGGGAAGATCCCACCTGCCGCGGAGCGGCTGGGCCCGTGAGCCATGGGCGCTGAGCCTGCGCGTCCGGAGCCTGTGCTCCGCAGCGGGAGGGGCCGTGACGGTGAGAGGCCCGCGTACCGCAAACAAAACAAAACAAAAAAAAGATGCGAATTGCGAGTTTCCTGTGCAAGGGAGCGGCTGGTAGTTTTTTTTTTTTTTTAATATTTATTTAGGCGGCGCCGGGTTTTAGTTTCGGCATGTGGACTTCTTAGTTGCGGCTCGCATGTGGGGACCTAGTTCCCGACCAGGGAACGAACCCGGGCCCCCTGCATTGGGAGCGTAGTCTTACCCACTGGACCACCAGGGAAGTCCCAGGGGCTGGTAATTTGTTCCAAGTTTGTTATAGTGAATCCTGGAAAGAAAAGCATAGTCTCCTGAGTATTTTGAAAAGGGTTGGGAGAGTACACGCTGACTGTGTAACATTAAAACTCAAATGCAAAAAAAAAATCTCTCCAGTGCTGTGTTGTTCAGTATGGTAGCTAGTTAATTAATAGCCAAGCGGCTACTTAAGTTAGTTAAAATTAAATGAAATTAAAAATTCAGTTATTCGGTTGTACTAGCCACATTTCAGTGCACCGGTAGCCATATGGGGCTGGTGACTACTGCATTGTACAGTGCAAAAGAACGTTTCCATCAACACAGAAAGTTCTACTGGACGGTGCTCCTCTAGAGAGAAACCTGTGAACATTTAAGCTCTTTGCATCTGATCTCACCAGCAAATGACTTCTCTGAAGGATCTTCCTCAGTTTTATTCTGACAGGATCCCAAGTGGGTAACATTCATTTTCTGATTAAGAAAAAGAAGAGCCTTAAACCTGAAACGCTCTTTCATCTTTGGGGGAGAAACTATAGCCAGGAATTTAATATTAGCATGGAAAAACAGCTATGTGAGAATTTTAGGTAAAGGGTGGATTATATATATGCATCTATTCTTGCTATCTCCTCCAGCGTCACTAAAACTAGTAAAGAGTTGGGAAAAAAAATGAGAATTGGAAGAATGGGGAGCAGACAATAGCAGCAAACTTTTGGAAGCTAGAAAGTGATAAGTGGTAAAGGGTTCAGCAGACCCAAGGGAAATGAATCCTAAGCCAAGTTAAGAAAGCTGAGAACCAACCTGATTTACGTTGCAGAATCTCTGACAGCTGGAAATTGGTGGTATCAGCTAACCTCTGGAAGTGAGGGTGAGTGGGGAGGGGCTAAGTTAGGCGGATTGGTTGAAAGCCCTTTTCAGATGCAGTCAGAGCCCCAGCTTTCTTTCTCCATCTTGGCAAAAGCCTGAAAGTTTTCTCTCTGGAGAAAACTTGTTTTGTGTAAAACAGGACCACACAAAAGTGTGGGAGGTCCAATATCCACGGAAATCATCAACAAAATAATTCAACATACTTTCTGCGAACGGAAGCATGTGTTTTCAGATCAAAAATGCTCAGTACAATGGATGAAAACAGACTCACAACAAAGCACGTTAATGTGAAATTTTAGAACCTTGGACACAAAAAGAAGATCTTAGAAATTTCCAGGGGGGAAAATGAGGTCTCAGACAAAGGATCAAGAACCAGAATGGCGTTGGGTTTCCCAGCAGTAATGAAAGCTAGAACTCAGTGAAGAAAGGTCTTCAGTATTCTGGGAAAACTTCAACCTAGAATTCTGTACCCAGACAAACTTCAGGTAGGAGGCCAAAATATTTTCAAACTTGCAAGGACTTCACGAGATGGAGGATGTACTTTACCCAAACACAAGAAAGAGTACATTTTCAGGGTGATAGAGTCCCAGCTGTAGGAGATCACCCACCAAATTGGGGCAGGTCGGAAAGCACTGGGTGAGGCTTCTTCAGGAAAATGGAATTTGGTAGAATACCTGGTCTGCCTAAATGTATTGAGATTTAGACAAGTGGCAGAAAGTTTGGGATTGAATTATTAATTAGAACAGATAAAACAAGGCAAACTGAGGTGAGGAGGGAGTGGGCATTGGGAGCCTTTATTTAACTCCAGGGTTAATTTTTAAAAAGCTGTGCAAGAGAGTAAACAGTTTATTAAATGGAAATTGAATACCATTTGCATATAATGTAAACACTGAATTACTGGGCTAACCCATATTATGAAACAAAGGAATTGTGTCAGGGATATGGGGAGGGTCTCTGGTGGGGTTGAAGAGGGAGAGAGGTCTTTGGTAGAAAGGCAGAAGTAGCAGCACAAGCAAATTATTTTAGAGATATGGCGATAACTACCGAAATAATCAGCCAATATTGGTGAAAGAGATTGTCCTTGTGTGTGAGGGCATGTGACTGATTTTTAGAGCAAACCTCCCAGAACTTTTTGACCCTTTAATTATATACGTGAATGACTATAAAAACAAGAGACAATATTAAAACAAATAATTTGTGTAGAAGACAGTTTTGGACATGATTTTATTCATTGCTAATAGAATTATAGCAGGGATTTATCTGTAAGAAGAACTCAGTATTATTTTCTCTCTCTATGCACCCTTGAGTCTTATTCTACTAATAAGGCCTGTCCGTGAAATACCCTCAAAAGAAAAAGAGGGCGGGTGTTACCCACTTGGGTCTTATTATGCCCTGCTCAACTGCTCATGTATCCACAACCTGCCTGCTTTGTAGCCTGTAGAATATGGTTCAGGAGCCAGATTTTCAGGAATATTTGCAAACTGCCCCTCTTTCTAGGTCTTATGCTTATGTCCCTGTGCAGGGGATGCAGTTGTGGTAACATGGATGGTGGTTCAAAGCTAAGGACTTGTTAGCATCAGTTTTTAGACCTGTTGGTTTCAGGTTTAGTTTCAGAAATGCAGGTGCTGTGGCCCACAGGTCCAGTCCGAGCAGTGGCTTCCTCTCTGGGAGTTGGTTTCTTCATCACCTGTGAAATGGGGATATGGTGCCTGTCTGGAAGGCTTGCTGGTAGTAGTAGCTGATTTTGTGCTCGGGATGAGAGGTAAATGCTCTACATACACTATCTTATTTAGTCTCTGTTTAACAGTCATGAGGTAGGTGCTGTTGCCTGTATAGATGGGGAATCAGAGGGTCAAGGAAATGATATAATTTGACTGAGTTTCCACAGCTGGTAGGAGGCAGAGCTGGGATTCAATTTCTTGACCTTTTACCCGCTAGCCAACTGTGTTTATGAGTTGCCAGGATACTCCTTCATATGGGAGGTTTAAAAGAGATAATATAAAGGGAACATACTTGGCATTTAGTAGGCCCTCCCTAGATTTTGCATAGTTTGGAAGGGATATTTTCTGTCCTGAGGTCTTTGCCTTTGACCTTCACTCTTTTTGTCCACGTCTAAATGAGGTATACTGAGTGGCTGACTGGTTGGGTTAAAAGCAGTACATCTCACTCAACTGGGGGTGATTGTGTCCCCCAGGAGATGTTTGACAATGTCTGGAAACAGTTGGGATTGCCGCAGCTGTGGTGGGAGGATGGGGTGCTGCTACTGGTGTCCATTGGGTAGAGGCCAGAAATGCTGCTCAAAATCCTACGATGTATAAAGGCAGCCCCCAAAGTCAGGAGTGTGGAGGTTGAGAAACCCTGGGTTAGAGAGAGCTTCACTGAGTTCTGTTAGTTTGCTGAAATTTTTCTCTGTGGGCTTGGTCTTCACAGGTTTCTGAGACACTAAAGCGTTTTGCAGGGAAGGTGACAACAGCCAGTGTGAAGGAACGGAGAGAGATCCTCAGTGAGCTGGGGAAATGTGTTGCTGGAAAAGGTATTTGTTTTTCATTTCATTGATTTCATTTCAAACTAAATTGGGTTCTCTGTTTAGAACCATGGCCTTCTTTTCACCTCACAGCAACTTCTGTCTTCACTGTCAGTATTTGCTTGTTATAATCTGCACTGAAGCAGTTGGGTTGGTGGAGAGTTTATCCTTCTAGGCGCCAAACCTTTTTACCAGTTTTAACCATTTTGATTGGAAATAGTTCTAAAAGATACCAGCAGTCTTTCTTAAGTGATTTATTGGATGGAAAAACATTTTCTTTATGACCGGGGGCACCATTTTCCCAGTGTTCCGTGAAAACAAGCAAGATGGTATCAAGTGATTGGCTAGTAAAGGATTCCAAGATCATGTAAGTTTGTGAGATGTCACATTTTATTTCTTTTATTTTTTAATTAATTTTATTTATTTTTGGCTGTGTTGGGTCATCGTTGCCGCGCTTGAGCTTTCTCTAGTTGCGGCTAGTGGGGGCTACTCTTCGTTGTGGTGTGTGGGCTTCTCATTGCGATGGCATCTTTTGTCGTGGAGCGCAGGCTCTAGGCGCACAGTCTTCAGTAGTTGTGGCTAGTGGGCTCTAGAGCGCAGGCTCAGTAGTTGCTCCACAGCATGTGGGATCTTCCCGAACCAGGGCTCGAACCCTTGTCCCCTGCATTGGCAGGCAGATTCTTAACCACTGCGCCACCAGGGAAGCCCAGATGTCACATTTTAATCCAGTGTTTCCTTGAACCTCATTTTTGCCAAAAACCTGTTCAGGGTCTGGGCACCACATTTTGGGAAATGCTGAGCACATGCAGTTACCCTGATTCTGTACCATAACCCGAGGGCTCTTGCTGCAAATTATGGGGCATGTATAAGACTAATGTGCCTTCAACCAATAAATGCTCATTAGTTTTGAGTTTCCTTTTGGTGTGTTTTTACTATACAGCATTGGTTCTCAGAATATGGTCCCTAGACCAGCAGTATCAGCATCACCTAAAACTTGTTTGAGATACAAATTCTCAGCTCCACCCCAGAGACTCAGATTCACCAAAACCCTGCAGGTGGAACCCAGAGTCTGTGTTTTAACAAGCCCGCAGGTGATTCCTGTGTTTGCTGCAGTTTGAGAACCATGGCGGTATAGAATTGGGTCTCCGTTTCTGTCAGCTTTCACTTGTTAGGAAAAAGCCTACTTCCTACCACCCTCTCACCCCCATTCTCATTCGCTGCTTCTGATCTACTGTTGCCTGGTTACATACCCAAGCTTGTTAAAGTAGTGTGTAAATTAAGTAAATTGCTGTTTGTGAGCTTCTGAGAGATTCTCCTGTGGATCAGAACTTTAGCATATGAGTGTTATGGCACCTTCAAAAGTCTTTCTGGTCACTTCTGAACAGAGTTCTAGTTAGAAAGGGCTGCCATGTGATAGATGCTAGCTGGACTCCCTGAACCATAATGGCTGACTCCCTGCTAAGTAACAGTTGAATACTACACTTTTCCCCATTTTGTGGAGTAAGGAGTTGGACATGTGTGGGTGAAGTTTATGAACTACTCAGGGCCTTTTCAGGGTGATTCTACTCTTCAGTCACCCTGAAATTCTACAGTTCAGGGTGAATTACGTTTGTAAAATGTTTAGTAGTCTTTGATATACAAGTTGATTGGGGGAAGTTAACCTCCCATATGAAATTGTTAATTCTCAATTTCCTGATTTTGAGTCTAAGGAGGAGTCATTGCATAGTGATAACTCTTCTGGCCTCTCCTTTTGTTAGGGTAGCAGGCAGGTCACCAGGAGAGTTCATCAGAGGTGGTGCAGTGGTGCAGAGTGTTTTCTGCCAGGGCGAGGAGTTGAAGTCTTCCTCAGAGCTGTCGATGCGGATGGTCGGCCTGGCTCAGCCCAGTCTGGCCCTGAGGCCTCTGATGCTCTCCGCAGTTCTGCCTCGGTGTACTTGAAGCCTGAGACTCTGAGGCGGTGTCTGCTGTGCCTGTTCTTTCCAGTCACAGGCGTCTAGTGCAGAGTCAGAGGAGAAGGGCTCTGCGTTCTAGCCATGGCTCTGCCACTTACAGGCTGTGGGACCCGGCTCAGGTTACTTAACCTGTGAGCCTGTCTCCTTGGAGTGAGGAGTGAATGAGAACACACGGGGACGGTGCTTGACTCGGTGCCTGGCTATGGTCAACGCCCAGTGTCTATTAGCGGTTATTACTACTGTTCTCTTAGCCACAACCTGTTCCCGGTTCCAGTCACTCTTTTCCTCCGTTACTGAGGTAGCCTCAAATCAGATGGACCATTACCAGGCTCAGGGCCCTGGGGGAGCTGGGTGCCCGCCCCTCCTTCATTCCCCATGCCCCCATCGTTCGGGTGCCTGAAGTGTGAGGCCCTGTGCAAGCCCTTTGTGGGCCTCCTGCTCTCGGTGCCTCCCACGCTGGTCAGTCTGACACTCAGCGTACATTTCCCCGTGTCAGACCCTCCCCTCTTTGTCTGCGGGCTTCAGTCTGGCATGCAGAACCTGTCACAGGTTGGCTCTCCGTTATTGAGCCCTATTGTTTCACCAGTTTCTCTTTCACTCAGCTGGCGTGCTTGGTTTTCCATGCCTTGGTTTCTTCATCTTCAAAATGAGCTCAGTTGCAGTACCCACCTCACAGGAATTGAGTTAATGTATATAAAATGCTTAGAGCAGGGCCTGGTGCCTCATGAGCACTGGTTAAGTGTCGGGTGTTGTTATTCCTCCTCCTCCTCACGCACCCTGCACAGGCATTGTGCCGCCTTATCCCGTGCACTTCTGCTCATGTTGTTAACACCACTCTGCATGCAGGCCCCTCTTTCCGTTTGTCCACATCCTACTCATCTGTTAGGCCAAGCTTCTGTGTCCTTAAAATCTTCAGAAACCTCTCTGTTATAGGTGTTCTTCTCTTTTCTGATCCCTCATAGTACTTAAGTTTTGTCCTGTGTTTTAAAACCAATTATTAGAACGTACATAAAGAAAAGTACACATATCATAAGTGAACAGGTCGCTGAATTATCACAAACTAAACACAGCTGTGTAACCAGCACCCAGATCAAGAAGCAGAACATTTCCTGTACTCTAGCACCTCCACTCGAAAGCATGTTAAATTTCGAGGGCACTTGTCTTGCCTTAGTTTCATTCATTTAACAGATGTTTGTCCGAGAGCCTTCCCGTGCTAGATGTTTCTTTAGAGTCCTATTTTGTCATTACTTTTTCCTGTTGGGAATTCTATCTCAAACGCCCGGGGAGTGTCCAGTGGGCAGAGGTCATGTCAGCAGAATGCCTGGCTCGAGCAGATGCCCAGGAAGTAGATTTTATTGAGTAGATTTTATTTTATTAACCTCTGTGTAATCTTTGGTTTTAGATCTGCCAGAGGGAGCAGTGAAAGGCCTCTGCAAATTATTCTGCTTGACTCTGCATCGATACAGGCGAGTCCCAATCAAAGGCCCAGTGTCCAGAGCAGTTTGTGCAGAAATGTGATATAGGGTGGTGGTTAGAGCCCAGGCTTTGGAGCCAGACTACCTGGGTCCTGCACAAGTTACTGAACCTCTCTGTGCCTCCGTTTCCTCATCTGCAGAACAGGGATGATGCTTTTACCTACCTCATAGGTGGTTGTCAGTAAGAGTCAAGTTCTTGGAACGTTGCTTGCCACGTTGAGTGCTCAGTCTCTATGCTGGCACCGGTCATGTGTGTAAAAGCACTTGGCCTAGTTTGAGGCCTATAGTAAGTGTTCCCTAAAGGTAGATGTTGTGCTTACAGCCTTAAGGCTCATTTGCCCTTATTAGATGCTTCCAGAACTCTCAGATGAGGTAGATTTATCCAGTTACTTCCTAATCCCATCATCTATGACCCACTGGAATACAGTGCAGTTTAATCTTCCTGAGAAAGACCAGGCTTGGCCTAAGCCCCCACCCCTGCCCCGAGTCCACATGTTCACCTTCCCCTTCTTTCCTCCTCCTAGAGATGCAGCCTCACGCAGGGCTCTGCAGGCAGCAATCCAGCAGTTGGCTGAGGCCCAGCCAGAAGCCACTGCTAAGAACCTTCTGCACTCTCTGCAGTCTTCAGGCATTGGCTCCAAAGCAGGTGTCCCCAGGTAAGAGGTAAAGGTGGTGGCCCACTGGGGGTTGGTGGAGTCCTACTCGTGAGAAGCCGGTGCAGATGAGCAGGCGTGAACATGCCTGCCCCTTTCCTCTTTGCAACTCTGAGGGGTGCCGGCAGTCTGCCTTCTGAATGGACGGAGAAGCCAAGATGTCAGGCCCAGTGGAGAAACCACTTTCCTAAGGAACAGGGTTGGGAAACCAGTGGAAGTAAGGCCATTTTAAGGAGAAACCAAATGCCCACTAGGCACTGAATGGAGCAAACCATCCTTTTGATTTATAGTTGTGAGTGCTAAGAGGTGGGAGTTTGGCACTCCTTGTCCTGAGTTGTCACAGATGATTTGTGGGGAACAAGTTTCCAGTTCCAGTTAGGTCAGTGGAGAGTCTTGCATAGCAGGCAAGGCCTTGTGGTGAGCATTCGTCCTCAAGATGGAGGCTGCTGCTCTGACCTCATCCCTCCCCTCCCCTCCCCTCCCCTTTCAGTAAGAGCAGTGGCTCGGCTGCCTTGCTGGCCCTGTCCTGGACCTGCCTACTGGTGCGCATTGTCTTTCCCTCGAGAGCCAAGCGGCAAGGAGACATCTGGAGCAAACTGGTAGGTTCCCCGGGTCTTTGCAGTCGTGCCGGTCAGCTCTTTGCACAGAGTTGGGACATGTTTAAGCACCTTCTCTGGCCAGTGCTGTTAGTGCTGGGTGACCAGGCACTTTGAGTTACCCTGAGGTGTGTGACTTTGGTGGATGGGCATGAGTGCAGCATAATAACATTGGTCTGTTTATCAAATATCTTTGAGCTTTCCTGGGTCAGGCATGGTGCTAGGCCCTGGGAATACAGTGATGAGCAAGAGAAACATGGTCCCTGCCTTCATGGCATGTGAGGAAGACGTGACAGGCCAGAATGGGGAAGACAGGCAGAAAACAAGTAACCCAGAAAATACCAATTCTTTCCTCCCGTTCTATGCCTGCTCCTTCCACATTCCCTATCTTGCCTTTCAGCATGTCTGCTAACCAGAGACGGCCCAATAGGCTAGGTTGGGAGATTCTTTTGAATGTCTAGATATGCTTAGTGGAGGGCAAGAGGGATGGTCTTACGGTTTAACAAAAAAGGAGTCTGAGGATCTTGGTATGGATTTGACTCTTGGCCATGAGATTTGGCCAGATACCTAATTTCGGAGCCCATTTCCCATTGCTGCAAAAATGGGGAAAAGTACCACTCACCCATCCGCCTCAAAGAGTTGCCATGAAGATGGGCTCAAAAGAGGTGTGAAAGGGCTATAGAAACTTACAGAGGGCTGTGCAGGTAAATGAGGAGTGAGCACCTCTGCCTGACACAGCCAGCTTGTAAGACTTATTGAGGCCTCATCCCTGGGAGCTTATCCAGCATACTTCTGGGGATGACCATAGATATGCCATCAGCAGTTGATGGAAGGATAAGAACACTGAAACCTCACAGGTAGTGGATATGCTGGAAAAGCACCTTCAGAGTGTGGGTTCCATTGTTACCAAAAGGCCTTCTTGTAAGATGGTTTATCATGGGCTCCCTCACTAGCATGTCTCCAATGAATTCTTATAACCGTTATCCAAGGTAAGTCAGTGTGGGTTAGTGAGGGGGAGGGGTCAACCCGGAGTTGTGTTTATGGGACAGGATGCATCAGGAGCTTGAAACCGTGGTGGTGGTTTCTGTGTCTTGAATCTGGGTTTTTCCTTTGCTCATTGCTGATGTTGACTATACACATAGGAGTAGTTCATTCAGTCCCTTAAGTATTTGTTGAGGGCCCCCTGCGTGTCAGGTGCTGTTCGAGGAGCTGAGGCTGAAACGGGACAGGTGAGAGGACCTTACTTTCTCATAGCTTTCAGTTGTGGGGAGAGGGTGGACACAAACAGGTCCACACATAAATGACAAAGTGTAGAGTCGTGCAGCAGAAAAGCAGGCAGGAGGATAGAGAGAGTGGTTGGACGGTGATGGTGGGAGGAAGGCCTCTGGAGGAGGTACCATTTGAGCAGGGACCTGAAGGATATGAAAGAAAAAACCATGCCCAGATTATGGGTTAGAACGTTCCAGGAAGAAAGAACAGCAATATAGTTCTGAATGTGATATCAGCAAGCTTAAAAAGCTATTTTAATAATAATTTTTTAAAAAAGGTTCAGTATTCAACAGGTGTAGAATGATATACCAGTTTCCTTCCCACCCCTTCCCTAGCCATCTCGGTCCCCCTCTATTACTAGTTTCTTAGGTAGTAGAGGTATTCTCTGTGTATATGACTAAATAGACCTTTTTATACAAGTGGTAGCATACATACAAACTTTTTTCTTTCGCCTTGTGTTTTTTTCCTTAACTGGATTTAGATTTGTTCCAGAGTATTATATAGAGGTTCTTATTCTTTATGACTGTTTACTAATCCTTTGAGTGGATGTACCACGGTATATATATAACTAGTTCCCTGTTTATGACCACTTATGTTGTTATAGTCTTTTGTTATAAAAAAATTGTTGCCATGAATAACTTTGTACATCTGCCATTTTGTACACATGCAAATGGAATTTGGCAGACTTCTTAAGCATGCCTTTTTTCTCAGGGTGGCAGTCCACTGCTCACCAGTGACCTTGGGTGTTCATGACACATACAGTCTCTGTGAGGCTTTTTTTTTTTTTTTTTGCTGTACGCGGGCCTCTCACTGTTGTGGCCTCTCCCGTTGCGGGGAACAGGCTCCGGATGTGCAGGCTCAGCGGCCATGGCTCACGGGCCCAGCCGCTCCGAAGCATGTAGGATCTTCCTGGACCAGGGCACGAACCTGTGTCCCCTGCATCGGCAGGCGGACTCTCAACCACTGCGCCACCAGGGAAGCCCTGTGAGGCTTTTTAATTGAGCACCTATTAGGTGCTTCACTCTGGGTTGGATAGTGGGCCCCCCTGCAGGCAGGATCAGCATATCAGTGTTCACTTCTGTATCCACAGTGCCTAGCATAGTGCCTGCCACTTCATCAGCGTTCATTGCTTGTAGAATTAATGAAGGAATAGTCAAGGCAGATGAAGAAATATATGAAACAGAATGCTTAACCTTTTCCCACATGGCACTTAACCTTGCTGGAATTATGTATTCATTTGTGTGTTTATTTGTTTAGTATCTTTTTCTCCCTCTGGACTATGAGGTGCATGAAAGCAAGGACTGTGTCTGTCTTATTCTCCAGGTGTTTTCATTGTCTGACTCATAGTAGGTGCTCAACAAATACTTATTAACGAAGTGCTTGAGTGAACAGATGTAATTCCGGGACAGGGTTAAGTGGGGGTGGGGGCAGGGGGTGGAGGGAAGAGGATCTGGCTGGAATTGAGTGGGAGAGGCCTGGCGGAGATGACCTCAGGTTCTGGCGGGCCTGACGAAGGTCTTGGGCAGGCTATGAGGGCCATGGGATCTCCACTCCCATTTTACGTCTGGACCTGAACCTCCCTGTCCCTGCAGGTAGAGGTGCAGTGCCTGCTCCTGCTGGAGGTGCTAGGCGGCTCCCACAAGCACGCCGTGGATGGTGCTGTGAAGAAGCTCACCAAGCTATGGAAAGAGGTGACAGGAGGCAGCAGGGTGGCGGTCATTTCTTCTTCCCTACCACCTCCACTGCCGTCTGATACACCTGCTCTACCCGTTCCTCTTCAGAACCCGGGACTGGTGGAACAATACTTGTCAGCCATTCTCAGCCTAGAACCCAACCAGAACTATGCAGCCATGCTGGGGCTGCTGGTGCAGTTCTGCACGAGCCACAAGGAGATGGACGTGGTCAATCGGCACAAGGCAAGTGGACTCTATGGAGGGAAGGAGGGGGAGCTTGTTTTGCCCTGGTGGCCCCCAGCTGCTGGCCTTATCTGAAGTTTGTTGGTTTTCTCACCTGAGACCCCGGCCTTTCATGGTGATATATGAACTTTGAGGAGCTGGAAAGTTTCCCCTCCAGTTGTGGCTTGGGATGGATCCTGCCATAGTTAACGGGATGATGATTTGCCTGTTCATACAGTCATTTATTCACCCACACTGAGCATCTGCCTTGTGCCAAGCTCTGTGCCAGGTGTTGGGGATGCAGCAGTGCGTGAGGGACCTGTGATCCCTTCCCGGGCGGGACTGAATCTGAGGAGGCTGCTGTTAGACATATCGTCATCTCATTATCTCTGTGAGACACGCTGCAAAGGAAAAGCGCAAGAGGCTGTGATACTCTGGTTGGGACTTGTCTTAGGCTGTGGGTCAGGGAACACATCTCTAATGAAGGAACTTAAAGGGTGAATAGGCGTTAACAGGTCAAGAGGGGAGGAAGGGCATTTTGGGCAGAGAAAGCAGCGTGTGGGCAGGAATGTAGAGGAGGCAAAGTGCGGTTGGAGGGGCATGTGGGTGTCTGGGTGAAAGAGGGTAGCAGGTAGGCCTGTGAGCCATGCCAAGGACTTGGACTTGCTCCCAGGAGCCATGGAAAGCTGTGGAAGGCTTTTAGATGGGGAATGGAGTGATCACTGGGATCTTCATGCTTGACACCATGACATTTGGGGCACTGATTGGTATTTTTTAGAAGCAGTCCCACAAGAGGGATCTCAGAACGTCAGGGTCTAACCAGGTCTCTGTATTCCCTAGAGTGCCCTGCTGGATTTTTATATGAAGAACATCTTGATGAGCAAAGTAAAGCCTCAGAAGTATCTGTTGGTGAGTGTGAGGTGGCCCTTACTCACCTGGGCAAGCTAAATCCCATTTTAAATTCTGTGACTCAGAACCATCCTTTATTCTTGGTCTGTTCCCACGAAGGCTGGGTGCCTGACCCCTTTCTCTTTGTAGGATAACTGTGCCCCTCTGCTCCGATACATGTCCCACTCGGAGTTTAAGGATCTGATATTGCCCACCATACAGAAGTCCTTACTGAGGAGTCCAGAGAATGTTCTTGAAAGTAGGTTCCTGCCAAACAGGACGGTGGGAGGGAGGTGAAGTTGCCTGATAAGCCGGGTCCCCACTACTTGGCAGCAGGAAGTGCTTGCTGGGGGGGGAGATGTATTCACTGTTTACCTCATTGGGCCCTTGGGAGAGAGATCAGGGACCCTTTTGAGAGGATGTTGAAAGTAATGGGCCCTCTTGCTGGAAGAATGCACAAAAGTATACCCACTTAAAATACTGCATACATTTTTAGAGGTCTAAGAACCTTCTGGAAACCAGGTTAAGAACCTCTGCCCTAGACAGTTTGACCTTGGTGTGGAGGTGGCACTTGAAACCATAGGATATGAGAGTTGAGTCTCTGTCTCTTTTTATCTTGGTAAGAGGTGTGGGTGGAATGTCGGAGGGGCAGTTTTTTGCTGATTGGGATGGGGCAGTATATAGCTTTACAGCAGAGCTGTGGGACAAAGGTGTGACCACCATGTGACCATACAGAGATGAAGAGTGGTCATGTCCTGTGTGTCTACACAGCAGGCCTGAGCATTGGCTGGGGAGTCAGGCAGAAACGGGCATTTCCCCTGGAGGCCAACATGATGTGTGCTTTCTGTCCCCCTCAGCTATCTCCAGTCTGTTGGCATCAGTGACTCTCGATCTCAGCCATTATGCCCTGGACATCGTGAAAGGACTGGCTGGTGAGTGTCCCAACCCCTCTCCAGCCCCTGGAATGGCACCTTGGGTTTCGGTTGTACTTATCCCTATTGTACAAAAAGGGGTAGGAGACAGCTCAGTTTAGAAATAAACTACAGTTGTGTAGTTTCTTTCCTGAGATCCTTTATAATGAGAACACAGAGCCAGGATTGAAGAGTTGGGAGCAGGGAAGACAAAGATGAGAGCCTGGCTACCCAGCTCTCGGCAGCTTCTGAGCTGCGGCTCTCCGTGTCCAGGTCAGCTGAAGTCCAACAGCCCCCGCCTGATGGACGAAGCCGTGCTGGCGCTGCAGAACCTGGTCCGCCAGTGCAGTGACTCCTCGGCGATGGAAGCCCTGGCCCGGCACCTGTTTGCTATCCTCGGAGGTGGGCAAGTCCTTCCCGGGCATGCGGATGGCCAAGGTGTGGCCTCTGGCATTCCTTGGGTACCGGGACCTGTTGGGGGCTTGGTGCTCTGAGTTTGCTTGTGTCAAGAATGAACAGAAGCACGTGCAGATCAGTGTGGATGGGGGTGATCTCAGTTTTAAGCATAGGCATTATCGTTTGCATAGGGGGAAAAAATAGAGGGAAATACACCAAAATGTTAATAATATTTTAGGTCGTGGGAACATGGGTGATTTTTAGATGTTGCTTTTATATTTTTTCTATTTGTCTCATTTTCTGCAAGAACATATTATTTATTTCTTTAGTTAGAAAAAAAAAAAAAAGCCAGTACATGTGATGTTAAGCCCAGCTACATGATAGAAAGGCTGCTTCTGGAATCAGAAACTGTATCTTGATGTCACACACATGACTACCTTATTCACCCCCTTGGGAAATGTGGCAGATGTGAATTTTGAATCTTTGCTATCTCTCCTCTCAGGCTCGGAAGGAAAACTAACTATTGTAGCCCAGAAGATGAGCGTCCTCTCAGGTACAGAATTTCTCCACGGGTAGTAGGAAGTGTAGTAGTGGTAGTGTAACGTAACTGTTAGGTAAGGTGAGTCCGTTGGATCTTGACACCTCTGACAGTTTTGGACATCCCAGTCTGGCTTCCGTAAAAGGCAGGACGTCTGATGGGGGATTGAGTAGGGGGTCAGTCATGGCCAGAGGAGAGGCATGGCTGCTGGGGAGGTGGGCAGTGACAGGAGGACTGGTGTGTTGGCAGTTTTGTGCTGATGAGGGGCTGAGCAGGGAATCCCCTGCCTTCCAGGGATCGGGAGTGTCAGTCATCACGTGGTGGCCGGGCCTTCCAGTCAAGTCCTGAGTGGGACCGTGGCTGAGCTGTTCATCCCCTTCCTCCAGCAAGAAGGTAATTGTGCACCATGGTGAGGGTGCAGCCTGGACCCATCCTTGACCCCCGGTTTTCACAGTTGGAGCCTGCCATGAACCCCTTCTGAGGGCCCTGCTTCCTCTCCCTGAAGCATCACTGCTTCCTCTCCCTTTACTCCTACTTGCTTTCGCATGCAACTGGCAGTGATGTGATGTGGGTCTAAGACATAGGGCTGACAGGACTTCTGCTTCTTGCCCTAGTTCACGAAGGCACCTTGGTGCACGCCACCTCTGTCCTGGCTCTCTGGTGTAACCGGTTCTCCACAGAAGTGCCCAAGAAGCTCACTGAATGGTTCAAGAAAGCCTTCAGCCTTAAAACCTCCACCTCTGCAGTGAGGCACGCCTATCTGCAGTGCATGTTGGTCTGCTTCCGAGGTGAGATGCTTCCCTCACAGAGGTGATCGAGGTGATCTTCAGGGCGTCATCAGGCTTTCCCTTTTGGTCCAGCTTTTTTTGCATCATTTCTTCCTGAGCCACTGGGAGCATCTAGCTTAGTCATCCATAAAGCCTAGAATCAGAGCCCAGTCTTCACAACAGATTCTGGCTTCTCCTCCTTATCAGACCTTCAGAATACAAAGCTTTATTCAGAGGGGAACCACAACCAGAACCTGTCACTCTGTTTTCTGAAATCATGGAGAAATGATTCTGATAAGACTGATTTATAAGGTGTAAATTATATAATCTTTACACTGGACCTATTAGAAACAACAACTGCCCTCGCTTCAGTGCTAACAAACCTGTCATTTGGGCCTGAGCATCTACCTCCTTCCCCAGCACAGCGAGGGGAAACTTCAAATCTGTAGGAGCTTGATCCCCAAGGTAAAAATCTCTAATACTGATGTCCACCTCTGAGATGGGCTCATATTTCACTTCAAGTTTAAACTTATGATGACTGGGTTTAAAAAAATGTTTAGGAGACTCCAGAGCTGCCCCTAGAGAGGTGACCCCCTTCTGTACAGTGTCTGTACTTGTGTATCAGTTTGCAGTTTTGCTGCACTGATTGAACTTGATTTTAGATTGAGTTCTAAATAGCCAAGTCTTGGTTTAACCTAGTCTCCTTAGCTTGAGTTGGTTCTGCTTAATACTTTAAAAACAATCATAAAATAAACCTTTAAAATATACATTTCTTGGATTCAAATCCATGGCATCATCCAAATGAAATACTTGTTTCACTGTGAAATACTCTATATACCAATTTAGTAATTAAGAAAACATGGGTTGGGACTTCCCTGGTGGTTCAGTAGTTAAGACGCCATGCTCCCAACGCAGGGGGCCCGGATTTGATCCCTGATCGAGGAACTAAGATCCCACATACTGCAACTAAGCCTGTGCACCGCAATGAAGACCCAGTGCAGCCTAAATAAATTTGTCCCCTGCATCGGCAGGCGGACTCTCAACCAGTGTGCCACTAGGGAAGCCCTCTACTGTTTTTTTTTTGAACAGAGTTTAGTTTATAGGTCAGCAGATTGGTTCTGGTTTTGGGATTTGGGTCTGGAGGTTGTCTGGTGTGGGAGAAGAGCCCCAGAGAGAAATTAGTCAACTTGAGGTTTGCCCCGGCTCTCCCTCAACCAGCTGTGTGGCCTTGGGCAACTCACTTCACCTCTCTTGGTCTGTTTCCTTATCCATCAAGTGAATACCTGGACTATTGGACTAGTAAGGACCCTTCTAGCTCTAGCTTTATGGTTGTAGAGTTTGATATAAGTCCTAGATTTTAATTCCACTTACTTGAGATATTTGAAAGGTAACTGAAGGGTGTTAACCATTCAGACATGGGTGAATAACTCCTTTCTCAAGTAATCTTGCCTCCTTGCGATTGGGGTGTTCTGTAAGGTGCTGGTCCTATCTCCACAGGTGACACACTGTTGCAGGCCCTGGACTTGTTGCCCTTGCTCATCCAGACAGTGGAGAAGGCAGCCTCCCAAAGCACTCAGGTTCCCGTAGTCACCGAAGGGGTCGCTGCTGCCTTGCTGCTCTCAAAGCTTTCGATGGCTGACTCACAGGCTGGTAAGAGTCCAGAGATGTCCAGGATGCTAGCAGACAAGGGCCTCTTTCAGAGTCCTTGGGAGGAGTGCCTTGATATTTAGGATTTTACAGGATTAGCTTGTCCACTTACCGCACTGGGCAGTCGTAGGGCCACTTGTCACCTGCAGGGATGAATTTTATCTACAAGCCCCTGTCCTGGAGCATTGGAGCAACAGGGCAAAGGAGGACAGTGACAGAGTCCCCTGGCTGCACTCTCGCTGCACAGTGCAACGCTGAGGCTCATCCCTGCAGATGATAAGTGGGACGTTGTTTTTAGTTGGTTATACATTTATAGGGTATAACGTTAAAAGCTTCCCCTTAGCCATCCTGTCTTCCAGCCACTAAGTTTCGTGTCTAGAGATGATCAATGTGTAATTGCCGAAACATGCTGGGTGACATACTATACGTGCCATATTGCGTACTGAACACATCTTGGAAAAGATTCCAAAATCAGTACAACAAAAAGAGCTTTCCTTTTTTTGTGGCTACACGGTATTCTGTGTTTGTTTAGTCTACATCCTACTCTGCATGGGGACATAGCTGAACTTATTCCTGTGGTTAGAAATGGAGTTCAGCTCTTTTCATATATATTATTGTGTGCCATCTGACTATATACCAAGGCACTGGGCTACTTCTGTGGCGGGGAGGCAGAACATGACCCTGTTTCAGCAAATTTTAAGCTGCTTTACTGGGAGAGAGGATATGCAAAAGTTATCTGTTGTTTAAGGCACATTAAATGTGGCATAAGAGCAGTTTTAAAGGAGGGATTTCTTTTAGTTTAGGGGTTGGGTGTCAGGAAAAGCTTCATGAAGAAGGGAGCATTTGAACTAGGGCCCTGAGGGCTAGAAGGGTTTTCACTAGCTGGCCCAGTGTGAGTTCAAATGAGGGAAGAGCGGGGAAAGCACCACATGTGGACCTCAAGTAGTTCAGCCTGGCACCTGGAACAGGTGGGAATTCCAGGTGGGAAGCAGCTCATCTGGGCTCCTGTGGGCTACAGAGAACCACCAAAGCTTTTCCTATAGGCAATGCCACCAGAAGAACCGGTTAGTTCTCGGAACCGGAGGACAGTGAGCCTGGGAGTGACCCGCCCCCGCTGAGGGAGAACTCCTGCCTGCTGCAACAGTGGAGAGTCTGTCAGCAAAGCCAGCCCCCGCAGCTTCAGCATGGTGGGGACTAGCCCTGGCATGTGGGGGGCTGTGTGGTAGAGTGACCTTTTGTTTCTTGCAGAGGCCAAACTGAGCAGTTTCTGGCAGCTAATTTTGGATGAGAAGAAGCAGGTTTTCACTTCTGACAAATTCCTGCTCATGGCTTCAGAGGATGGTGAGTCACTACCCCCTTAGTTGAAGTCGAGTTTGGGGCTGAGTCTCTGGTGGGTCTTCAGAGAGGATCCTTCCCTGACTGCCTGTTGTTTTGACCAGACAGCTCAGCAAAAACCTGGAGCAGAGTGATCTGGCCAACAGCTCAGCTTTTGTGGGAATGAATGTACTCCTGTGGGATGTGGAAGGCTAGGGAAATTGGAGGGAAGTGGGAGATTTGTGGAGACAGCACTCTAATAGTTGTGGAGCTGTGATATTAGGTGTAATTATAGTTGACTGGGTAATTGGTGCTGTCGTAGAGGTTTTCGTGCACTGAGAGGCAGCTGAGAAGCTCTGGCGAAGTGTGGCTGGCTCCACCCACACCAGGAGATAGAAGAACTACTGGTTTCTATCTTGGCAGAGAAGGAACAGTTGATCTTTAAATGTACGTTTAAAATTCTAGGTTGCCTTAGAAGTATCTGCTGCTAATTGGTGATTGGAAAAGCCTTTTGACTGACAAATCACAACATTCTCTTAATGAGCTACACCTGTTAGTCACTTCCTGCTGTTTAAAAAATGTTTAGCTAATTTTTGAATAGGAGATATATTCACATAATACAAAAAAAAAAAAAAAAGACCCAAGAGAGCCTACACTGAAAGTTATACCCTTGCTTTGATCTCTAGCCATACAGTCAGTGTCCCTGGCCGTGGAGAACCAATTTTATCAGCTTCTTGTGTATCTTTGATATTTTATATTTATACCAATAAATAACCTTATGTATCAGTTCTCTGCCTTTTTTACACAAGTGTTAATATTCCTACTGTATGCATTGTGCTGTCTAGATTTGGAAATAATTTCACGTCAGTATATAATGAGCGCTCTCATTCTTTTTTAGAACTGCATAGTAATTAAAAAAAATTGTTTTATTGACGTATAGTTGGATTTACAATGTGTTAATTTCTACTGTACAGCAAAGTGATTCAGTTACACGTATATATACATTCTTTTTCATGTTCTGTTATGGTTTATCACAGGATATTGAATATACTTTTGCTTGTTCCAAAATACACGTGTGCCTATGGAGAACAATATGGAGGTTCCTTAAAAAACTAAAAATAGAACTACCACACGACCCAGCAATCCCACTACTGGGCATATACCCTGAGAAAACCATAATTCAAAAAGAGTCATGTACCACAATGTTCATTGCAGCTCTGTTTACAATAGCCAGGACATGGAAGCAACCTAAGTGTCCATCGACAGATGAATGGATAAAGAAGATGTGGCACATTATATACAATGGAATGTTACTCAGCCATAACCAGAAACGAAATTGAGTTATTTGTAGTGAGGTAGATGGACCTAGAGTCTGTCATACGGAGTAAAGTAAGTCAGGCAGAGAAAAACAAATACCGTATGCTAACCATATATATGGAATCTAAAAAAAAAAAAAAAGGTTCTGAAGAACCTAGGGGCAGGACAAGAATAAAGGCGCAGATGTAGAGAATGGACTTGAGGAAGTGGGGAGGGGGAAGGGTAAGCTGGGACAAAGTGAGAGAGTGGCATGGACTTAATATACACTACCAAATGTAAAATAGATAGCTAGTGGGAGGCAGCCGCATAGCACAGGGAGATCAGCTTGGTGCTTTGTGACCACCTAGAGCAGTGGGATAGGGAGTGTGGGAGGAGACGCAAGAGGGAGGAGATACGGGGATATATATATATGTACAGCTGATTCACTTTGTTATAAAGCAGAAACTAGTGCACCATTGTAAAGAAATTATACTCCAATAAAGATGTTAAAAAAAGAACACACGTGTGTAGTTAGCAAAAAAGAAAATTCATTAGATACATGTATATGTATAACTGAATCACTTTGCTGTACACCTGAAACTAACACAACATTGTTAATCAGCTATACTCCAATATAAAATAAAAAATTCTAGTGAACTGTAACTTTCCCTTTACATTTTGGTGTTCATTTTCCAGCTCTTCCCAGTCCTTTCTGGATGTGTTCTCTATTTTAAAAACACTTGTGCTGTTTCTGTCCCCCCGCCAGCCCTCTGTACCGTGCTGCATCTGACAGAGAGACTCTTCCTTGACCATCCGCACAGACTCACAGGCAACAAAGTGCAGTACGTGGGGCTCGTTTACTTTTCCCCTTTGGCCAAATGACACAAACCCTGACAGGAGCCTGAGACGTGGCGGTGTGTGAGGGGTGGAAGGCTGGCTGTGGAGAGCCCCACACCTGGCCTTACCCCAGGACGCCCTGTCCCTCTGCTGCAGGCAGTACCACCGGGCTCTGGTGGCGGTGCTCCTGAGCCGCACCTGGCACGTGCGCAGGCAGGCCCAGCAGACGGTTCGGAAGCTGCTCTCTGCTCTCGGGGGCTTCAAGCTGGCCTACGGACTCCTGGAGGAGCTGAAGACTGTCCTCAGTTCTCACAAGGTCAGGGCATCTGGGCTGCAGAACTGGGGCTCTCAGACCCCCTTAGCTGACCCTGCTTATGCTGTGGGATTTTAACTAGACTGCTCCTGGGCTGTTCTCACTCACTCAGACTCTTCTCACTCACTCAGACTCTGTGTGATGCCAGAATCTTCTGCCCTGGAGTTTGGGTAACACCTTGTTTCATATAATTCCTTTTCCTTTTCAGATGCTTTTCTTTCTTCCCATGTTTTATGACATGTAGCTCAACCTTTTTATTCTTGAGTAATGGAAAAACACTTCTTTTTTTTTTTTTTTTTTTTTTTTTTTTTTTTCTTGCGGTACGCGGAGCTCTCACTGCTGTGGTCTCTCCCGTTGCGGAGCACAGGCTCCGGACGCGCAGGCTCAGCGGCCATGGCTCACGGTCCCAGCCGCTCCGCGTCATGTGGGATCCTCCCGGACCGGGGTACGAGCCCGCGTCCCTTGCATCGGCAGGCGGACTCTCACCACTGCGCCACTAGGGAAGCCTGAAAAACACTTCATTTTTAAAGCACTTTATAATTTTTAAAGTGTTTTCTACCCATTGTCCCTTTCAGTTTTTTCACAATGCCTTTAAAGGGCTGACAGGCTTACTATGCTTATTTTGTATGAGTTGTCCAGGGTTCCGGTAGCTGAAATGACTTGCTCAGGGTCCCCCAGCCAGTGGGTGGCAGAACTGGGAGTTGACCCGCAAGACCCGGCTCCTAGTTTCAGTGCTCTTTGTGCCCTGTTTCACTGCTTCCCTCCTTCCCTAAGCCTGCTTGAGGGGTGTGGTCCAGTGACAGACTTGCAGTCTCAGGGTAGGTCCCCTGGACCAGTGTCTGTTGCCTTCTTTTCCCCTGTGGGCTGTTTTAGGTGCTTCCTTCCAGGCCCATCTCATAACCTGTGGGTCCCAGTGCCAGGCACTGGGTGTCAGTATCCACACCAGCAGGGAGCCCAGAGAACAACATGAATGAGAGGCAGCTGCCTCCCTGGCATCTTCATCTCCTGTGTGCCAGGCCTGCACAGGGCTCTGAGCAGTTGGGCTCATGTGTTGTCTCCCCACAGGTGCTGCCCTTAGAGGCTCTTGTGACCGATGCTGGGGAGGTGACTGAGGCGGGCAAGGCCTACGTGCCTCCGCGGGTCCTGCAGGAGGCTCTGTGCATCATCTCTGGGGTGCCGGGGCTGGAAGATGATGTCACCAACACGGAACAGCTGGCCCAGGAGATGCTGATCATCTCCCACCACCCGTCCTTAGGTGCGTGCCTGGGGCGGGTATTGGAGGGGCGGGGACTGTGTTGTAGGAGCAGGCCGGGCAGAAGGCCTCAAAGAGCTCCCCTTCCCTTCAGTGGCTGTGCAATCTGGCCTGTGGCCAGCACTTCTTGCCAGGATGAAGATCGATCCGGAAGCCTTCATTACCAGGCACCTGGATCAGATCATTCCCAGGATCACCACACAGAGCCCCCTGAACCAGGTAATTGGCGTGTGAGCTGGTTCTGGTCTCAGGTCAGAGTCCAGACAGGGGAGATTCAGAGAAACAGGTGAAGGTGTGATGAAAAGTGGGTTGAACCCTTGGGTTTCATGTGGCAGAAAATGTAAACTAGTTTGAGCACAAGAGGGAACTTGCTTGTTCCCTCATCTAACTGGTGAGACCCAGGATGTGACTGGACAGGGACTCAGGTGTCTTCAGGACCTTGTAGGTGGTGTATCTCTTGCTCTCTGTCCATCTCTCTGTCTCATCCATCTGTGTCCCATCTCTGCTTTCCACGGTATGGGCTCCATTCTCAGTCTCCCCTTTTTAGTAGCAGGATAGCTATTCCAGGCTTCTTGTCCCCCATCAGCTCCAGTGGGAAAAGCTTGCGTTTTTCCAGTCATTTCAGCTGTCATGGGGTCTTACTGCCCTGCTTGACCTGACTTGGGTCTTGTGCTTATCCTGAGGCCCATCCTGGTCTGGGTCATGTGCCCACCTCTGGAGAGGGTGGGGTCAGCTCCACCTGAACCACGGAGATTGAGATTGGGAGAGGAATGTGTCCCCCAAATCAGGGTGCTAGTACCAGGTAGGTACAGCTCGCTGAGAAGGCAGGCACACACTATGGTTGTCCACTCCAGTAGGCAGTGCTCAGAAAGAGCAGGCAGTGGCAAGAAGAAGGGGAGCCAATTGCCTGGGGCATTTAGGCCTGGCAGGACCCCTCTCCAGTGCCAGCTGTGGTGCTCACTGACCGTGTCTATGTTTGTCTGGCAGTCTTCCATGAATGCCATGGGCTCCCTCTCCATCCTGTCCCCAGACCGGGTCCTCCCTCAGCTCATCAGCACCATCACCGCTTCCGTGCAGAACCCAGCGCTGTGCCAGGTGACACGGGAGGAGTTTGCTATTATGCAGACCCCTGCCGGGGAGCTGTACGACAAATCCATCATCCAGAGGTGAGCCCCCACTCATGGGCTCAATAGCCCCAAGACTTAGTTTTCTTTTTTTTCTCTTTCCTTTTTTTTTTTAATTAATTAATTAATTTGGCTGCGTCGGGTCTTAGTTGCAGCACGCGGGATCTTTCGTGGCAGCATGTGGGATCTTTCCCTGCGGCACGCGCCCTCTTGGTTGCCGCTCACGGGCTTCTCTCTAGCTGTGACACGTGGGCTCTAGAGCGCGCGGGCTCAGTAGTTGTGGTGCTTGGGCTCAGTTGCCCCGTGGCATGTGAGATCTTAGTTCCCCAACCAGGGATTGAATTTGCGTCCCCTGCATTGGAAGGTGGATTCTTAACCACTGGACCACCAGAGAAGTGCCTGTCAGATGGAGACTATGTGTCCTTTGTACGGTCTTGTGAGGAGTAAATGAAACAATGTATCTGTTGATTGGAGGAGTGCTTGCTGTGTTTTAGGCACAGTACTTAGGCCTGGGATACAAGAGCATGTAGAGTATCCAGCACTTTCCTGGTGCATATGACTTAAAAACTAGCTGGGGTTTTATGGCTGGTGGGAGGCTGAAGGGCCTGGTGGCTGTTCTGAACCTGGCTGATCACCTGCTCTGGTGTTTCAGTGCCCAGCAGGACAGCATAAAAAAGGCCAACATGAAGCGAGAGAACAAAGCTTACTCCTTCAAGGAGCAGATCATCGAGCTGGAGCTGAAGGAGGTGGGTACATGGAGGCCTCATACACGGGGTGGCCTCAGGCGGGTCTCTTGGGTCATCCTGACCCATGGCACACTCCTCCGACCTCCCCACTGATCCTGGGTCCTCCTGCCACACTCTTTATCTGCCCTTTCTCAGGTAGCTTTCTCTACGCCCAACTCAAGGAAAACAAATCTTTCTCTCTGCTGGCAGTAGTTCATGTATTTCCTCTGCTAAGTGGTGTTGCTTGATTCCATGCCTGTCCCCACAGCTCCTGGAAGGCCGGGACCTATCTGTCCTCTTGATAGTAGGCATAGGGCCTGGCACAGTGTAGCCGCTGGGGCATCGTGGTTTATCGCTCTATTCGGCAGTGACAGAACTGGTTCTGACAGGAGCAAAGCACACAGGGCTCTTTCCTGTCTCAGAGCCTTTGTTTGCTCCTCCCTCGGTTTTTTGTTTTTTGTTTTTTGTCCTCCCTCAGTCTTTACAAGGCTGGGTTCTTCTTGTCTTTCACGTCTCTGCCCACATATCCCCTTCGCGGAGAGGTGACCCCTCTGCCCACCCTATCCAGAGTAGACCCCGTGCCTCTTCTCATTTGCTATGCATCATATTTATTCCTTTCATAACATTGGTCATGATCTGAAGTCACCTTGTTTATGTATCTGTTTCCCTGTTCGTGGTCTACCTGCACCCACTAGATTGTCAGCTCTGTGAGGATAGAGACTTGGTCTTGTTCTCACGGTCTCCCCAGCATCTAGAACAGTGCCTGGCACCATGTAGGTGCTAAGTAAAGACTTATCAAATGAATGAGTGCTCTCGGTCTTTGCAGGGCTTTAGCTTATACTGGAAGAGAGTGTCTGTAGGGCGGGCTGGCAGGAGGGGAGGCTGAAGCTGCATGGCTACCAGAATACCCTTTTCAGCACCTTTTCTCTAACGTATAAAGGCCCTTCTTGTGTTTGTTAGTAGAGAATCCAGCAAGAAATCCCCTCTCTACTGCTCTCTCTGTTCTGTAGAAGCCAGGTGGCTGTGGACTTGTGGGAGTGGGGAGGCCACATGGCAGGTTGGGGGGCCAGGTCACAGACATAGAGCTGTCCTGGTGCTGACTGGGGAGCTGAGCGTGCCCTGCTTGGTGGGAGGGAGGGAGTTCCCTTCCCTGGAGATGGATTTGCTTTGCTTGTTCCCTTCAGGAGATAAAGAAGAAGAAAGGCATAAAAGAGGAGGTGCAGCTGACCAGCAAACAGAAGGAGATGCTGCAGGCCCAGCTGGACAAGGAGGCGCAGATCCGGAGGCGGCTGCAGGAGGTAAGCAGTCGCTGCCACCACACGCCTGTGCCACGAGAGTGCTGGGCCGCCTGCTCCTCACTGTCCTGGGGCAGGGCCCCGCTGACTAGCCTTCTGGGGTGACTCTGCTTACAGCTGGACAATGAGCTGGAGGCGGCGCTAGGACTGCTGGACACCATCCTGGCCAAGAACCCGTCCGGCCTGACCCAGTACATCCCTGTCCTGGTCGACTCTTTCCTGCCCTTGTTGAAATCTCCCCTCGCTGCTCCCAGGATCAAGAACCCTTTCCTGTCCTTAGCTGCCTGTGTCATGACCCCTAGGCTCAAGACTTTGGGTTAGTCCTCGTTGGCTGGCTGGCTGTGGGCATGACCCCGGGGCAGGATGGGGGTGGACAGAGATGCCCCCGAGTGCTCGTGGGGAGGCACGCCGTGACCTAGGCTACTGACTTGTTTTCCTACGGATACAGCCTCAGGCATCTCAAGCAGCGTATCCTTGGGAGCACACAGTGCCGCCTCCTCTCTCCCGTTTTATGTCTGCTGAGTCTTCATTCTGAGGGCCAACTTTTAGATGCTAGTCGGTGATCTTTCTGTAGCAGTGTGTTTTTTTTTAATAAATTTATCTTATTTATTTATTTATTTTTGGCTGCGTTGGGTCTTCGTTGCTGTGCGCGGGCTTTCTCTAGTTGTGGCGAGTGGGGGCTACTCTTCTTTGCGGTGCGCAGGCTTCTCATTGCAGTGTTTTCTCTTGTTGCAGAGCAAGGGCTCCAGACGCGCGGGCTTCAGTAGTTGTGATGCGTGGGCTTATTTGCTCCGCGGCATGTGGGATCTCCCTAGACCAGGGCTCGAACCCCTGTCCCCTGCATTGGCAGGAGGATTTTTAACCACTGCGCCACCAGGGAAGCCCTGTAGCAGTTTGAAATTCAGTGGCAGATGGTTTGGTGCCACGTGGCCTGTCTGTGTAGCCCAGAGCTCCTGAGCAGCCACATGACCAGAGGTCTCTGTGGCCTTTAGCTTCCTGTTGGCTGTGGAGAAACAAAGGCCAAGTGGGGTGGCTGGGAATTGTGGAGGCCTCGCTTTATGGGTTGTTTAATGACCTTGAGGGTGAACATACCTTGAGCCTGAGGGGTATGTTCCCTTCAGGGTGAGGCTGGAGTCAGGCAGTACACATAGAACCTGCTGGAAGTGTTACCTGGCTGGCTGTGCTGTTGCATGGAAGGTGGGAGGACCACATGGATAGAACTGAATAACTCCCAACTGAATAACCCTTGGGTGGCTCATGCCTCCTCTCAGTGCACTTTTAATTCCTGAGTGTCAGAAGGGTATCTCCTTGCCGGCCTGCCTACCCTTTGGCACCGTCCTGGAGATGAAATGAGAAATTAGGTGGAGGATACTTAGGCAGAGCAGAATTGATTACTATTAAGTCAGAGGGACATGGCATCTCTGCCCTGGGTCCCTGGTTTGCACCTGGGCCAGATTCTGTGTCTTTGCGAGGGTCATCCCCTGCTGGGTCCCTTCTCTTGGACACAGGAACTTTGGTGAGCCACGTGACTCTGCGCCTGCTGAAGCCAGAATGTGCCCTGGATAAGTCATGGTGCCAGGAAGAGCTGTCGGTGGCCGTGAAGAGGGCGGTGACCCTGCTGCACAGTCACACCATCACCAGCAGGGCAGGCAAGGGAGAACCAGGTAAGGGACAGGACGGACAAAGGGCACGAGGCGGTGTGAACCGTGCAGGGATTGCACGAGCTATGGCGCCCCGTACCCTGGGGCTTCCTGAGGCTGTAGCCTCCAGTGAGTCTCTTCCCTCCCTGGCCTTGATTTCCTCATCTGAAAAAGGGGGGATGGACGATTTTTTTTTTTTTTTTTTTTTTTTTTTTTTGCGGTACGCAGTCCTCTCACTGCTGTGGCCTCTCCCGCCGCGGAGCACAGGCTCAGGACGCTCAGGCTCAGCGGCCATGGCTTACGGGCCCAGCTGCTCCGCGGCATGTGGGATCTTCCCGGACCGGGGCACGAACCCGCGTCCCCCGCATCGGCAGGCAGACTCTCAACCACTGCGCCACCAGGGAAGCCCAAGGATGGACGATTTTTGAGTCTGGTCCCTGGTATTTGAGTCACTGTGACCCCCACTGAGGGTTTAGTTCTTGCCATTCTGGAAGCTGCTTGTCTGTTTTAACTCTCACATTGTGGAACTGGGCAGTGTCTGGGGTAGGAGCAGGATTGGCTTTAGAACTGGGCTACTGCCTGTCATCCCTCTTGTCATGCCACATGCTTCAGGGTGTCAGGGCCTCCAGCCTTCCCCCCACCCACTTGCCCTGAGGATGGACACGGAGGCAGCCGTGCTCGGGGTCCTGCCCAACCTACAGGATCCATCTGCTTCTTGCTCTCACAGACGCCACGCCCCTGTCCGCGCCAGCCTTCTGCTTAGTCTTCCCGTTTCTGAAGATGGTGCTGACCGAGATGCCCCACCACAGCAAGGAGGAGGAGGAGCGCGTGGCCCAGATTCTTCAGATCCTCACCGTCCACGCCCAGCTGAGGGCCTCACCCAGCAGCCCGCCAGGGCGTGTGGACGAGGTTGGCCCGGGGAGCTCGGCTCCCTCTCGGCTTGAGGGCGTTGGGGAGGCAGGGGCTTCCGACGCTTCCCATGAACAATTCTGGGGGGGAGGTCGTGCAGCATATCCATATACCTATAGCAGAAACCATTGGTGAGGAGAACCCAAATGTTCTATTCAGTGTGGTTGTCAAGACCTCACAGAAGCTTATGGGTCTCTTGTGTCTGATAGTTTCTGACCCAAAGAAGTTGAAGGATTTTGTATTAATTTATTGTTTTGTTTCTAACTCAGAAGATAGTTCTGATCACTCTCTCTCCCTTTGACTTGCTTATGATTGTGAGACTGGAGCCCATTCATTGAGGAGTTTTCTTTTTAATAGATTATGTTCTAAAAATTTGCCAAAGTAATGCATGTGTAAAATTCCAACAGTACAGAAGCAAAAAGAGAAATGCCACTCCCTAGAGGTAACTGTTGCTAACAGTTTGGCCTATACCCTTGTGGACTTTTTTTTTTTTAAGCACATTCAAAACTCATACCCACAAACACAGTAAAGCAAAAATGGACTGCACTGCTTCTTTCATGGGACGATATTCTGTGGGTCTTCTCCGGTGTCCGGATCCATGTGATCCACGTCACATGGATCTAATTTTACAGGCTGCATGGGGTTCTATGCTGTGGGTTCACCGTGGTTTAGTTAACTTTTTACTTGTTGATTGACATTTTAAGGTTGTTTCTAACGTTTCCATATTTTGAACATCGCTGTGGTGTGCCCCCTTGTACATTTATGTCCCTTGCACACCGTGTGAACATTTCTATAGGACAGATTCTTGGGCATGGAATTGTTAGGTTCTGTGACATGTTCTGAGCTATACCCTCACTGAGCGTTTTCTTTTCTCCAATCCTAATACAACCTCACGTAGTGGTAATCTTGCCAACGATGGGTGAAAGAATGGTGTAATGTTTTATTTCACATTTTTTTACTTTACTTGTAAAGTTCAGTATCTCTTCATGTGTTTATGGGCCACCTGTATTTCATATTCTGTGAGTTTCAACCAAGGTTAAGAGTTTATTTATTTTTAGTCCCTGAAGATCTGGTTGACTGGGGTTGGCTCCTATGGATTGAGTTGTAAACCTGACAGGGTTTCTACAGTGGAGTCAGCAGTATGACCCAGAATGTTCCCCTGTGGGTGAGAGGGTGCTGCTTCATGTGCCACCGGACTTGGTTACAGACCTTCCCTGGAGCTTCACCCTGACTTACCTTCTGTTCTCTCTTAGAATGGCCCAGAGTTGCTGCCTCGTGTGGCCATGCTGCGCCTTCTGACTTGGGTGATCGGCACAGGCTCTCCCCAACTGCAGGTGATCTGGTTCCCAGTTGGCTTTTGCTGTGACTCAGTTCATGACCCCAACCTCAGGTTCTAGTTCTTCTCTTAGCCCTCAGTTCTGGCCTTGGGCAGAGGGGCTGCTTTTGAGAGCCAGCCTGACAGTTCTCAGCTGGTTAGGGGTTTTGCTTGGGTCCTGCCACTGGCCTTGGCCTGGCGCTGGGGTCTGAGCCCTAGTACGGCCGTGGGGTGGGCGTTCTTAGTTCAGATTCCTCCCTGGGCCCCTCAGCCCATCACCTGGCTCCCCTGCCTGGCCCCATAGTAGGAAAAAAAATTTGTGGAACTGAGCCCAGCGGATGGATGTCTTCCTCAGGTTCTGGCTTCAGACGCCCTGACTACCCTGTGTGCCAGCAGCAGTGGCGAGGATGGCTGTGCCTTTGCAGAGCAGGAGGAGGTGGACGTGCTACTCTGCGCCTTGCTGTCCCCCTGTGCTAGTGTGCGGGACACTGCGCTCCGGGTGCGTGCCCACTCCCTCTTGGGGCTACCTTGGCGTCCTTTGTCCCTCAGCGTCCCTGTTCGAGCTGCCCTGATGGGAGATGCCGCACATATGTACCAGCGTGTCCTGGAGGCAAAGAGAAGAGGTCACAGAGTGTGGTTTGGGGTCATTCTAGGAATTGGAACAGCTAAGCAGTTGTCTTGTCATGTATCACTGCCTATTTTTTTCTTCAACTCGGAAGACTTCACCTAATTTCTAAAACGGAATGTGGATCTTAGTACTTTTATAGACAGATATAACTCACAGGATTGGTTCATTTCTTCAACCTACTACCTTATACTTGCTTTCTCTTGGTGCTTTGGGACCCAAAACTAAAGGATCCCCTTGGAGTATGAGACATTGATTCCCAGATGCCAGACTGCAGGCTCCTGCTATTACTCTGTGACAGAGTTTTCACTGGTCCTTGGTAAAAATTTGAAAAACAATGGCAATGTGGCAGATAGTTCTTAAAACAAAGGGAATGTCCTTTTTCTGAGGTTTTGTCTGACTTGCGTGTTTAGAGTTAAATTTTATGTTAGAAAAGATTCTACCGCTATATGCCATCATTTCATGAAAGAAAAGCTCTTTGAAGAGCAGCTAATGAGCTGAACTGACTCATGGCACTCCCTAACCTGTGCTGTCCGGTGGAATGTTCTGCAGGGCTGGAAATATACATCTGTGCTGTCCAGTGTGGTAGCCACCAGCCAGCGTATGGCTGTTGAGCACTTGAAATGTGGCTGGTGCAGCTGAAAAAGTTAGAGTTCGTTTTAAATGATTTCACTGTGGAGACCCACGTGTGGCTAGTGGCTACGTCTTGGACGGTTCAGCCCTAGCGGGAGGCAGGGTGGTGCGGGGCAGGTCAGAGGCTCTTCCCAAAGGTCATGCCTCACACGGTGTGGTCCCACCCCCTCTCAGGGGCTGTTGGAACTCCACATGGTATTGCCAGCGCCTGATACTGATGAGAAGAATGGCCTGAACCTTCTGCGGAGGCTCTGGGTGGTCAAGTTTGACAAGGAGGAGGAGATCCGGAAGCTGGCAGAGAGGTGAGAGCCGTCGGAAGGCTGGTTTTCCTGCTCTGTCCTCTTTCCCCTCATGAAATAACTGGACCCAGCATGCTCAGCCTACAGAGGGAAAAAGGGGTGGTCGGGTTTGGCAGGGCCCGTGCTGCAGATCCTTGTCTGACCAGCTCCGCCTTTGGTCTGCTACAGGCTCTGGTCAACCATGGGCCTAGATCTGCAGCCAGACCTCTGCTCCTTGCTCATCGACGACGTCATCTATCACGAGGCAGCTGTGAGACAGGCCGGGGCCGAAGCCCTCTCCCAAGCAGTGGCGCGTTACCAGCGGCAGGCGGCGGAGGTTATGGGCAGGCTTATGGAGATTTACCAGGAGAAGCTCTATGTGAGTCGTCTGTGCACCGCGATGCAGTCTGGGTGTGTAAGGGTGGGTTGGACCATTTTCAACCTCCCACCTGCTCCAAACAGGAGCCATACTGTGGCTCAGGGTGGCTTGTGCCTAATCTCCCGTCTCACCTGGGTCATTGGCTTTATTGGAGAGAGCACTGCAGTGCATTGATCAACCTGTCTGTTGCAGCGGCCGCCCCCAGTTCTGGATGCTTTGGGACGAGTTATCTCAGAATCTCCTCCAGATCAGTGGGAAGCCAGGTATAACAGTTGCTTCAGCCTTGTACCACTCAGTGCTTTCTGAGGTGTGGCAGGTTGGCTGGGCTGGGTGCTGTGAAGAGGCAGCATGGGATAATGGATCAGTGGAGGGAAACAGCAAGACTTCCCTCTGAGTCAGAGACCTGAGTTCAAGTTCTGGCTCTTCCTGGCTAGCTAGATGACATGTTTCTCCTTTCCTCCGAGGGACTCTGTTTCTGTAGAGGTCCCTGGGCCTCTCCTTACTGCTGTAGCTGAAAGAATAATAGTACTTAGCCTTTGTAGAATATGTCCACTTCTGAATGCCTTTGCATCTGGTACCTTCACCTCCCTTTCCTCCTCCCCTGGAGGGAGACGGGTAGGCGATGCACTCACACATGGGGAAACAGAGGCAGAGCTGGTCCCCTCCCCAAGGTCACCCTGTAGGAGGTAAACTCTGGACAGATAGGAGGTCTCTGTTTTACAAGTGGGCCGTTGCCAAACCAGTGGGCACGGCAGTGGGTAAGCACAGGGCATTTGGCTCTGTGTTGTGCTCTGCCCCTGAAGCAGTGTTTGCTGTTGGCAGGCTCACTCTCCTAGTGACATACTGGGATAGGTGCCACCAGCAGGGGAGGAGGCCTCTGGCTTGCCCTTGCCCCCCTGACATGCTCCCCCTTCTTTGCTAGGTGTGGCTTGGCTTTGGCCCTGAACAAGCTCTCCCAGTGTTTGGACAGTTCTCAGGTGAAGCCACTCTTTCAATTTTTTGTCCCTGATGCCCTCAACGACCGAAACCCAGATGTCCGGAAGTGCATGTTAGATGCAGCCCTTGAGACGCTCAACACGCATGGGAAGGTAAAAGATTTCAGCTAGCTGAGGAGGTGGGGAGAAGGCTGGGCCAAGGTGGGCTGAGCAGTGGTGCCACAGGGATGCTGAGTGCTCGAAATCCTGGCAGGGCACTAGCCCCCGTGGAATATTCCATTTGTATTTCTTTTGAGTCATAAAGACCCCCCCCAAAAGGGTGTTAAATTCTTGTAAGTCTGCTGCAGTCCTGCCAGAAAACTGCTGGCAGGCTTGTTAGGATGTCTGTCCCAGAGCCAGACTTGGGCTTGGTCCTGGGGCAGAGACCGTCATCCCCAGGCACAGCCTATGGGCTGATGTGAGGCTCCAGGAGCTCTTGGCTTTCCAGGAGAACGTCAACTCGCTGCTGCCGGTGTTTGAGGAGTTCCTGAAGAATGCACCCAATGATGCCAGCTATGACGCTGTGCGGCAGAGCGTGGTGGTCCTGATGGGCTCTCTAGCCAAGCACCTGGAAAAGAGTGACCCCAAAGTGAAGCCTATTGTCGCCAAGCTCATCGCCGCTCTCTCCACCCCCTCCCAACAGGTACCTGCCCCCTGGCCTGGGGCCCCAACTGTGGGTGGGCAGTGGGACGCTGGGACAGAGTCGGGTATCAGGGTACAGAAGGCCCAGTTCTCTGCGAGGAGTCATCTCGTCTCGGGACAGCCTGGTTTATAGTCAGGAATACTCACCTCTGGAGGGGGAGTTAGTTTGTTACTTTGTTCTAGTAGACCTCTTAGATGTTTTCATTTTTTTCTACTCATTTTCTAAGAGTCATTTTTTGCATTTAGAGTAAACCTGTCCCTGGGGATACAGAGGTTTTAAAAAAAAAAAAAAAGAATCGTTCTTGATGTGTTAGCCTTTTCCTGATCCTCTCCCTGTGTTAGTTATATGTTTTGGGGGCCTTGTGATGCAGCCTCCAAGCCACAGTGCAAAGGATTTTTTTTTTCTCTTATTTAAAAAACACATTTACATGTATTTTCTGTTATTTGCATTTCGGACAACCCAGAGTGTCCTCCTCAAAGGCACGTTGAAAACCACAGGTTTACTGAATTGTGGTCAAATAGTCTGTCAGAGTACCTGGCCTCCCAAGCTTCCTGCCCAGGCCCCTGGCTGCAGACTGCCTCCCTGCCCTGGTCGGGCTTCATGAGCTATGGCTGGAAGACGATTGACAGCATCTTTTGGGACTGCTTGATTTGGACCTGGCCCTGTAAGGCCCAGCCCCATTTCCCTGACTGACAAATTTGAAAACTGAGAGACTTGGGCTGTTTTTAAGGAGGCACAGTAGCATGCTTCTCTCTGGATCTTTCTCTGTGAGTGAGGTTTTACCCCACCTGCCCAGGCCTAGGTTCTCTCTTCAGACCAGAAATAGCACCGTAATGGCTGATGCTCTCCTGGCTAACAGATGTAGCATGCACCCTGACGGAATGCGGGTCAGGCATGAGCTTGTGCCACCACCTGCCTTTCCGATGCTCTGTGTGGTCTGACAGGCGGTGGCTGAGATGGGGCTGGGGGATGTCTAGGGGTGAGGTGCTGCGGAAGACTGCATCGGCTGCCAGGGCCTGGCTGTGGTTGAGCTGCAGCACTGACGTGGCGGGCCCCTCCCCCAGGTCCAGGAATCCGTGGCCAGCTGCTTGCCGCCCCTCGTCCCCGCCATCAAGGAGGACGCTGGAGGGATGATCCAGAGGCTGATGCAGCAGCTGCTGGAGTCAGACAAGTACGCTGAGCGCAAAGGGGCTGCTTACGGGCTGGCGGGCCTGGTAAAGGGCCTGGGCATCCTGTCGCTGAAGCAGCAGGAGATGATGGCTGCGCTGACTGATGCCATCCAGGACAAGAAGAACTTCCGCCGCCGAGAGGGTGAGTGTCTCCAAGCTCGGTGCCGCCCAGCGTGGGAGGTCATTCCCCATGGCTGCCAGAGGAGGGAATCTGGCTTTTCCTCCCCTGCTGAAGGCTGGCGTTTGTGTGTGTGCTGCAGGGGGGGCAGCTGTCTGTGAGCCATTCCATCCCATCCTTGCTGATGCGGCCCGGACTTCCCTTTTTTCTAACTCAGCAACACCCTCAGCTGAGAGAGGCTTGCCATTCTAGCTGTTAGTGCTCACCTCCTTTCTGCTCAGGGGAGGCAGAGGGGCTGCTCCCTCACGGGGCAGCCACTTTAGTCCCACAGCTGCCCTGAGTGTTTCCAGAGGGTGAGGAGGTGGTGGGGAGCTTGTCCTGTGGCTGCCTTGAGAGGACATCCTGTTCCCAGCCGTCCTGCCTTCTTCCCCAGGAGCGCTCTTTGCCTTCGAGATGCTCTGCACCATGCTGGGGAAGCTCTTCGAGCCGTACGTGGTTCATGTGCTGCCCCATCTGCTGCTGTGCTTCGGGGATGGGAACCAGTACGTGCGTGAGGTAAGTCCTGAGGCTGCACTTGGGAATGGCTGGCAGTGGTTCGAGGCCCCTGCTGCTGGCAAGCCCTCTGCCCGCATCTTGGACACTGGTTACTGGTACGGACTCCTCTGGTTCCCAGTGAAGTACTGAAGCCCTGTTAGGTGAGAAACCATGTTTCTCCTGCTCAGCTGTCTCTGCGGGCCTGGGCACAGGGTCTGACGCAGTAGACCCCCCAGTGAGCGTTGGTCACCAGGAGAACCCTGGGTCCAGCATCAGGCCTTGACCCTTGCGTAGCCGAGGAGGCCCCTGAACATCTTTTCTCCTCCCTTGAGGCTGCAGATGACTGTGCCAAGGCTGTGATGAGCAACCTGAGTGCTCATGGGGTGAAGCTGGTGCTCCCCTCCTTATTGGCTGCCCTGGAGGAGGAATCCTGGAGGACCAAAGCCGGTAAGGCCGCTCCCTCCCTCCCTCAACTTCCTGTTCTGAAAACTGCCCTTACAGGGGTCCAGAGCCACAGCTCTTGTGCTGTGTGTGCTCCCCAGCCCAGGGATGAGGCCAAGACTGGTTAGGCAGCTCATTCCTTATTAGTTTGTTGCTTTCTTGCAAAGAACAGGCCTCTCACAGGAGCCACAGACCTAAGTCAGGAAATCGCAGAGCTTTAAGGCTTGTCTGTGGCTGGGTCTGTGATTTTAAAGCCTTTCCCCCCCACCATTAAACTGCCTTTTTTTTTTTTTAAAGAATCAAATTTTATTTTTGGTGGTGTTGGGTCTTTGTTGCTGCATGTGGGCTTTCTCTAGTTGTGGCAAGCGGGGGCTATTCTTCATTGCAGTGCGTGGGCTTCTCACGCGGTGGCTTCTCTTGTTGTGGAGCACGGGCTCTAGGTGCGTGGGCTTCAGTAGTTGTGGCATGCGGGCTCAGTAGTTGTGGCTCGCGGGCTCTAGAGCTCAGGCTCAGTAGTCATGGCACACGGGGCGGGCTTAGTTGCTCCGCGGCATGTGGGACCTTCCCGGATCAGAGGTTGAACCCGTGTCCCCTGCTTTGGCAGGCAGATTCTTTTTTTTTTTTTGGCAGGCAGATTCTTAACCACTGCGCCACCAGGGAAGTCCCGAAACCCCTTTTTAAAAAATGTAATCTTATTTGGAATCCTAATTTGTAAAACAGAGTTGCTCAGGTTTGGGGAGGGTCAGCATCGGGGCTTCCTCCTCAGTCCTTCAGGCTTCCCCCTACATCTTGAAAAATCACAATCTTAATCAGTCTCCTCATTTGTGGATGAGGAGACTGAGGCCAGAGAAATTCAGTGAATTGACCTTGGATCACTGTCAGCTCTAAGCCAGGTCTGGCCACTCTCCCCAATACTGCCCAGCCTCTCGCCCAGGCTCAGCAGGCCTCAGGAGCATTTTGCTCGCTTGACTGGAGCCCGGCCCTGTGCCCTCTTCCCGGGACTGCTGGAGCAGTCTGCAGAGGAGCAGGCCGCGTGTCCCTTGCCCGGGCAGCCAGCCCAGGCGACTTGCCAACCTGTGCTCAGGGATTTCATGCTGGGCGTGTGTCTGCCATCTGCAGGGTCGGTGGAATTGCTTGGGGCGATGGCGTACTGTGCTCCTAAGCAGCTGTCGTCCTGCCTACCCAACATCGTGCCCAAGCTCACAGAGGTGCTCACCGACTCCCACGTCAAAGTGCAGAAGGCCGGACAGCAGGCGCTCAGGCAAATTGGCTCCGTCATCAGGAACCCGGAGATCCTGGGTACGCCTCTCCCATGAGGGCACTGGCCCCGGTTCCTCCTCCTATCCCTGGACACTGCAGGGACATGCACCCATTCAGCTTAGGCCCTCTGAGGACAGATATGTTCACATTGAGGTAACCTCTAAATTTGGGGGAACCCTTTTCCTACGATAATAAGTGGAAAGTAGTTTGGAAGTGGTCTGTTTTCCTGTTGGTCTGGAGCAGTCATTGACTGCTCAGGTAGGGAAACTGAGTTGTTGGCCCAGAAATAGCTTGACTCTAAGGGAGCCTTGAGGTCAACAGATAAATGACAAGCTCTGGACCACGTCTGCATCATCCAAAGTGTTAGGTTTTGGGGAACTTTTCTATTCTCTGTCATTCCAGGAGGCCTGTGATAGAGGGAAGGTTAGGGAGCTTACTTTTTAGTGTGGTTATTTCTTGAGTAATTAGGGAAAGATTGATTTCTAGAAACAAACCCCAGCCAGCTACCTTGACCAGTACTGTACTTGTTAATTTTTAAGCTTCAGCATAGAACATCGGTACCCATTCAGTGCCTTTCAGCCTGAGTATTTCCAGACTTGTTTTCATTCAGAAAATGATGGGTTTTTGTTTTTGTTTTTTAAGGGATGAATAGGTAGATGTGGATTTTGTTGTTGTTTACAATGTCCAACACCCCTGGGGATTTCTAAGGCCCAGAATAGTCTCATCTCTATCAAATGAATGCCTTCATTTTCAGAATCCAGCCTGGGGCCTTTTTTTTTTTTTTAATTGACTAGTTTGTATAATGTAAAATTCACTTCTCAAAAATGTACAACTTAGTGGTTTTTAGCATATTCACAAAATTATGTAAGTATCACCGCTGTTTAGTTCCGGGGCATTTTCATCATCTCAGAAAGGAACCCCACACCCACCCATTAGCATTCACTCCTCATTTCCCCTCCTGCCTCTAGCCCCTGACAACCACTAATCTATTTTCTGTCTCTGAGTTTGCCTATTCTGGACACTTCACATAAATGGCATCATACAGTGTGTGGCCTTTTATGTCTAGCTTCTTGCATTTAGCATTATGTTTTCAAGGTTCATCCACACTGTAGCATGTATCAGTACTTCTTTCCTTTTATGGCCCAATAATGTATCCCATGAATGAGTATACCACATTTTGTTTATCCATTCATCAATTGGTAGATGTTTGGGTCGTTTCCACTTTTTGGCTATTAATCTTGCTATGAACGTCTGTATCCAGGTTTTTTTTTTTTCCCTGTAGGCATGATTTCAGTTCTCTTGGTTAGATACCTAGGAATGGAATCGCTGGGTCATGTGGTAACTGTTTACCTTTTTGAGGAAGTGCTAGACTGTTACCCCACGCGGCTGTACCATTTGACATTCCCGGCAGCAGTGTATGCGAGTTCCAGTTGCCACCTCTGTTATTGTCTGTCTTTTTGGTTACAGCCATCCTAGTGGGTGTGAAGTGGCATCTCATTGTGGTTTTGATTTGCATTTCCCTAATGACTAATGATGTGGAACATGTTTTCATGTGCTTATTTTTCATTTGCATATCTTCTTTGGAAAACTGTTCAAATCCTTTGCCCATTTTTTAACTGGGTTATTAGGTTTTTTTTTGTTGTTTTTCTGTTGTTTTTTTTTTTTGGTCTGCGTGCTTGGCTTGCGTGATCTTAGTCGCCTGACCAGGGATTGAACATGGGTCCTGGCAGTGAAAGCACCGAGTCCTAACCACTGGACCGCCAGGGAATTCCCTTAAAAGTCTTGACCAGCATGTGTCTTTGTAGTTGTTGAATTCCCTGGGTTTGTGGAAAAGATAAGCTAGGTATTCCTCTTGGAATTCCTTCTGCTGGGCTGATGGTGCTGAACTTTTGAGAGCTTGTTGTACCTGGGCTTAGCTGCTCTGAGTATTGTGTGCTTCACTCCCACCACTGGTTCAGGGGCCTTTGGTGTCTCCAAACAGTTTTTTCACAAAACCACTTTGGGTTGCTGCTTCCAGAATAAGATCCATGTTGTCCAAGTAGCTCTCCCACGGAGGCCCAGCACTGAGGCTGCAGCTCAGTGCCATTGAAGCTAGCCCACAGGTGCCCCACCAGACCACAACTGTGCAGTGCAAAGGGGTGATGGCTGCCGTCCCCACACCGCTTCCTCTTGGGGAGCAAGAATAGAATTGCTCTTTGCAGACAGGCTGGCTTCCTCAGTTGGCGATTCGCGGGGCTCTAGGGAGGGGTGACCTTGGACTCCCTTCTCTTTTGGCTCCCTCTAGTGCTGGGGATCCAGCAGATTTGCCATACCATAGACTTGTACAAAGCAGCCTCTCTCTTGTTTGGACATGCAGCCATTGCCCCAGTCCTGCTGGATGCCCTGACGGACCCCTCTCGGAAGACCCAGAAGTGCTTGCAGACCTTGCTGGATACCAAGTTTGTCCACTTCATTGATGCCCCGTCCCTGGCCCTCATCATGCCCATTGTCCAGAGAGCCTTCCAGGACCGTTCCACGGACACACGGAAGATGGCAGCCCAGATCATTGGCAACATGTACTCCCTGACAGACCAGAAGGTATCAGCCTATCTGGGGCTCGTACAGGACAGATCAATGGATGCTGGTTTAGGGCACAGAGTCCCTACTGACAGTAGACACAGGAGAGCTATGAGCATTTGACCCCTGATTTTATTTGCGGGGAGAAATGGACCATTTCGGGGTGGAGGGTAGAAATCTAGGCTCTCTGGGCATCTTCCAGAGCATAGCGATACAAGTCCTTACTAGCTCAGACCCCAGGTGAGGCCTGTCCCACTGGGCTCCTTTTATAGATTGACAGGGAGGAAAGGTCCAGCCTTGCCTTTGACGACCTTTCAGGAGTGTTGGGAAACCGGCTGCTGCTTTGACTGTTTGCGGTGTTTTCTTGTTGAAAGCATTTGCTTCTGTAAGCCTCTCAGAGGAAATTAGCCTAGTTTGGGAGATTGACTTTGTTTACTTGCTCCTAGGGGCTTGGATGTGTGATTTCACTACCACAGCTCTGCTTTGCATGCTGAGGCTATGGGCACAAGAGATAAAGTGGGAAAGTTAGTCAATCCTAGGAAATTTGGGATAGTTGGAAAACCAAAAAATTTTATCCATAGCCCTCCAAAAGCTAAAATAATTATTGTTAATGTTTTTAAATTACATGTAAAAAAATGATATTTCCAAACAGATGTATTTCCAAGTTATAGCAAGTTATTCATAAAACTGAGTTTTTAATAGTTATGTAATATTCCAACGAGTTTATATATCATAACTTATATAATTCTATTGTTGGTCATACAGTGTCCAGGGTTTTTTGCTATTTTAAATGATGCTGCAGTGAACATAAGGCATTTTCTATATTTAAAACTGTTTCTGAAAGCTGAATGCCGTATCAAGAGACATAAACCTTTTAAGGTGAAGAGAGTGAAAAGATGATAATGCAATTCTGAAAGGAGTGCCAAAAGAATTTCCTAGATTCCCGAGTCTGGGCAGCCCTTGGTCCCAGGAGGAGGAAGAGCATTGAACTGCATCTGGGGGCTCACTCAACCTCTTGAGGATGGGCCTGGGGTCCCTCGTAGGTTTCCCTGAGCAATCACACAGGCCTTCAAGGAACCGGTGGGAGTGATGGGGGTTCTTTGCCAGTGACAAGCACCCCTGTGAGCGCTCCTAGTCAGCAGAATGGTGTGGTCAGGGTCCACCGTGAAGCAGGGCTGGAGAAAGCCGGAATTGGGCCTCCCCTGAGCCACCTCTTCTGTTATTGCAGGACTTGGCTCCTTACCTGCCAAGCGTGACGCCTGGTCTGAAAGCTTCTCTTTTGGACCCTGTACCTGAGGTGAGTCTGGGAGGAGAGGGGGCAGGAGCTCGTTATTTTAGCCCAGTCCCAGAAAATTGATTCCTAAGAATTCCTTGTAAGCTGCATTTGCGTCTGTCTGGTAAAGGGAAGGAGACCCTAGGGCACTCCGCCTTGCTCCTGCATGGTCACCTGGTCTTGAGCCACATCTCCTCACCATCCCTGCGCTTGGTTACCTGACAGGTGCGGACGGTGTCTGCAAAGGCTCTTGGAGCCATGGTGAAGGGCATGGGGGAGTCATGCTTTGAGGACTTGCTGCCGTGGCTGATGGAGACACTGACCTATGAGCAGAGCTCTGTGGATCGCTCAGGCGCTGCGCAGGGTGAGGCAGGGCGGGCCCAGGGGCCAGACCGGCAGTGCCCTCTGGGGACCCTTAGATCTGATGGGCTCATTCTGTCCTTTTCTTGCAGGGTTGGCCGAGGTCATGGCTGGCTTGGGGGTTGAGAAGTTGGAGAAGCTGATGCCAGAAATTGTGGCTACAGCCAGCAAAGTGGACATTGCACCCCACGTCCGAGATGGCTATATCATGATGTTCAACTACCTGCCCATCACCTTCGGGGACAAGTTCACTCCTTATGTGGGACCCATCATCCCCTGTATCCTCAAAGTAGGCACCAGCGACAATGCTGAGGATAGAATTACTGAGGAGGGCAGGACACATGCGCTCTCCCAGAGAGCTAGGGCTCCCCGTCAATTGGGGCTGGGTGGCAGGAGTCCTCATCCTGCTCTTCAGGGAGTCCCGTTTCCTCTTAGGTTTGGGTGCCTAGGGGGAGGCAGTTCTGGCTGACCCACCCTCTGTGTGCACAGGCTCTTGCTGATGAGAACGAGTTTGTGCGTGATACTGCTCTGCGTGCGGGCCAGCGGGTCATCTCCATGTACGCCGAGACGGCCATAGCCCTGCTGCTGCCCCAGCTGGAACAAGGCCTCTTTGACGACCTCTGGAGAATAAGGTGAGAACTCAGGCGGAAAGAGCCAGTGGCCATAGTTCTGTGTTTGGGGAACTGAGAAATGAAAAGCAAAATGTTGCAAAAAACTCTCAATTTTTCCAGACCCTCTCTTTTAACCATTTTGTAACTCTAGTATCCCATAGCAGTGTCTTCAATTCTAATTCTCTTCTAAAAAGTTTTCTCTATTCAGTCCTTCAGTTTGTGTCAAAATTTTAAATGTGAATGCTTTTTAATCTGAAAATTCTACTTCTAGGATTTTTTGCAAGGATATATTTAGTCAAGTGCTTAAAGATGTATTGAGAAGGATGTTTGTTGCGGTATTGTTTATCACTTGAAAAACTGAAGGTAGGTTTACAAAAGTCATCGCATATCCACACCATGAACTTTGATTTGGCCATTACAAAGAATGGCATAAGGACTATGTCAGCTGACACAGAAAGCTCCTCGACCTGTTGTTGATGGAAAGGTGCAGGCCGTGGCCTGGTGTATGTGGTGCAGGCCCACTTCACACATGGTATGTGTGGGAGTGTGATGTGTACAAGGGTGTCACTGGAGTGTCAGAGTGGTTGCCTGGGTGCTGGGAGTCTGGGTAATTGTTTACACTCTCTTTATATTTTTTTTGTATTGTTTGAATTTTCAGTTTCAATATGATATTTCTGTAATCATTAAAAACAATAAATCTGGGCTTCCCTGGTGGCGCAGTGGTTGAGAGTCCGCCTGCCAATGCAGGGGACATGGGTTCGTGCCCCGGTCTGGGAAGATCCCACATGCTGCGGGGTGGCTGGGCCCGTGAGCCATGGCTGCCGAGCCTGCGCGTCCGGAGCCTGTGCTCCGCAACGGGAGAGGCCACAGCAGTGAGAGGCCCGCATACCGCCAAAAAAACAACAACAATAAATCTGATTTAATTTGAAGAGAAACAAAAGTTTATCCTTCTAGGCCTCTCCTTATGTCTGTAGTTCTGATGATCCACATTCCTGGTTTCTTGTTAATACTTCCCTCTGTGCTCTCTTCTCTCTTTTTAATAACTTTATTATAGAAATTTTTATATCTGCTTTTAAAAAATGTCTGTCCTTTTTTATTATTAAAGTAATGTTCATTAGTAGATAACTTGGAAGGAACATATGTGGGAGACTATAAAGAAATGAGTATCATCTGTGACCTCTCCTGTTCTAAGAGAACCGCCATGAGTGTTTGGGTACATTTCCTTCTGTTCTCTTTTCTGTGCAGTGGCTTGGTTGTGCACTGAGACATCCTCCTGTGACTCTGTGACTCTGTTCTTGGCCTCCTCAGGTTCAGCTCTGTTCAGCTCCTTGGGGATCTCCTGTTCCACATCTCAGGAGTCACAGGGAAGATGACCACAGAAACTGCCTCTGAAGATGATAACTTCGGAACTGCCCAGTCCAACAAGGTGTGTACCTTATTTTGATTTTCCTCCCTCTGCTAATGGTAGGGAGACTCCCTGGCACTCACACTGTGGAGGCTTCACCACCTCGTGTTCTCTGCTTCTTTCCACTGTTGCAGGCAATCATCACTGCCCTGGGGGTAGATCGGCGGAACCGGGTGTTAGCAGGCCTGTACATGGGCCGCTCTGACACCCAGCTGGTTGTGCGGCAAGCATCCCTGCACGTCTGGAAGATTGTGGTCTCCAATACCCCCCGCACCTTGCGTGAGATCCTGCCCACCCTCTTTGGGCTCCTGTTGGGTTTCCTGGCCAGCACGTGTGCAGATAAGAGAACAGTAAGTTTCGCAGGCCTTGCTTCTGACCAAGCAGCCCCTGATGCCTCTGATGCCTGCAGAGGATGGGAGAGTCCCTAGGGTCCCCTGTCTAACACGGGAGCATTTATTTATTTACTTAGTTATTCAACAAATATTTATCATCTACTATGTGCTAAGCAGGGGCCCAAGACCTGGGGAGATAGTGGAGAAGAAAGGCAGCCTCGTGGAGCTACAGTCTGGTAGAGGAGATGAATGTTAATCAGATAATCACAAAAGCAGATGGAAAATGCAACTATGGCAAGTGCTATGTGGCACTGCTAATGCTTATAACAGGTCAACCAGCTGGGGGTCAGGGAAGCCTTCTCAGAAGAAGTGATGCTTGAAGATGAACAATGAGTGAGCATTAATGGGTGGGGAGGTGATGAAAGACTGTTCCAGACCAAGGGACTAGTGCTTGAGATACCAGGATGGGATGTGCACAAGCCATGAGGTGGGCGGGAATGCGGCCAACAGTAGGGGCTGAACGAAGGCCGGTGCAGCTGGAGGAGAGGCCCACCAGGGCTGATGATTGCTTCTGCCAGTCCTCTTTGGCCCACTCCCAACCCCCATCCCTGGCAAGCAGATGTGTATTTGGCTCTGAAGAAGGGTTTGCATGAGGCCTCAGAGGAGATGGGTTTTTTTCCTTAAAGTGTTTATCCCAAATTCAGGGTCCCCTTTCCTGGGCAAGAGCATGAGGGTTAAGTGACTTCTAGGCCCCAGTTTTTGATCCAGGGAAATCAGCCCTTGACTGGGCAGCACATGATGAGTTTCTTGGTCATATATAAGGTGCCAGCTTTTGCTTTAGGTTGTGTAGGTGTGTGTGACACAGAGAGATCATTTTATTTTGTCATGTTTTGCAAGCACCATGGGGGCTCTTCAGGGGTAAGAGCGTTTGGGAAAGTTAAGTCTGGCTCGGATAAAGTCTGGGAGGTTCCAGGGCCCTCATTCTGGAGCTGTGCATGGGGTGCCCTGGGGTTTGCAGGGAGTCGATGTCCTGACTTGAGCTCTGCCGACAGATTGCAGCCAGGACACTGGGAGATCTTGTCCGGAAGTTAGGGGAGAAAATCCTACCTGAGATCATCCCTATCCTTGAGGAAGGCCTGAGGTCTCGGAAGAGTGACGAGAGGCAGGGAGTGTGCATTGGGCTGAGCGAGATCATGAAGTCCACCAGCCGGGACGCCGTGAGTATCTCCACAGGGCCCTGCGGGTCCTGCACCTGACTTAGAGGGCCATGGAGGTTACAGGACAAACTGCACCACTAGCGACACTTCACCCTCAGGGACATGCGAACCTCGCTCCAGAGGGCATTGCTGGCAGCGGGGTGCCGGCAGGGCCTCAGTGCATTGGAATTTCCCTCTCAGCTTTCCCATCAGTTTTACAGGCTATAAGACCTAAGCAATTTAGAGGCCTGGAGTAGCTTTTGGAGATTGGAGATAGTCTTTCCCTCACCACTTCTGAGGTTGCTCCAGAGTAATCCTTTTGTGTCACTACATCAGTTCAGTTAACACGTGTGGTGCACTTAGCGGAGAAAGGAGGTGTGCGTGTGTGAGTGGTGGAGGGGGGCGGACAGCAGGAGGGTGTGCTCGTTCTCAGAGGGAGCAGAGTAGATGAGAGTGAGTACCCAGTGGGTGGAAACGCATTGTCTCCAGCAATGAGACTGTTTCCATAGCAGCTACATTCAAGAGGGTTGGAGTCCTTTTCACTGACCCTACTTTTCTACGGTAATTGATCCTCCAAACATTGATCCTCCCCAACATGGGGAGTAGGTTGAGAGTAGGCATAGAGCTCTCGATTGGGATGAAAGCACCAAAGCAATGAATGGGTGGCGGGTCAGAAATTCGAGCACGTAGCCAATTGCTCAGCCTGAAAAGCCTCGTCTGATTTACAGGATTCTTCTCCTCCTGTGTGTATCAGTATACGTATTACATTTTGGGTTTTATATTTGCATTTTTCAAAGAATAAAGGTAAATTCTGTCACCAAAAGAGCTGTGATTCATTAAATAGTAAGTGCCCCAAAGGCTGAGGCCTTGCTGGTGGCCATATTCATATTCAGTCCTTAGATTCATAGGGGGCGTTGCTTTGGTGGAATTGGTTGCAGAGGCAACAGAGCTGTCATTGGCCCTGTTGCAGGCGCAAAGACTTCATAAGGAAGCAAGGTTTTTTCAATTTCAATTTTTATTTTATTTTTATTTATTTATTTATTTATGGTTGTGCAGGGTCTTTGTTGCTGCGCCTGGGCTTTCTCTAGTTGCGTCGAGCGGGGGCTACTCTTCGTTGCGGTGCGCAGGCTTCTCACTGCAGTGATAAGCTTCTCTTGTTGTGGAGCACAGGTTCTAGGCATGCGGGCTTCAGTAGTTGTGGCTCGCGGGCTCTAGAGCACAGGCTCAGTAGTTGTGGCACGTGGGCTTAGCTGCTCTGCGGCATGTGGGATCTTCCTGGACCAGGGCTCAAACCCGTGTCCCCTGCATTGGCAGGTGGATTCTTAACCACTGTGCCACCAGGGAAGTCCCTGGGAGCAAGTATTTGAGTTGAGACTTGAAGAAGGACTTGGAGTTTCCTATGAAGATGAGCAAAAGATTCTGGGGAGTGGAGGCCACATCACTAGGGTCCTTGACATGAGAAGGAGTCTGAAGTTCCTGTAGGAGACCAGAGTATTTGGAGAACTTGCCGGAAAAAATCAGGCTATTAATTATTAAGTCTGGTGAAGGCTCCTTGGGAGTAGATTACACAGCCTCTCTGCTTTTTCATACTTGTGCATTTCCACAGAAACCATCTAAGTTAAAAAAAAAAAAGTCAAGCCCAGGGAGCAGCGGTGACCTGGCTGGGCCAGAGGTCCTCACCGCTCCCCTGCTGATTTCCTCTCCCTCTGCCACGTCGGGTTCAGTACACCTGTACCGTTGCAGGTGCTGTATTTCTCCGAGTCCCTTGTGCCCACGGCAAGGAAGGCCTTGTGTGACCCGCTGGAGGAGGTCAGAGAGGCGGCGGCCAAGACCTTTGAGCAGCTGCACTCCACCATCGGCCACCAGGCTCTGGAGGACATCCTCCCGTTTTTACTGAAGCAGCTGGTGAGTGGCTCTGCCCCACACCTACCAGTCGGGCTTTTACCATCTCTGTAGAGGCAACAGGCGGGGGGCTGATTCTGCCAAGGCAGCCGCAGTGTGGGCCCCAGAGGGAGTGGGTGCACAGGATGGGATTTGGCTCTGTGCTTCTCCTTTGACAGTCAGTCCATGTGGGTGCAGAGGGAGGAGGGGAGGAGACTGGAGAAGGACGTTGGCGCCGGCCGGTCCAAGATAGCGGAGGTGGAGACAAGAGCCGGCTCCTGAACATTGCCCCCATTGCCCCTCTGCAGGATGATGAGGAGGTGTCAGAATTTGCCTTGGATGGTCTGAAGCAAGTGATGGCCATCAAGAGCCGTGTGGTGTTGCCCTACCTCGTGCCCAAGGTAAGTCCCAACACGTGGCAACCCTCTGGCCCAGAAGCCACAGCCACATCACTGTTCCCCGGGCCTGCGTGAAGGCCAGCTCTGAACTCAGATGCTGGGAGAGGCTGGTGACTCTTGTAGTGGGATGGGATCTCCCAGAGCTTAGCACCGCGGCCAGCACAGGGCAGCACCCACTGAGTTGCTGTTAATCATTCCGCAGCTGACGACCCCACCTGTCAATACCCGGGTGCTGGCTTTCCTTTCGTCTGTGGCAGGTGACGCCCTGACCCGTCATCTTGGCGTGATCCTCCCGGCGGTCATGTTGGCCCTGAAGGAGAAGCTGGGGACTCCAGCTGAGCAGCTGGTGAGTGTCACAGTCACTCCTGCAGGCTCTTTAACCCTGCCCCATCCTGTCCTGTCCTGGAGGAGCTGTGCTCAGCCGAGGCATCCCCTGTGGTTTTAGGAGATGGCCAACTGTCAGGCTGTGATCCTCTCGGTAGAGGATGACACCGGGCACCGGATCATCATCGAGGATCTGTTGGAAGCCACCCGCAGCCCTGAAGTGGGCATGAGGCAGGCTGCTGCCATCATCCTCAACATCTATTGTTCCCGCTCAAAGGTGGACTACACTAGCCACCTGCGGAGCCTGGTCTCAGGCCTGATCCGCCTCTTCAACGACTCCAGCCCTGTGGTTCTGGAGGAGAGCTGGGATGCCCTGAATGCCATCACCAAGGTGAGGAGCTGTGGACCCCACAGCCAGCTTCTGGTTGTGGACAATTCCAGGCGCTTATAAGACTAGACTCCTAAGACACCCCATGTACCTGTCACCTAGCTTCAGCATCTGTCGATTCGTGGGCAGTCTTATCTATACTCCCACCCACACCTTTCCGCCTGCTATATTATTTTGAAACAGCCTTGAGAGGGCTTTACCTAGAACTCTGACATCCTCTCTGCTTTTTCCCGACTTCCCACAGAAACTGGATGCTGGCAACCAGCTGGCACTAATTGAGGAACTACACAAAGAAATCCGGCTCATAGGGAATGAGAGCAAAGGCGAACACGTGCCAGGGTTCTGCCTTCCAAAGAAGGTAAGCCAGGGCCTGTGCAGGGTGTGGCAGGCATGCGGTCTTCCTCCGCCTTCCCCTTGGGTCCCAGGAGGTGGGGCTGCTGGAGCAGCCCGTGTGTTAATCTGGCTTAGTGCTCTAGGTGCCATTCTGCACCTTCACAGGCAGCGTGCTTCTTCCCTGTGGTGACCCCTTGGGGACAGGGTTCATCATCTTTGGTTTAAGTGGTGGAAGCCACCTCAGACAGAGTGAGTGACAGCAGTGCAGGTACCCTGTGTGGTAGGCCTGCTGGGACCCTGCTCTTCTTGTCACTGTCAAGACTGTTCCCCAGCCAGCACCATCTCAGGCTGTGACCCTGGCAGCCTGAATTGATCTCTCATGGAGTTGAAGAGAGGATGGCTAACAGGAGCTCCTTGCTCCAGGTGGGAGACACCTGGGCCCAGAACCTTTGAGATTTGACTCTCAGGTGTGGTTCTCTTGTCAGGGAGTAACCTCCATCCTTCCAGTGTTGCGGGAGGGCGTCCTGACTGGCAGCCCAGAACAGAAAGAGGAAGCAGCCAAAGCTTTAGGCCTGGTGATCCGCCTGACCTCAGCTGACGCCCTGAGACCCTCCGTGGTCAGCATCACTGGCCCTCTGATTCGCATCCTGGGGGACCGGTTCAGCTGGAACGTGAAGGCGGCTCTGCTCGAGACACTCAGCCTTTTGCTGGCCAAGGTGAGCAACTGATGAGTTCACGCTCTCAGTCCATTCAGGCCTTAGAGAATGGATTTGTGTGTAGGACGGTGGCACGCCGTGTCCCGTGGAGGCGGGGTGACAGCTTATCATGGGGAATCGGCAGAGCAGAGGGAGTTAAGACTTTGGAGTCAAGACGCACTGCACATGGTCAATTCCAGGTCCGCCACTTGGTAGCTGTGTGGCCAGAATGACCTTGGGAAAGTTATGCAGCCTCTGAGCCTGTTTCCTCACCTGTGTTTTGAGAGTACTAGGACTGCTTGCCTCTCGAAGGGCGGTGTGACACAGGGCTCAGATAAAATAACATCAGGCACGAGGCCTGACACATTCTAAGCACTCGACACACCAGTGCATGTTAATTGCTATTATTTATAAATGGGTCAAAGGACAAAATCCAGGGCCATGTAAATACAATTAAAACCTTGTTCAAAAACATTTCCCTTCTTTATGACTGCCTCATAAATGAGGTGAAAAGAATCTGAGGAGAGAATGAAAAGGAAGTCTGAGAGCAACTGCAGTTAACTTCAGTTTTTGCCCAAAGTGTCAGAAGCAAAGATTGAACACATTAACTGTTTCTGATGTTTTATAGTGTAATAATTAAGCCCTTTGGATTTAAAAAAGCATAAACAGCCAAGATTTGTTGTTGTTAAAAAAAAAAATTCTTACTTGAGGTTTGAGAACAAAAGCTTAAGATTTGTAGCTTTTTCCTTTTGGGAGAAAAGTGTGGGGAGCAACTTCCCAGATAAAAAATGGGATCGTGAGCATCAGCCTCATTCTGTAGGAAATCAAGGCTTTTTATTTTTCTTTTAAATTAAGTATCATCTTTACATTCTGTGCTGTTCTTTTCTGTGTTTTGTTTTGTTTTTTTAAACTCTGTATACAAATGGAGCCCTTCCCTCCTGGAATTTGTCCCTTAGGCCACAAGCCAGGTTCCACCCATAGGCAGGTGGTTCCCACCGCAGGTTTGCCAGCTTCACTCTGTGGTCTGCCTCCCAGCTGCCTGCAAAACCCCAACCCCAGTATCTCCAAACTTTAATTGGCATTGAACCTCCAAACAGCTACTTTGATTTTCCCATTTAGCAATAAGTAAATCTTTCGTCTTGGACTCATCTGTATTTTGTCACAAATGTGCCTGTTTTTCTATGTGTGGTCGGGGATTAGAATGGATTGTTAATGAGGGGGCGCACATGTGTACAAGGATGACCTTCTGAGGCTGTTTCATAGGATTGTTCTGAAGGCTGAATGTTAAATGCTCAGTAGATGGTACCTGCCCTCACACACCTGGTCCATTTCCCTGTCTTTGCACTAAAATGTTCTTCCATGGTACTGACAGCGTCTCCCAGCCTGCTCTAGTGTATTTGGAGACAAGGGTTTCGAGTCACTTGTCCACGTGGACAGGGCTTCACTAAGCCAAGTCCACGGCTCCCTTGGTGGTGGTGGTGGTGCTGCTGCTGCTGGTGCTGCTGGTGGTGCTGCTGGTGGTGGTGCTGGTGGTGGTGCTGGTGCTGCTGCTGGTGCTGCTGCTGGTGCTGGTGGGGGGGTGGTAGTGGTGGTAGTGGTGGTGGTGCTGGTGGTGTCATCCTCCCAGTGCAGTGCAGGATGCTGAAAACGGAAGACGAGACTGAGTGTGACCTCTCTGTGCTGGGCGCCCCTGTCTTAACGGGACATCTATTCCTGGCCTATGTGTGGGAGCCAGGGCAGCTTATGGTGGTTTGTGATCATTTGTTTTTGTGCCTATAGTGCACTGTGGCCCTGGACTCCACCTCAGCTGTGCTTTTGGGTTTGGGTCTCTCAAACAGGTTGGGATTGCCCTGAAGCCCTTCCTGCCCCAGCTGCAGACCACTTTCACCAAAGCCCTGCAGGACTCTAACCGGGGCGTGCGCCTGAAGGCTGCTGATGCACTAGGGAAGCTCATCTCCATCCATATCAAGGTGGATCCTCTCTTCACAGAGTTGCTGAACGGAATCCGGGTCATGGAGGACCCGGGTGTCAGGTAAGGCCCTAGTGGGGAGAGCTGTGGCCGTGGGGAGGCCGGGCAGCTCCTGAAGCAGCCTGGGCCCTGCCTGTGCGGCGGGAGCAGTGGTGAAGCAGAGCCAGGTTTTAAGTTGGGTGTACTGGTTCTGTAGGGACACCATGCTTCAGGCCCTGAGGTTTGTGATTCAGGGAGCAGGGGCCAAAGTGGACGTGGTTATCCGGAAGAGCATCGTCTCACTCCTGCTGAGCACGCTGGGACATGACGAGGTACAGCGGCAGGTGGATGTGGGGCTGGGGGGCTCGGCTGGTTTCCCTTCTCTTTCCTTTGGTTAGCATCTCTGCTTTGTGTTAGAAGAACTTGGTCAGTAGTGATAATCACTCCCGACATTCGTATCACTCTGTGGTTTACCACGCCTCTGGTAGTGAGGGAGACAAGGCGCGTCTTGATATCAATATTGATATCGATGATGTGTTGTATAGATAAGGGAAGTAAGGTTTTTAAAGTCCCAGGTCTCTCATTCATTTGTCCTCTAGTCTTAAACAAGTCATTTTCCCTCTCTGCCCCTCATTTCCCCAGTTGTAAAGTGAAGGGTTTCGTTTATTGGTTTAGGAAACATTTGCTGAGCTGAAGGGCCTAGCCCAGAGGTGAATGAAGCATGGGCACAGCCCTCAGGAAACTGTCTAGTGTCTGTCCAGGTGGGAGGGCTTAGCACTGTTGGAGAGGGTGAGACTCACTTGGGGCTGCACCCTAGCAAGTGGTAGAGTCAAAACCAGGACCTGAGCCCCGTGACTCCTGGTTCTGTTCTGATGCTGTTACTGTAGCCCTTCCTGACCCCGTCTAGAAGCATTTGTGAAGTACCCCTTGACAACCCAGTGCTGTAGCGGGCCCAGGAGGGCTTGAGTCTCTGAGAAGAATTTTCTCTTTGCTCTCTGACAGCCCTCTGCTGCGTGGCCAGATGTACACTGTGGGGCTGATCTCTGGAGAGAGGCCCCTGGGTTCACATGGAGCTACACCCCGTCGTCTGCCCATGCATGGGGCCGACTATCATGGGCCTTTAGCCTTCTCTGGGGTACAGATGGGAGACTCCACCTTCTTTTGGTCACAGTCTGTCACGGTTTTTATAGGGCCATGCACAGTGCAAGCAAAAGTTAGTATGTAAACCAATTTGCATTTCACCACAATGGAGCTTAAAATAGATCCAGAGTGGAGAGAGTGGCTGTTGTGTCAGAGAGAGCCAGCTTTAGCCTTGCTTGGCACCTGGGCAGGGAGCTCAGAGGCCCAAGGTGCTGGCCAACCACCCTCTTCCTCAGAACTTGCGCTGGATCGAAGGTGGCAATCCAGAGTGCCAGCCCAGCTGATGCCTCCCCGTGGGCCCTTGAGGCTCTGGTTGTTTGTTTTGTTTTGGGAGAGGCACGCCAAGTTGGCACTTCCTAATACTGTAGCACATAACCTGAATCCACTGTGTGGTGTCCCGTAGTTAGCTGGCAGGGAGAGCAGCAGGGCTTTTTATGTACATGGCTTTGGTTTTGACACAAAACACTCGGCCTTTACCTATTGCCTTGGGTTGATCAGCTCTTCAGTTTAACTTCCCGGGACAAACCTGAGTAATGTCAGGGCAGCAGGGAGTCTCTTTGGACATAGGCGGACACATGAGCGGTTCGGGGGTGGGTGTGGGGTTGGGGGTGGAGCTCCAAGTGGTCCTCTGACCGCCTTTCCTGGGCACTGTGGGCGGGAGCTCGCGCCCCTCCCCGCCTCACAGGGCTGTTGATAGTAACTGAGATAATAAATATGAAGCATGCAGGCTTGTAAGAAGAAAGGTGCTATGTAAATATAGTTATTCTTGCTATTACGATGATGATTAACGTATGCACACAGGCTGGAGTTTTCTAAAATTAAGTGCTGGGTGTATAATTTTTAACACGGCACCAAGTGGCAGCTGCAGTGAGTGGCAGTCCCGCTCTGGCGGTGGGAGCGTGGAGTGCCTGGAGGGAGGACTGGACTTAGGGTCCGCCTTCCTTCCAACGTTGTTCCCGCGAAGCCCGTGTGGGCTTGCATCCCCATTCACTGCCTTCTCTGCTCCGTCAGGACAACACTCGCATCTCCTCAGCCGGGTGCCTGGGGGAACTGTGTGCCTTTCTGACGGAAGAGGAGCTCAGCACTGTTCTTCAGCAGTACTTGCTGGGTAGGCCTCTTGTGTCCACGGGGGGCTTTCTTTTCAGGGCCTCTCTGTCTCCCCTTCCCCTCAGAGGGTCTTCTGACAGTGGGACCACCCTCTCCTTGGAAATTCAGCTGTTAAAACAAAATGGAGTTTCTGGGGGTTCTGCAGCCCCGAGTGTTTATGCTCCAAGAACACAAGCCACAGTCTGGAGCAGTTTGTGAGGGATGGCTGCTTGACATCCACTCGGGGCAGGGAGGCCTGTGTGCAGCGTGGACTGGGGTTTCTGCCAGGCTCTGAGCTGGCACATGAGTCTCAGGTCGGGGAGGTGGGCTTCGTGGGCGGTGGGCCATGCTGTGAGGTACAGGTTAACCTCAGTGTGTCCTTGCACCCAGCGGACGTGTCTGGCATCGACTGGATGGTTCGGCACGGGCGGAGCCTGGCTCTCTCCGTGGCTGTGAATGTGGCTCCCAGCAGACTCTGTGCAGGCAGATACAGCAGTGAAGTTCAGGACATGATCCTCAGCAATGCCATGGCAGACAGGGTAAGGCTTTGGGGCAGCCAGACTTGGTGCTCAGAGACCTGGGTTCAAATTTTACCTTTGCCAGTAACTTACTGTGCCCTTGGACTAGTACTTGATCTCTCTGGGCCCCAGTTTCATCATCTGAACAGTGAGGAGTTTGGGTTGGAGCATATAGAGGTCCCTTCTAGGTCAGAAGGTCTCTGATTCCTGACCTGGGAACTAGTGACTCGGGTTTGGTTCATCTGCCTCACAGCCACGGCAGACCCTCTCCATGAGAGCTGCCGGGGGGTGGGGACTGGTGGGGAAGAGGCAGGGTCCCTGGAAAGTCCTGGGGAAGGGCTGGTGCCTGGCCCTGCTGCCCCGAGGACGGAGCCGGAGGCCACCCCGTCTAGCTCTCTCCTCTCTCCACAGATCCCCATTGCTGTGAGCGGAGTCCGGGGCATGGGCTTCCTGATGAAGCATCACATCGAGACAGGAGGAGGACAGCTGCCAGCCAAACTCTCCAGCCTGTTCATTAAGGTGAGCAGGGCAGCCAGGCTTGTGAGAAGGACCCGTGACCAAAAAACACTAGAGGTGTGTCCTCTGTATTCTAGGAGCTCTCCATGGATAGCCTGCGGCATCTCTGAGCCCATAGGACTGGAATGCAAAAGAGTCGTGTGTGAGCTTTTCTCTGGAGGAGTGCCCAACTTTTTGTCAGGATGTCAAATAGACCTATAACCCCAAATCACGCTAAGAACCTCCATTTTAGGCATTCTTTCTAGGCACACCAATTTTGCAAACTTTGGGGCAGACCTGGGTTCAAATCTTAATAAACCTCCTCTTCCCTGCCTGCCTTTAGCAGGCATGACACTTACTAGTATGGCTGTCGTGGTGGCTGTTGTGGCGGCTGTGAGACCCAAGGAGGAAAGCTGGGGAGCCTGACGGTGAGGCCCCAGCCCCTGTGTAATAGAGCACACTTCTCAAACGGTTGTGTGCACACAAGACAGAACCAGAGTCTGCATGCTAAGAGATGCGGCTGAGCCTGAGACCCTGCCTTTGTAACCAGCTCCCAGGCAATGTCAGTGCTGCTGGTGCGCTGACCTCGCTCTGAGTAGTGAGGGTCCCAAGGCTGACTGCACCACCCTGCAGGCACCCACAGTGGAGAGTTTACAGGGCCCCGATTAGATTGAGCCTGTATGACGGCATCACCCTGCATGCAGCTTTTATCAGCGTTTATTACTGATGACCTGCTGTGTGCCCAGCCGGGCTAGACCCTGAAGGTGTAGAGGTGAACAGGGCAGACAGGATCTCTGGAGGTGGAGGTACACAAAAAGCCTGTGGGAAGGCTCTGATTTAGATGGGGCTGTCGGGGAGACCTCTAAAGGCTGACACTTGAGCTGAGTCCTGAAGAATGAGAAGGAACCAACCAAACGAGGATCTGGGCCAAGCACGTCCCAGGCAGTGGGACCAGCCAGTGCAGAGGCCCGAGGCAGGAAGCAGCATGGTGTGTTTGCAGAAGCTGAACGCCCACGTAGGCCGAGAGTGGTGAGCAAAGGAGAGACTGGCATGAGATGAGGTGGAAGAGAATAGGGTCCGAATCACACCTGGTTATTACCCTCCCACAGTGGGGATGGCATCAGAGGGGAGCAGTGGGGTCAGTTTCCACGATGAAGAGAGTGTCAGGGCAGAGTCTGGGCTGCTTTGAAAAACAGACTGGATGTGCCTGGCTGAAAGCCTTGCGCTCCTCTTCATAGTGTTTGCAGAACCCATCCAGTGACATCAGGCTGGTGGCTGAGAAGATGATCTGGTGGGCAAACAGGGACCCACTGCCTGCCCTGGACCCCCAGGCCATCAAGCCCATCCTGAAGGCTCTTCTTGACAACACCAAGGATAAAAACACCGTCGTCAGGGCCTACAGCGACCAGGCAATCGTCAACCTCCTCAAGATGAGGCAGGGAGAAGAGGTGTTTCAGGTGGGAATCTGGGACTGGCGTGCCTCCCCTGGGCGTCTGTGGGCACTGGCCTTGCAGGCCTTCTGCATGACAGTGTTTAAGCATCACTCTTCACTGCCACCCCGTCCGTATGCATGAGTGTTGACAGGCAGATTGTAGTCGAGTGACAGGTCTGGTGCCTAAAAACACATTCCTCTACTCCTGAGGTGTTCAGACGTCTTTCAGCAGCAGAGCCCCTTCTTCAAATAGACTTTCACGTGGCACAGAGCCCTACAACAGATCCCACAGTGCTGCCCGTTGAGGCCCAGAGTCCTGTCACTCAGTCCCCTGCCCGCTGAGCAACCTTTAAAGCACTGAACAATACCTCACCACGTGAAAGGCGTGATGAGTGGTTGTCTTGGCTTTCCCTGGATCCATCTGATTCCCTTATTTTGCCAGATTCCACCTCAGTGGTTCTAGTCCTGGGTTAACATTCATTTTTGTCTTTGATTGGAGAAATCTGAAGCCATATTTTCTGACTTCGTCTCCTTGTTTCCATCTTCCCCCTAGTCCCTCTGCAAGATCCTGGACGTGGCCAGCTTGGAGGTGCTGAATGAATGCAACCGAAGGTCTCTGAAGAAGCTGGCCAGCCAGGCCGACTCCACGGAGCAGGTGGACGACACCATCCTGACCTGACAGACCTGGGCCTGTCCACTGGGCTCTGCATCAGCATTTCAGCTCCACCTCTTTGTTCAATGTTTTCATTTTTGGAAATACATTTGTTCTGATGGGGAGCTTAGGAGATGGCGTTCCCAGAAAGTATTTTAATATTATCAGCAGACCACAGCCAAAGCCTTAAATCAAACCCACACACAACTGAAAATTGCCTCCTCCATCTCTCACCCTTTTCTTTGGAGACGAGAAGGAAAAGCACATTGGTGAGCCTCACCCAGTGGTAACCAAGAACTGCTTGTCCGCTCTGCATGTAGGTCTGGAACAAGGAGGCTCAGACTTCAGCTTCCTGGTCTCCTGTGCTTGAGCTCTGGTCCCAGGGCCAGTGCTGCCAACCTTTGCCTAGATCCTGAGGGGCACAGAACCGTGGAGGTGTGCCCAGTGTGGTGTGCCTTGGTGTGGCTTTTCAGCATTGTGTAGCCCAACTGGATCGGACCCTCCAGGTGACAATTACACACACATAGCCCTAGCAGTTCGCAAGTCAGGAGAGGGGTATAGGTTTAAATGCAGGTGGTTTGAAGGAGGGATGTTTAATAAAGGCTTTGATTTAATCTTGATAAGCAGATTTTAAAAAATCTTCAAACATCCACTAAACATGAAGCTTCCTGCATCAGGAACAAGGCAAGACTTGCAGCTGTTTTCATAAGCACAGGCAGCAGTCTGATTTCTGGGCCTCTCTCTCCTGCTCTTGGAAGTCTTGTAGATATCTACAGACTTCTCTGTCCTGAGGTCGGGTATCAAGGGGGGTGCTGCCAGGCCTGTGTTCTCACCTGCTGTGGAGGTTACAGGGGTCGAATTAGCCACCTCCCTGCTCTGTCCTGACTCAGACCGGTAGGGAGCTTCTGGGAGTCAAGTTTTAAAGAGAAACTCTTCCCCTCTGTGGAATAAGAACAAACCACATTCCTGTAATCAGAATTGCCAGAGGAAACCAAAGTTGCAGTTCAGCATCTGCCTCCTTTATGAATGACTTCCTTCCTCCTAGTTCTTGGAAGGCTCGTGATCCAAACGTCCTGTCTGATGGAGCACGCTCCACCGGGCCCAGAGACGCAAGTGTTTCTGGGCTGTTTCCCTGGTCACGATATGGAACAAACTTCTATCAAAATTTCTGGTCAGAGCTGTAAAAGGAAGAAAAATTGAACATGGTGGTCGCAGACTCACTTTATAAAGGGCCTGAAGTGCTATACCAAAAAAAGCAAGGCTTTGCTTATTAATGATGCAGCAGAGATAGAAAGTAGCCTTGTGACTCAGCACTTCTGATGAATAAGACAAGGTGACCTCTGAGATAATTGCTTTCTATGCCTGAGCCGTATATGTCACAGGACTTCCTATTTTCTTGCAGCAGACACGGTCTCATCAGGCTCACTGTAAATGTAGAATCCCAGGGCTGGAAGGGACCTTGAGAGGTCAGCTGAGCTGATCCCCATAGCCAAGGCAGCCAATGGTTACAGCTCTTGGTAGCCATGGTAACTGTTCTCTGCTTCTGGGATTCAGACGGTCATCAGCATCCTCCCAGCTGCCTGGGGCATATGTCCAGCAAGCCGTCTGCATATGCAGTCACCTCTGCCAGTTAGCTGTGGGGAGGCAGATGAAGTTCCTATGTGAGGGGGTGTGGGCTGGGAGACCTCTTTTAAGCCCCTGAGGTAGGTCTTCAGTGTTTCCTCTAGAATCTTAGAGGCTTATGTCTACCTCTGGTGTTCAGTCCCCAGTCTGAAGTTGGGAGGGGAGCCTGATGTACTTAGAGGTGGAAGACACTCAGTAAGCAAAATCCAAAGGAAAAACACCAGTTCCAGTTCCAGAAACTGGAGGAGGATGAGATCTCTCTGTTCAGGATAGACGGATAAAGGTTGATTTACAGACGGAGATGACTCAGAGGCTCCCCGAACATACTGAATTGTATTTCCTGAGTCTGGAAGGAGGATGTGAGCTCCCAGGAAACGAGCTGTGAAGGGCTGTCACAGCCATGATGGTGGAGCAGGCAAAGGGCACCCCGTCAGGCCAGAGTCAGCAGTCCTGAAAACAGCTGCCCAGACTGAACGAACATCCTGGAGGAAATGGAGCTTAGCTGCAGAGACCAAAGCTATTTGCCCTGGTGGTTGGTTTAGCCTTGGACGAGTCACCCAACATTTCTAGGCCAATTTTCTCATCTGTATAATGAGGAATTTGGAGTGGAAGCTCTCCATATGTCTTAAAGTTATCTTTTGGGGGTTAATAGTAATTAGATGACATTTGGCATTTTTTTCACTTAACCCACTCAACCTACGGAGTAGTTTCTCTTATTATTGTTTTCCTGAGGAGGAAATTGAGGCACAGAGAAGTCACAAGGCTAATAAGTGGCGGTCTGTCCCCAGAGCCATACATGGCCTTTCTCTTATTCCTACTGAGCTGGCTAGTTGGGCACAAGCACCGGCCACTCTTTAGGCTGGGGCCTGCAGGCCTCACATCCTGCAGCACATGAGGTGAAGTGCTGAGGCGGCTCCAGGTGACTGGCCCGGGACCTGAGCCACACCAGGCCTCCCCCAGCGGCTCTGTGGGCTGAGCCATACCTCACCCCACGTACGGGACCCTTGCTGTCTTTAGAAAAGACATTTCTAAGACTTCCATGATCCTCTAGAGAGGGGACTCCCATCTTTCTCTGCCATATGTTTGAAAGGCAGTGACAAAATGGTGTGCCTTTAGCTAATCCAGGGAAAACTAAACAGCATTCTCAACCCTTTAACTCTAGGAGCCTCTGGAATCATGGGCGTCAAGACTATTTTAAAATGTGGGGGAGTGTGACATGGTTCATGTCCCTTCTAGGAACCAAAGGTGAGTTCCCTTGGTCCCACTGCTGTGATGCCGGAGGGCTTGGGAGAAGGGCAAGGGACCTGCAGGGTCAACACTATTTTATTGGCAGGGATTTGGGGACGTTATTTTACTGAGAGCTGATCTCAAAACAAGACAGGCAGTTGGGAATGTTTTTCTTCTGAGTACAGTTCTGTGCAGACTGGTCTTTAACTGCTACAAGCCTTTTTAAATAAGAACAATAAGAAAAACAGGAGCCAGCCTAACTTAAAGATCTAGGTTCTAAAATATTTTTAAGGAAACGCAGTTATTGCTTTAGAAGTCTAGTACAGGGACTTCCCTGGTGGCGCAGTGGTTAAGAACCTGCCTGCCAGTGCAGAGGACACGGGTTCGAGCCCTGGTCCGGGAAGATCCCCCATGATGCGGAGCAACTAACCCTGTGCGCCACAACTACTGAGCCTGCGCTCTAGAGCCTGCTTGCCCCAACTAGAGAAAGACAGCGTGCAGTAATGAAGACCCAACGCGGCCAAAAATAAGTTAAAAAAAAAAAAAAGTCTAGTACAGAGCGCCCTAGTGGAGCTGCACAGACTTGGAAGTCAGGTTTAAACCTTGACCACTACATATTAAGCCAGAGCATGTCCCCTAACCTCTGTGAGCCCATGTCCTCATCTGTACAGTGACAAGCCCCACAGGCTTGTCTGGAGTGAATGAGGTAATGCCCTCCATACATGGCTGGGCGCGCGGGCGGTGCTGCATATGTGGATGATGTGAGTAAAGTGAGGTATACTGACAAAAATGGACTGAACAGTGGGCACCTAGTACCATTTAAGGTGCGTCGCAAGTGCAGTGCTCTTATCCAGGGGGCAATTGCTGGACCCAGAATTTACAGATGTTAATTTTTTGAGCCTAAAGTTTGAAAAGCTATTAACTTAAAATCAGATTTTTCTTGCAGAGTGATTACTGCATTTGAATATCTAAAACACTGAAAAAGAGGTGTGTAAGCACATGGTTGGGACTTCACTGTGCCTGGGCTGGAAAGCACTCCCCTGTCATTGCTGGAGCAGTGCTTCCGACAGGAGAGGCCAGGAACCTGTCCCTGTTTTATGAGTACAGTTGAGGTATGGAAGGAAAGGAGCATCTCTGAGGTTGTGTGGCCAGTTGGCTGCAGAACTGGAAAAAACCCACATTTCTTGATAACTCTGGTCACCACGTCCCAGGGCCATACCATAAAAATACTTTTGGAAGGTGAATTTAACAAAGGAAACAGTCAAGTTCTTGGCGTGTGGCTCTCTGGAGTGACTAGGTTTCACCTTTCAGAAGAGGTGGAGCTCAGTTATTTCACTGGGTGGTTCTGAGCTGCTAGGAGGGTTCCCTGCAGGCCACTCTGGTGGAAGGGTAGTGTTGATATTAACAAAGCTTAGGAAACTAGAAAAACTGGTCCAAGGATTATTAGCTCAGTGGGATTTCTGGGTGAGACTCCTGAGTGTGTCTGCATGGAAACACCGGTCACTTTGTGATGCTGCTCTGAGCTCTCTGGTTGAGATGGCAGCCTGGTCATAAACTACGTTAGATCTTTCTTACCATTTAGGTTCCCATGGAAAAGGGAGGTGGGAAGCTGGGTGCAGCAGTATCTAACCCAGAGTTGCTCAAACATTTTGCTTCAAGACTCCTTCACACTGTGAAAGATGATAGAGGACCCAAAGAGCTCTGGCTTATATGTAATTTGCCTACTGATACCATCTTAGCAAAACTGGTCAACCTTAAAAGCTTTATTAATTCGTTTAAAAAGAATAAATCCATTACATATTAGCATAAATAACCATAACAGATATTTTTTTCAAAACAAGCCATTTTATTTATTTATATTTAAAATTTTTAAAATTAATTTTGGCTGTGTTGGGTCTTTTGTTTTTTAACATCTTTATTAGAGTATAATTGCTTTACAATGGTGTGTCAGTTTCTGCTTTATAACAAAGTGAATCAGTTATACATATACATATGTTCCCATATGTCTTCCCTCTTGCATCTCCCAAAAGCCATTTTAATGAGAGTGGGATTGCTCTGCATTTTTGCAAGCCTCTTCACTTCTGGATTCTCATGTCTCCTTCTGCATTCAGTCTGCTGCAATGTCACATATCATGCAGGCGCTGGAAAACTCCACTGTACACTTGTAAGGAATGAGTGGAAAAGGCAAATGACATCTCAGTATTGTGAAAATGTTTCAACTTCACAGATCCTTTGAAAGGGTCATAGGGAGTCCTGGTGTCCCCAGCCCATACTTTGAAAACCGTAATCTCGAAGATGGGAGAAAAATCCTACTGAAGGGTTTAGTGGGAGGGGGTTTGACCCTGATAACGTGACAGACCCCAGATTTGGCCTGTGGACTCTCAACCACTGCGCCACCAGGGAAGCCCCCAGATTTTTTTTTTAAACTGGATTATTTCTGATGTTCCTTCTAACTCTTTAATTCTGTGTGTGGCTTCACTTTAACTGAACAGAAACCAAGTGCCTACCATGTGCTAGTCCCCAGTGGATATCAGGATGGTCAAGGATCATCCTGCAGTCAAGGAACTTCATGGTCACTTGATTTGAGGGGGCTGCCGAAGCGCAGGGCAAAGCGATTGCCAAGTCTCTTGATATGGCCTCAGGCATGCAGGTGAGGGGGTAAAGGGCCAATTCCCAGTCCCATCAAAGGGAGAGACCAGATGGTTCCCTTTAGTCCTTCCCTCTTGGACCAGCATGTTGGACAGTGCCCCATCCCACTCATTTGAAGTCCGACATTCAGCGTACCTGCCCTCTCAATTCTTGTTTACACCGAATTCCCCCATTACATGATTGCAGCATATGCTTCCTCCTTCGATACCTATTTCAGCAACTTTAGAATCCATTGCTGACCAGTCTGAATTGTGGATTTCACAGGTTCCCTCCAGGCCTCGGCCACACTGGCCCTCATCTCTCCTACTGCTACCCTGAGGCACCTCAGGCATGAGGGTCCCTCTCCTTTACCCTCAGCCTGTGACACCACACTTCTTTACACTCCTCTTTGCCAGTTGAGCTTTTTAAAGTGCTCTTAACCCATCTTCCTTCTACCCTTACTGCTCAGTCCTTACTGTTCACTGGCTGCCAATCGTCTACCTACGCTATCCTGAAAAATATTCACCCCACTGTTCTCACCAGCCACTCCATTTCTCTTTTCATTCACAACCAAACTTATTGAATGAACAGTATATACCCACCCCTCCACGGCATCACTTTCTGTTCTGTAAACCTGTGTATACTCCTGTCCCCCTTACTCCTTGGTTTTTCCTTTTAACACATATTTGCATTCTCAGAATGTAAGCTCCACAGAAACAGGGATTTTAAAGCTTTATTTACTGCTACATCTCCAGCTTCTCCATCAGTGCCTGGCACACAGTGAGCCCTCAAATGTACGTTGACTCATCTTCCCCAATTGTACCATAAGCTCCCCGAGGGTGGGGCTTTGTTTTGCTCCTGTTACATCCTCAGTGCCTGGCACCTAGTAGGCACACAATACTTACTGAATTAGCAAAGGAATCCAGTTGTCAGGTAAATTTTGTGATTTTTATCTTTTTTTTTTTGGCTGTGCCACGTGGCTTGTGGGATCTTAGTTCCCTGACCAGGGATCAAACCCGGGCCCCTGCAGTGGAAGTGCAGAGTCCTAACCACTGGACCACCAAGGAATTCCCTATGTGATTTTTTAAAAAACACTAATTTGGTAGATATCGTTTGCATACTATCTTTTGCATCTGTCCCTTCCTGCTGTTACCTCACACCTGGGCTTCGGCAGTAACCTTTAAAGCTCTGCAGCTGAAATCCGTCCTGCATGCTTGCACCAGATAACTTTCCCCAAAGATTTTGATATTGCTCCTCTGCTCAAGAACTTTCAATGCTTCCCTATTGTAGTTTCTAATGTATGAACAGGTGGTACTGCAAAGCTCATCTGTAAGCTGGCTGTTCAGAACAGTGGAACAAAGTTTCCCATCAGTGGCACATAACTGCTACTTACCTCAGATCACAAAAGTTTATGTCTATTTCTAAATATAGACTTTATAATCTAGCTACCATAACATAGCTCCAGTCATTGAATTGTAGTTTAGATAATTTAAAACAATGTTTCTAGAGGAAAATGTGCTCACAGTTTCATTTTTGGGAGCCAGGCACACATCCTGGCCTGCAGGGAATTCTCCCTCAAAGCTAAAATAGATGATCCTTACGGCTGTGACAGCAGCTATCTAAATACACCCGCCATTCACAGCTCTCTAAATTCCAATTCCATCATGAAATCTTTATGATGAAATCCTTTCCCCATCATTCTAGCTGAAAGTGATAGCTCTCCTCTGAAGTCTAGGCTGCTTGACAGCTATTTTCTCTCTTGTATTGTCTTGTATCTTTTATTTCTCATGAGTGTGTCTTATCTCTAATGAGATTGAAAGCTCCTGGATGGGAAAAGCTCTATCCTATAGTCTGTGGCACATAATAAATAGTGAGTTCTCATTAAATGGCTACTTGAATAAATGAAGGAATTAATGCCTATTGCTTTCCAGAAGGCAGGCAAGTCAGGAGTCTGGTCTTCATAATGGCCAATTCTGTTCTACTTCTTCAAAGTATCCTACAGCCCTGATATCAGGAGGCTGCCTTGGGCATGTGTGCTTGAGTCTGCAACAGGAAATGGCCAAAAGCATGAATGAGTCAGTGGAAAATGACCTTGGTTTAACAGCATTAGTTACTGTTTATCACATGCCTATATGAGCCGGGTAATTTGCAAACATATCTCTAATCTTTACAACTATTCTGAGGAAACTGGGGCTCTGAGACATTGTGATGTGACTTTTCCAAATCTCGAAGCTTTTAAGAGATGGAGCCAGGATTCTAAAGCATCTGAACCAAAGTCTCTCTGATTCCAGAGCAGGTTGAGAAGATGATCTAGAGTGACCTGCCTCACTGGCTGGTCAGGGGAGGATGTGCTTGCCTGGGGAATACTCTGAGGCTTCTTTCTTCCCTTATATTTCCTAAAACTGTTGGATCAAAGGCGACCCCACTAACCTTTCCCAGACCAAGAAGCATTTTTTTCAGTGATCATATGAATAGCTCCCCTCCCAGTTAGTACCTTTGGATCCCAAGTCCATGTTCTTTTGTCATCACCAGGCTGATTCTCAGCTCCTGGAAAAACAACTCAAAGTTTGAGTCAGACACTCCATGTGCTGTTCAAGGATCTTCCCTGCAACACTTTATAATAACAAGAAATTATAAACATGAATGCCTATCAACAGCAGAGTGGTTAAATACCACCATATGATGGAGTGCCAGTACCCCGCAGCTGTGAAATGACAGAAGGTTTAAGTATGTTGTTAAAGAGAAAAGGCAACTTACATACACATGTGATTGCACAGGCAAAGAAAATTCATTTAAGGACATTTATGCATTCAGAAAATATTTGTTAAGCATTTTAAGGTATCCAAGAAACTTAATAACAGGGGTTACCTGTGAGGAGTGGGTCTGAGGGAAAAACAGTAACTTGTGCTTTTTGGTAAGCTTCTGTACATTTAAAAAAACTCCACAAGCAGTATTCTGTATAAAGTCAAGATAAAAAGAAGTTTGAGAAAACAAGTAGAAATATCCAATAGGTACTTGACTAGAAAGGGACAGGGCTGTACAGAACTTATAAGTAACAATTTTTTTCCCTGCAGTTCTACAAATGAGGATGGCGGTAGGCGCGTCCTACTTTTAGTGCAGGTAGGAACTTACTCTAAAACGGGAAAAAAAAAAAAAAAAAAAACCTAGGGCTGATGATAAACCGAATACCGCTTAACTTCTGCGGCCCAGGTCTTCCTACGCGATCTGAAGAAGTATTATCTGTAGATGGTGTGCAACTGAAGCCGCGGGAGCTGCTGCTGTCGATCCCAGGGGTGCATCTTACACGCCGGGTCATTCATCTCCCAAGTTCTGCGTCAAGCTGGAAGAGACGCTGAATCTGGAACCACCCACCCAGCTTTACCAACGGTGCAACTCAGGCTTCAAGAGGTCACAGGGCTGGGATGTGATTTCGCCCCAGCGCTGACGTCAAAGGCCACACTCCTAACACACTACGTCCCGGCTCCTGTCCTGTAAAACTCCGCAGCCTCCAGCCGCCTAGGCGTCCTGTCCACAGCCCCGGGACACGGTGGAGGGCCCGGTGCCAGCACCCCGGAGGCAGCGTCCAGACAGAAGGGAGCGAAGTGTCCGAGTCCCCAGTCCCGAGAAACCGGGAGCTCGGCCTAAGAGCCGCCCCGCTAGTCACTGCCTACCAGTCTTTCTCTCTCCGCAGCGCTTGCGAGTCTTGAAGATGAAGAAGCGAGTCCGTCCCGGGCCACGGCCGGGCTTCTCCGGCACTCTCGGCTTCTTACAGTTAGGTTTCGACCGCAGCTCTGCTCTCCGAGACTTCCGGGCAGGGGGCCGCGGAGGGCTGGCGGCGGCGACGTTCACAGACGGGACGCAGGGAAGACCGGTCAGCGCCCGCGAGGCCCTTCCAGGGCGCATGCGCAGTGCGTGAGCGCGGAGAGGGCGCGGCTGGCCGCGACCGCGGCTGCGCAGAGGCGGTGCCAGGCGCTGCGCCTGCGCAGTGGCGGGGCGGGGCGGGAAGGAGGGAGGTGGTGGCAGCGGCGGCGGCTGCTGAAGAGGAGGAGGAGGAGGGGGAGCGGAGGGAGGTGTTTCTGTCAGTTCCGGCTGTTTGTTCGGGAAGTGGATCCGCCGCTGCCGGAGCACCCCGGAGGGAGCTGCGGATCGCGAGGCCAGCACCGACCCCGCCCGCTAGCGCTCGCCTCCCCCGCCCGCCATGGCCCGGGACTACGACCACCTCTTCAAGCTGCTCATTATCGGCGACAGCGGTAAGGGCCG
>NW_020172781.1:3271292-3366410 GCF_003031525.2 Neophocaena asiaeorientalis asiaeorientalis | reverse complement strand
GTGAGGCTGGGGTGCCGGGCTGCGGAGCAGGGTGCGCGAGGCTTGGGGCTGGGCGCCCGGTTCACTCGCCGCGCCGGTCCCTGCCTCACGTATGACCTTGGTCAAGTCGCGCGATCTCTGGAGTTGGAGGGACCTGGGTTCTAGTCCTGGGGCTACCAGCTTCCTCACTCTGACCTTGGGCGAGTTGTTTCGCCTTTCCGAGCCTCAGTTCCCTCATCTGAGAAGTGGGGACTTGCCTCGGTGGGTGGTGTGAGTATTGGATGAGATACAGCTGGAAAAGTGCTTAGTACTCGACCTGGCAGAAAGTGAGCTCCAGTTAGATGTTAGCTGTTGATGTGTTATCAGTAGCCTTTGTAAGCCTCGGTTTCTTCCTCTGTAAAATGGGCATATTCCCAGAACCTGCCTCATGGGATTCCTGTGAGGTTTAAATGAGGTAAGACAGGTAAAGCACTTTGTGCAGGGCCTGGTACATTCCTGCTGCATTATTACCTCTGTATGATTCCATTTCCTCATCTGTAAAATGGAATAGTAATAGGATCTGCCTCACTGGGCTGATTGAGTATTCAATGAGATAATGCACACACAGTGTTCAAAACAGATCCGGGCACATGGTGAGTGCTCAGTGTGTGTTTGCTGTTACTGTCTGCTGCTAGACAGGTGTTGGAGGTGGGTTGGCCAACATTACAAAAGTGCTTTGACCATTTATACACTCCTGTAGAGTTCCTAGCTCCCTCTCCAGTGCCTAGTGCAGTGCCTCACACCCAGTAGATGCCTAATGTATACTTATTGAATGAATGAATGAATATCAAGTGTCTTAAGAAAAGATAGGCTGGTTTCTGAGAAAGAGTGGAGGTTTTTTTTTTTTTAACATTTATTTACTTATTTAGTCTGTGCCAGCTCTTAGTTGCGGTAGGTGGGCTCCTTAGTTGCAGCATGGGAACTCTTAGTTGCGGCATGTGTGTGGGCTCTAGTTCCCCGACCAGGGATCGAACCCTGGCCCCCTGCATTGGGAGCGTGGAGTCTTACCCACTGGACCACCAGGGAAGTCCCAGGGTGGAGGGTTTTAGAAGTGTTTGGAGTGTGGCAGGTAAGCAGGTTTATGGGGTGACCAAGGGGTCAGGGAGGCAGGCCCCAGGAAGTTTATGGGAGCATAGCTGAGGTGCTGGGATTTTATGATGGGGAGGGAGGCTTGGGAACGTGCCAGACTTATAGACCAGACCTGAGTTGAGTGTTGGCAGCAGTGTCATGTTACTGGAGGCAGGGGCCAGGTTGGTGGTAGAACACATGGATTGTTAAGGAAAGAGGGGACCAAATCAAAGGGGTTGTCAGACCCTGATGTGGGAGTGCTGTGACGGTGTCATAGCTGGACCAGGAAGGTGGGTGGGTCGTGGTCTCACTGTGGAGCCGGGTTGGGATGTGGCTGGTGGTTTGGATCAGGTGAAGGGTGGCTGAGGCTTCTGAGGCTGCTGGTGGAAGGGAGAAAAGTTAGGGGCTAACTAGGGAGATGAAGAGTAGCTGTGGCTGGGGGAGGAGTTAGAAAGGTGGAGGATGGATTCATTGTGGTTTGAATGAAAGAAAACCAGACAAGCTATGTAGCCTCGCTCTTGGAGATGGCCTCGGGCATTTCACGGGGTCCTGAGGCTTATGCCTTTCAGGTTTTGATTTCAGCCCTCACCTTGGTTCTGAGGGGCTGGCAACAGGGTGATTTCTCTCCTTTTGGAGTCAAAGTCAGGCTACCATGGTCAAGGTCCCTATCCCTCTGCAAGACATCTGGGGCCTGTGTGTTGATACACAAAAATGAAAAGCATAAGCTTAGCCAGAAGATGCACCCTATTGGCTTTTCTCCCTGGTGAAACCCAGGGGATGGTTTTGGCCCCTTTCTCACTGTACATTTTGCATGGTGTATTGATTTTTCACTCAGAAGTTAGGGGTGGGAGAAGACTCACTGGGTCAAGATTTATGTGACCTGGTTCCTTGTTCAGTCCGAGCGTGTAGGACTACGTTGTGTAGAGGAGATGGATGTTTTACAGTTTAATTTCTCCTGACAGTGAGCTGATACTCAAAGCCCAATGCTTATGAGGCTGGGAGATGGTAGCCATGGAAGTTCAAACTAAGCTTTGGCAACTGAGCAAGGAGACTAACATCACACCCTCCCCTGAGCCTGGCTCCTTATGTGATGCTTCCTTAAGGTTTTTCAAACGATTTCATAGACACTCTCATTTGATCCTTACACGTTGCCTGTGTGGTTTGTCAAATAAGGAAACTAAGGCTCAGGGTAGCTGACTGTCTTGCCCCAAGTCACACAGCTCTTCAGAGGCAAAGCCAGGAGTTAATGCACATGACGCTTTGTGAGCAGCTGGTGTGGGGCCTGGCACACAGTAGGCCCTCAATGAGTGTAAGTTTCTTTCTGTATAAATCTAGAGCTCTTCTTCCCACTCTGCCACATTGTACACGCTTCTGGAATACAACCCCTCAGCTTTTGCAGCTCTTGTTTGTGCCTAAGATTGTATACTGTCTCTTATGCTCTTCTGACATTGGCTCTGATTTGTAACAGCATTTCGTCCGATCCATGGGGCCAGCCAGACTCATCCTTAGAACCTGGAGGCCGCAGTGGCTGTTGAAGGTCTAATTGAAGCTTTCGACCTCACAGATGAGTGAACTGAGGCTCGGGGGTGCGGTGTGTGTGTGACCTGTCTGAGCCTATACAAGGAATTAGTTCCTGAGCCAGGATTAAACTTGAGAACACGTTACTCAAAGGTCTAAGGGTTTCCAACAGTCTAGAACCGAAGCAAAGAGGGATGAGGGAACTAGAGCCCAAGGGAGGAGCATGGCCAAGGGTGGGGGCTTCTATGGTGGCATTTTGAGGACCAGAGCATCTGTGTAGGGCAAGAGGAAGAAGGCAGGGGCAAGAAGGAGTTTGATGCAGGGAGAGCAGTGGTGACTGAGAGTGGGGGGTAAGGTTTTTGCAGAGAGAATCTGTCTCCCTGCTACCAAGAGGCATCAAGGGCCAGGGCCTGTGCTCTCTGCAGGGTTGAGGGTGATGGGGCTGGCCTGTCAGGGTGCGTGCTGGACATGGCCCTTGGAAAGCTGCTGACTTCGGCTGTGGTGAAGGCAGATTGGTACCCATCCCTTCCTCCCCTGGGCGGGTGCTGCAGGGTGGATGGTAGCAGCGTGTGTTCCTAAGGTGGCTTCTTCAGGGGTATTTAGGAAACGGTGTTTCTCTGGGTGGGTTTCCCTTCCTTTCAGCGGGGAGAGCAAGGCCCGAGGTGGTTGCTGGCCTGAAGAAGCCATTGACGTGGTGACTGTAGTGGTTTTGAGCAGCTCTGCAGATGAACTTGGGGTGAATGAAGAGCACCCAGAGAGGCCAAGCTGGGGGGACGCTGCTGCTTTCCTGCTTCACGCAGAGAGCACCCCCCGCCCTTAGACATATGTGAGTCAGATACCATTTAACTTAAAAAAAGGATGCTGCCGCCCCCCGAAAGTTTGACCACCACTGCTTGGGCTCCTTTTACTGCTGCAGCCGTAGCGTTGGGTAACATGGCTGTCTGTGATTGGCATTGGCTTAGTCATAAATTCACTAAACAGTGTTTTGTTGGCCCCTACTGAGTGCTGGGCCCAGCTTCCAGCCCCGTGAACGTGCAGGGCAAGTGGAGCGAGACCTCCTTCCTAGAGGAACTCATGGCCCAGTGGCCCAGACACAAGGTTTTTGCTGAGTAAGCGGGCCAGGAGGCTCCAGGAGGAAGCAAGGAGCCGGCAGGGCCGATGGGGTGTTGGCGCTGGGCAGAGCGCTGTGAGGGACTAGCCCAGGACTGGGGCTCTCCTCAGGCTGGGCAGGAAGCCTCGCAGAGGAAGTGGCCCCAGCACGGCAGGCTGCGGCTGAGCGGCGGGGACCGGGGCTGCGGCACCTGTCTGCTCAGAGCTGCGCCCAGCCTGTCTTCAGGATGGTCAGACCCTGGTTCACTCCATGAGACAAGTTCTTCTGGGCATCGCTGGGCGACTCACCCACTTGGAGAGGTCCCCAGAGGAGATCGTCAGAGAGGACTGCCCAGAGAGGACGCCTGGGTCAGCTGGGAATGGGGCAGCGGCAGCTCCCTCTGAGTATCTGGTGAGCGCACGGGTTCCTCCCCACAGCCAGGCACACACACTCAAAGTTCGCTCTTAGCTGGGGGCGTAGGCATGGGGTCTGAGACCCTGGGTTAAGATCTCCTCTTGTCTAGCTTTGATAGCACTGCTGCTAAGACGCTGACAGGTATGGGACACAGGAGCCACTTTGGGATTTTTGGTTCCACTTCCCGAAGTAGATGCAAGAAGACCTCCCAAGCAGCATGTATTGGCAAGAGCCGTGGAGCTCCAGGGTGGACAGCCCTGGATTCAGATCCAGCTCCACGCCCCTGCCGAGGCCCCTAGACCAGCCGTGTAGCTTCTTGGAGCCTCTGATACCTCATCTTAATAGATGCAGCTGGACTTGCAGGAACATCCGAGTGCTGGCCGCACGCAGTGCCCTGCGTGTGCTAGTGCTTTCCTTCTGTGCTCGGTTGACCCAGCTGGCTTGGGGGGAGGGCAAGGGCGGGGACAGGAGGACACAGGGCACAGGACAGGTGCACCTGGAGGCTAAAGCTGCCGTGTGTTGAAGTAAAGGGAAGCCACCCTTATGACGGTTCTGCCTGTTCTTGGAACAGGAGAGACTGTGGGAAGTGAAATGGTCTGAGCACCCTGAGCACCCCTGAGCTGAGGGGTTTCAGGCGGGCGCCCCCCTCGCCGCCCATGTAGCCACCCGTGGCATCAGCCGGGGTGAAGGTGGCCGACAGTCGGTTCAAGTTGTCTGCACCTCACTTTCTTCATGTGCAGAATAGCCCTGAGGATCTCCAGGGTGCATTGCAGCCATGCAGCCCCTTGTCTCTCACCAAACCGAAGCTCCACATGTGACACACCTTGGGGCCAGTATCCCTTGGTCGGCCTTCCCCTGCTTCGTGTCCGTCGTTGGGTCTCTTCCTTGGGGTTGCTGGGCCTGGCCCTCACACGGGCCCAGCTCGTGTCTTACACTGAGATGGAGGAAGAGGTCAGAGATCCAAGGGGAGAGGTGTTCTGGTGCAGGCTGGTTGGGGAGGAAGACGGGTGCTGCTCTGCCTCTGAAGAGTTAGGACTCGGGACCATCTCCCTGAAGAGGGGTAGGGGTTGGAGTGGGGACCCAGGCCTCCTCTCATTTCCTGCTTTCTCCCCTGCAGGTGTCGGCAAGAGCAGTTTACTGTTACGTTTTGCAGACAACACTTTCTCAGGTGAGTGTGTCGCTGGGATGCTGCCGGGTGTTTTGGTTTTAACATCCCTTCCCCTGGCGCCAGAACACCCTGGCCTCTGCCTAACGTCAGAATCTAAGTCCTCATTCTGATTGCCAGACAGGGGAGGAGGAGGAGGGGGCGTAGGTTAGAAGTCTCTGTGGTCGGTCTTCATCTATCTTGTTCAAAAAAATCCTCCTGCAGGCCCATCCTTTTTCTACTCGGGGTCTTTTTTGTGTCCTAACATTTAAAAAAGAAAGAAAAAGACAAGTTAGGACATGCCTGTATAGAGTGTCAAACAGGAAGGCTCAATACAGTGAAAAAGGAGCACTGCTCTCCACCCCCTGCCTCACCCCCGTCCTGGGTACCCTGGTAGCCTCTGCTCAGTGTGATGTGTCTCTCACTCGACTCCACACTCTGTGGGCCGGCCACTTGCCTTCCCCTCGGCATATCAAGGATCATCCTTGCACGTCTACATGCAGACCTGTGGTACTTTTGAATGGCTGTGCAGCTCCCTGGGCTGTTCAGGGATGCACATCGTTCATAACAGTGTTCTTGATGCGTGCATGCTTTCTAGTTGCCTCTATTTTAAGTGGTGCTGTATTTCTCGGGACACACGGTGTGTTTATTCTTGCATAAAAGTGGAGTTACTAGGTCGGGGGTATGTGCTTTTAAAGTTTTCACAGGTACTGCCAGTTCGCCTTTCACAGAAGCTGTGCTAAGTTGAAGGGGTCCAAAGAGCCCCTTGTCAATGCTGATCGGTACTAGGTCTCAGTGGTGTTCATTTTTGCTCAGCTGATAGGCAAAAAGTGCTGCTTGTTCAGTCTTATGTTTCCCTGATCACTGGTGAAGTGGGGCACATTTTCATTGGTCGAGCACATCAGGTTTAGTGCAGAGGCTTTGGGCTGTCTTGGCCTCTCTGATCGAGGACTGATGTGTGACTACCTCTGGGAATTCCCGTGATGCAATTGAGGGGCGAGCTTCACTTAGGAAGTGATTACATGGTGGACGCCTCTCTCTTGAGGAAGGGAGAGGTGGGTTTCTCCTGACAGTGGCCCTGCACACCCCTGGTGGCATGACATTGGAAAGAGTTGTCTTCTCTATGTGACCATGAGTGTGACTGAGTCTCAGCTCATCTTTAAAAGTGGGACCGATCCCCATCCCTCCCATGTAGGGTTACTGCGAGGATTCCCCAGGACTAAGTAATCTCTCAGTAAACACCAGGGGTTTGTTGTTGTCTCCCGTTCGAGAATGGTGACTAGTGGGCACTAATCACTGTGCTGGAAAACATTCCTCTTCCTCATGTCCCTCTGACTCCCCCTCCTGTCAGCTCTCAACTCTTGGAGGGTTCTCTTTTGCAACCTCTCTCCTCCTTTCCATTTCTACTACCAGTTCAGACTGCTGTTGATTCTAGCCCGAAGCATTACAGCAGCTCCTGCCCATCCCGTACCAGACTGCTGAGTTTATCTTGCTAATGCATGTCTCTGGCAGGGTTTCCTCTGTTTAAAAACCTCAGCGGTCCTCTCAAGTGAGCAGAGTTCACAGCAAGGTTTCTCCACTGTAGCACCACTGATGCTCTGGGCCCTGTAGTTCTTTGCTGTGGCGACTGTCCTGTGCATTGAAGGATGCTGAGCAGCATCCCTGGGCTCCACCCACTAGATGCCAGCACCCTTCCCCCTCCCAGTTGTGACAACCGAAAATGTCTCCAGACATTTCCAAGTGTCCTCTGGGGGGTGACTCAACACTCCTCTATTGAAAACCGCTGGCCTTCATAATCTATCTTCAGTTCACCTTTCCAGCTTCCTACCTTATGCTGTCTGTTCATGCTTTTTTGTGTTTTCGCTAGCTCGCTCACTTATTCAGCCATCAGCTGTGTATCAAGTGCCCACAGCACTAGGTGCTGGGCTGCTCTCCTTGGTGTAATCCAGTCCCCGCAGAGAGCCAGATGCCGCCTTGTCCTCTGTGCTGCCTCAGTTCTTTTCTTCTGGGTGGGATGTCTTTCCCCCAGCTAATCTCAGCCTTTGAAATCATACCTATTCTTTCAAGCCAGGTCTAAATGTGACTTGCGCCCGAGAGCCTTCCTTGATCTCCACCCCACTTTGAACTTTGACCTTTCCTATCCACTCTACACACTTGATAGAGTCAGTTGTGTGTGTGTCTTGTCTGCGGCACCGGGTCACGCTGTCAGCTCCAAATGGAGTGAGAACATGAGCTCTTCTAGCATTCGGGCCTTTGTAAGCCTGGACAGGACTATTCTGTTGCCAAAAATTCTCTTTAACTCCATCTTTCCACACAGATGCCCCAAGAGAGCTATTTACAATGCAGCTCTCATGCTTGGATTAAACCCTTCAATGCCTCCCTGTCACACACAAAAGAGAAAGTCCAAGCTCTTGAAAATGGCACAAAGGCCAAGATCTGGCCTTGCTCACCTCCACCCCGAACCTGCCTCCCTCCGAACCTGCCTCCCTCCGTGTGCTTGACCTCAGGCCACTACCCCTCCCCGCCCCCCCCCACACCACTGCTACGTTTGCTGCCATCTCCTCTGCCTGGAGCAGTGTTTTTCAAATTGCAGGTCGGGACTTAGTTTTATTTTTTTAGTTTTTATTGGAGTATAGCTGATTTACACTGTTGTGTTACTTTCTGCTGTACAGCAAAGTGAATCAGTTATACAAATACATATATCCACTCTTTCTTTTTGGATTCTTTTCCCATACAGAGTATTACAGAGTAGTATCCTGTTATATATATGTAATAGGTCCTTATTAGTGGTCTATTTTATTTGTATAGAGATATATATTTTACATATAGTAGTGTGCATATGACTTGTTTGTGTTTCAGGAAGTTAATTTTGTGGGTCATTTAAAATGTTTGGACTAGAAAAGAGAAGCCCGGAATGCATCATAGGCTCCCACCGTTCCCAGGCCACAGTGAACGTGTCCATGCCCCGGCCACTCTAGTAGAGGGGCATGTCCCCTCCCCCCAGTCACGTCCCCTGTTTTATTTCCTTTGTGGCACTCGTTGCTCTTGAAATTGTCTTCTTTATCACTGTTTCATTGTATCCTGCCTGTTGCCCTCACCTTGGGGCTCGTCAGGCCACTACCCCTCCCCGCCCCCCCCCACACCACTGCTACGTTTGCTGCCATCTCCTCTGCCTGGAGCAGTGTTTTTCAAATTGCAGGTCGGGACTTAGTTTTATTTTTTTAGTTTTTATTGGAGTATAGCTGATTTACACTGTTGTGTTACTTTCTGCTGTACAGCAAAGTGAATCAGTTATACAAATACATATATCCACTCTTTCTTTTTGGATTCTTTTCCCATACAGAGTATTACAGAGTAGTATCCTGTTATATATATGTAATAGGTCCTTATTAGTGGTCTATTTTATTTGTATAGAGATATATATTTTACATATAGTAGTGTGCATATGACTTGTTTGTGTTTCAGGAAGTTAATTTTGTGGGTCATTTAAAATGTTTGGACTAGAAAAGAGAAGCCCGGAATGCATCATAGGCTCCCACCGTTCCCAGGCCACAGTGAACGTGTCCATGCCCCGGCCACTCTAGTAGAGGGGCATGTCCCCTCCCCCCAGTCACGTCCCCTGTTTTATTTCCTTTGTGGCACTCGTTGCTCTTGAAATTGTCTTCTTTATCACTGTTTCATTGTATCCTGCCTGTTGCCCTCACCTTGGGGCTCGGACTTTGTCTTTTTTGTTCAGGGCTGTGTCCTCCAGGCACTTGGAGTGAGCAGGGCGGGACAGTGGAGCCCAGGGTCACCTGTGCCATTTAGGGCGTGGTCTGACTAGGGCGGCCTGTGGGCCCTGCTAACATCTGTGTGTGTGCAGGCAGTTACATCACCACGATCGGAGTGGATTTTAAGATTCGGACTGTGGAGATCAACGGGGAGAAAGTGAAGCTGCAGATCTGGGACACGGCCGGGCAGGAGCGCTTCCGCACCATCACCTCCACGTGAGTCAGGCCAGCCCCGCTCCTGCTCAGACCCCTTGCCACCGACATTCAGACACAGTTGAGCCACTAGTGCCGGGTCACGATAGAAATGCCACTGGGGCGGGCCCCTGCGACTGTTGGGAGGTGAGAGCTCCTTGCCGGCTGCAGTGGGTTGCGTCAAGTGGGGTCCTTCCTCTTCCTGAGACTGCAAGAAGAGGAGGGGGCATGGCGGGACAGCGCGCCAGTCCGCTGACCCTCTGGCCTTTGGTTCCTTTGTCTTTAAAATGGGGTAGCAGTGGTGATGTTGGCTTTGCCAGGTGGTGAAACACTTAGGCAATGACAGTGCTCTTGTTAGGTGTCAGCTGTGACAGCCGGGGTCGTGGGGTCAGCCATGCAGGCTCCCGTCACCACCCTGACTTCCGGGAGGGGGCTTCCCTCTGCTGGGAGGCCTGGAAGGAGCACTGGTAGTTAGGAGGCCGTTGGGTGGCCCCTCCTCCCCAAAGTTGTCTACTGGGAACCCAGCTCACGCTGAGGGCTGTCCTCCTTTGCTGCTGCAGTACCTTTGTGATTCTTAGCTGTAAACAGGAGGAAAACCTAGCTGGAGCGCCAGACAGCAGGGATCCTGTGGAGTGGCTGTTGGTTAATGGAACAGGTTCCAGGAAAGAGCAGGGCTATGAAGGCAGACACTTGGGAATTTACATCTTTGCTCTGCTGTGTGACCTTGGGCAAGTTGCCTAAACTCTATGCTTCAGTTTCCCAGGGGGCTTGTCTTTGGGACTTGCTTTAATGCCGAGTCCAGTGTGCTTGGGGACATCCACGTGTGAACATGGATGATTCCATTGAGCTCCCTGCAGCTGGTACTCTCATCATCCCTGTTTTACAAACGAGGGAGCTTCCGAGGGGGTCCTGCTCCCTGTCATGGGCAGCGCCTGCGCTCCACACTGGGGTGTGTGCAGAGCAGGAGCCAGCGCCTGGCCTGGAGTAGTCGCTTCTTCCATCGGCCTCTCCTTTGCCTCCCCCAGCAGAGCCTGTGTGAGTGGGGCTCTTGGGAAGGCGCGAGGGAGTGTCGTCTCCTCCCGGCAGGGTGAAAATGGGACAGACCCCCGGCTGGCCACCCATCCAAGAGGGGGCTCAGGATCTGAGGGGTGGGAAGTGTGAGGGTCGAAGAGCCCCCACGGTGGTGGCTGGGAGTGTCGGGGTGTCCAGGGGTGCCAGCTGGGTGGGTGGGTGGCCCTGGTCAAGGGGCTTCAAGGGGCCAGAGCCTGAGCAGGCCTGGAGCGGGGGCGGGCTTCTGTCACTGGGCCAGCCCTGTGGTGAGCACATGAGCCAGGATCTGTGACTCCCCGAGACCCCGGGGGTCCCCAGTCCTGGGGGCTGCCCAAGGCAGGTCTCTGCAACTACTTCCCGATGAGCTGCCTGAGCCCCCTTGTGTCTTGGCAGCTGCCAGTGAGGCCTCAGCTAAGGAGGGCAGCTGGGGTCAGGGGGTCCTTGGGGTAGGACAGACATCATGAGCTTTGGGCAGCCCAAGCATCTAGGCCTGGATAAGACCAAGACCTCTTGTCGGGGTCGGGAGGAACGGGCACTGACCCCAGATATCCTTACTCTGGGCTGGGAGTGTCGCCAAAGACCTTACCTGCTTCATTTCATTTAATCCTGATAAAAAGTCCTGTGATTATCTCCAATTTACAGACAAGAAAACTGAGGCCCAGAGAGGGTGAAGTAACCTAGCTTGCTTGGTTAGGAGTTGAACTGAGGTCTGGCTGATGCCGAAGCTCTTGCCTTTAACTGGTCCACAGCTCTGCTCTCTGCTGGCCCTCCACCGCCAAGGGACTGGGGCTGGGGCTGAGGCAGACGGCAGATGCTCTGGTGCCTCCTGTGGGTTAAAACCAGTCAGGGAATTCAGGGCATCTGAGGATACTGGGCCTGTGGCCACAAGAAATGGCAGTGGGGCGGGGGAGCCTGAGCCTTTTCAGCAGAGAAGCACGGCCCTGCCAGGCCGGCCATCCTGAGGTCAGCTCCTTCCAGGGCATCGGGAAGAGGGTGAACTGCCTCACTCATCCTCTGGGGGAGAACTCCACTGCCTGCAGGCAATCTGGGTTTGCACGGGAAGGGGGAGTGCCGCACGCCAGTCGGCCTGCCTGGGGGCTGAGGGAAGGAGTCTGGAGTTTGTTTCAGGAGTTTGTTCTCTTCCAAGGATTGGGGCAATCGGGGGGCAATAACGTGGCCTTTTCTGATTCAGGGCATTAAAAGAGAAACTAAAATTGCATCCTGTTAGCCTGCTGAGAACGCCCTGTTGTCCCCCTCACTATTTCTTGCCTCCTGGTGGCTGGGGTTCACTGACCCTGAGCTGTGGCTGGGGGCACGGGCTGGGGTGGGGTGCTGAGGGCAGAGGGCGAGGCGGAGGCAGGGAAGCCCCTTCCGTACCTGGCCCTGGGCTCAGACCCAGGCTGTGGCTTGCAGCAGTTCACTCCACTCAGCCTTACATCCTCACTGGTGACGTGGTGACCCTCCTGTCTTGTACCAGGTGTGGCAAAGATCAGTAAGGTCGTGGGTGTGAAGCACCGGTGCTGTGTTGGCATAGAGCCAAGTTGTGGCGCGTGGACGTGATGACTGATGGAGGAGGAGGTGGAAGCCCAGCACACCAGTGCCCTCCTCGCCCGAGCTCTGAGCTCCGGACTGGTTCTCTCGGGTGACACCCCCTTGCCTGGGTCCCAGAGAAGGCGGAGGGTCCCGGGGAGCAGTGGGGGCTTGTGCTGGGGCCACGGCTGTAGGTATTTCTTGGCATCTTCAACTGTCTTCAGCAAAGGAGGGTCTGGAAACACAGTCCACTGCTCGCATGTCCTTTGTTGGAGGGGGACAATCATCTGTCCTCACCGGTTCCCAGCATGCTCTCCTGCACCTGCTCAGGTGGGTGTCCACCAGGTGGACCCAGGTGATGACCTGGTGCTCTAGGGGGCAGGGAGGGGCAGGGCCTGGATGGCTTGATTGTTCGGGCTCCCCAGGGCAGGGCGCTGTGTCCCCAGGAAGGCAGAGCTGCGGGCAGATGAAGCTCCTGGGGGATGTCAGCGGGTGTCTGAGGGTGGAGAGCCGGGGTCGTGAGAGAGGCTGGGCTTTTCTCACTGCCTTGGTGGCCAGCTTGGGGAAGCTGCTATCGCTGCTGCCTGCCATGGTGTCCCTTGGTTTTCTTCCATCTGTGTCGGGGGCCCAGATTGTCACTGAAGGAATAGTAATAGTGATAATAAAGAGCTGGCCCTTGTGGAAATATGTATTATCTCCTTAGTCCTCACAACCACCCCAAGAGTCCTAGTACCCCCATTTTACAGTTGAGGAAACCAAGGTGCCATGAGGTGCACGCAGTAACCTTCCCAGGGCCCCACAGCCTTTCATAGATGGAGCTCGTTTGACCTGTGTCCTGTGATCGGGCCTCGACTGTGAGGGGTCGGCCAGAGTGCTGACGGGCAGGCAGGTGAGAGCACAGCTGCACCTGCCAGCCTGGCCAGCCCCATCCTCTTGCAGCCTGTGGTGCCTCAGAACCGCCATCTGGGAGGGGCTGCTTTCCTATGGGCTTGGGGCCCTGAGGAGCCCCGGGAGGGCAGAGGTGCTATGGGCTGGGTCGGGGGGGAGTCCCCGTCTACCCGTGAGCACGGCCTGTTGCAGGCAGTGGTTCTTACCCTCGTTGTTCTCAGAAACCCCTGGTGAGTGAGAATCCCTGCAGCGCTGGGTGATGTGACGTGTCAGGGCAAGGGGTGTCACCTGGCTGCTGGGTCAGTGAAGGCTCTCTGGAGAAGTGTGAGGCTCTGTCCTCCTCTTCCTTCCAGCGTTGATGTCCTCCATCTGTCCTCCTGAACCATGTGAGTGAAGGGGGATGTGGTGTCTGGAGAGGAATGTTCACATCCTCCTGCCTTGCAGACCTTCCAGCTGACCGTAGGCGCCGGGGTCTGTGCTTTTGGATGTGTCCTGATGCCCAGGTCATTTCCATGCCCTACCTGCCCCCCAGCCTGGATGAGCCTGGAGTGGCAGGAGGGAAGGTGCCCACCTGCCCCCAGGGGAGTGAGAACAGACCTTGGCAGTCTTCACAAGTGGTGCGTGTTCTTGGAATGGCATTTTACTATGACAGATTTGAGGACAGAAAAAAGTTTTGAATGTTAAAAAGAGGACAGTGGTAATATGATGTCAAATGCAAACATCGCCTGAATTTTAAAAATAAAACAACTTCAAAGAAGTTTCAAGCTGTTGGCAGCCTCTGGAACAATTTGGTTGGCCACCGCAGGGCCGAGCACTCCCTACTTACCGTGCCTGGGGAGCAGCACGAGCAGCAGTGCTGCCGGCGTCCTACCTGCTGGCTGGGCTCTGGGTGTCCAGCCGAGGCCGGAGGGAGAGGGCGTGCTGGGGGAAAGCACTCGCCCCCTCGCCTTTTCCCAGCCGCTGTCTGGATGCGGGCAGGCGGGTCCTGCGAAGGGGCTACTCTTGTTTAGGCTGAAGCTCTGATGCAGACCCTGGCCCTACAGATATTATCGGGGGACCCACGGGGTCATCGTGGTCTATGACGTCACCAGCGCCGAATCCTTTGTCAACGTCAAGCGGTGGCTTCACGAAATCAACCAGAACTGTGATGACGTGTGCCGGATACTAGGTGAGGCTGGACCCAGCAGGGTAGACAGTGGGATGGAGGGTGGCAGGGCGTTCCCACAGGGCTGGGCTGACCCTGCTTTGCCTTGAAGTGGGGAATAAGAATGACGACCCTGAGCGGAAGGTGGTGGAGACAGAAGATGCCTACAAATTTGCCGGGCAGATGGGGATCCAGTTGTTTGAGACCAGCGCCAAGGAGAATGTCAACGTGGAAGAGGTGAGGCCTGCGCCGGAGGGGCAGGGGGTGAGCACGGCCCAGCTCTGCTCCACCACCATGGCCTCCTTGCCCCACCCTGGCCTGCCCGGGGCATCCAGGTGGCCGACAGAAAACATCACAGTAACGGCCGTTGAATGTGTGTGCCAGGCCTTGTGCTAGGCTCTTTACAGGTGCCACCTCATATCTCAACAGTCCTCTGAGGTAAATTAGTCCCATGTTTCAAATGGGAAACAGGTTCCAGCTCGTGAGAAGCTGAGTCAAACTATGACGTGCTCCACACCACAGCCGTGCAGTGTCCACTCAGTCCTCTGTCTCCCCGTCCCTCCCCACTGTCACCTCTTCCTGCTCTCTGGCTTTCCTTGGGGCCTTGGCCTCCTGTAGAGACCAGCTAGCTTTCCTGTGGCCTCCAGAGCTTGCTTGGGTGGGTGTCCGGGCGAGCCCCCCAAGGCATCTGGGGAGGCACATCCCCTCAGACTGGCTGGGCCTCTAGACCGGGGCAGCCTCCTGTCACTTAATGCTGCAGCTGCTGGAAAGCGCTTGTGAGTCTTTGGAGAAAAGCAGGACCTTTTGCCACAAGCCCAGGCTGGCTGCCCTCATGGCTTCAGGAGGGTCCTGCCTGTGGGGTGTGGAGCCCAGGGGCGCCAGATCCCACTGCGTCCTGGGGCTCGGGCTGCCTGATGGCAGGGACCCCGGGCGCCTGCGTCAGGCTAGGGTCACAGCGTGGGCTTTTCCACTTAGGGGCCTGTGGCGGGGCCCTGAGTCCTCTCCACGCTCCACTGTTGCTTGTGTAGATTGGGGTGGGGTGAGAGCCTCTGCCTCCCGGGTTGCGGGAATGAGTGAAGCAAATTATGTCACGTACTTGCTACCTTTCCCAGAAGTGGAGGAGAGCTGTGGGGTGGTCCGGGGAAGGTTCTAGGCAGGGTGTGCAGGGAGGTAGCGTGGAGTGGGCAGGCTCTGGGTGCTTCTGGTCCGTCACAGGGGCACCTTTATTTGTGTTGTCCGGAGTCCAACTGAAGGAAAGGAGTTCTTTCTCCTTTAAGAGAAAGACTGGAAAACCCCTTCCCTGAGACGTAGCTCAAAGGTCTTTGATGTTGTTCCTCCTTGACCTTTATAATTTCACCACCTCCTTCTAGATAGGGTTTGAAGATACACATACAAAAAAAACTCACCTGTAGAACTAGAAAGCTGGGCCTGGGGAGGCAGGGAGTTGGCCACGCTGTGATGGGGCCTCCACGCTGGTCTGAGGCCTGCCCTGCCTCCTTCACCCTCACAGATGTTCAACTGCATCACAGAGCTGGTCCTCCGAGCAAAGAAAGACAACTTAGCGAAACAGCAGCAGCAACAACAGAACGATGTGGTGAAGCTCACGAAGAACAGTAAACGAAAGAAACGCTGCTGCTAATGCCCCCAGCCCACTGCAGAGACTGCACTGCGGCCACTCCCCCTGCCCCAGGCCAGGGGGCTCCTCTCCTCGGGGGACACTGTTTCGTGCCGTTATTTAAAGAATTCTCTCCACGTTTTTGTACCGGGAGGCGCCATCGGCACTTCCTCCCCTCCCCCATCGAGTGCCAAGAAGGTGTTGGACAGCCTGCCCTTCCCTTCTGGCGCCCCTGCCCCCCGGCCAAGGCGCCTGGGCCCGGCGAGGACGCTGCCAGCCAAGCGGACTGATTAACCGGAGTTTGTACATAATGTATATTGCTTTAACCAGCGCATCACCCTTGTTCTGCTCTGGCTCTTGCCTCCCTAATGCCAGCCTGCTGTGACAACCCCTCCCCACCCAACCCCAACTTACTGCCAGCAGCTTCCTGAGGGGACAGGATTACATGCTAGACATACCTTTTGCCAACCTGGGCTGGTGAAGTGGGCTCCACGTGACTCGTTCTCTCCTGCAGGCTGTCGGTGTCTGTCCCTGGCATGTAGGGGCTCACCCCTGTTCAAGGCCTCTGCCGGCCCAGCTCCCTCCCCTCTCCACCCCATCCTGTAACCATTCTGGCAGCTGGGGAAACCTGGCCTTGAAGTGGGCCTGGGGTTCCCATCAGAGGCCTGGCCCTTCATTTCCACAGAAGGAGTCACTCCTGCCCTTTGGCCAACGGATTTCTTGTCCTGCCTTCCAGATGCCTCTGAGCTACAAACCCAAGGGAGCCGTGGCTTCTAATTTATATACCAACCTGTTTTGGTTCCAAGAGAAAGGTAGGGGTGTGTTTGTGCAGGGATGGGCTTGCAGGGGGACTAAGGAGCATCATTTTAACAGATAAAGAAAAATGAAGCCAAATCAAATGAATTAAGTTCCTCATACTCTTTTTCTCTTACTGAGGTTTGGTTGGCACAGCAGCAAAAGTTGTGGCCGCCCCACTTTGGGTCCAGTGCTTTTAGAAAAACTGAATGGCTTCCTGTCATCATGGAGCCGGGCTCTTGGCCGAGCGGCTCTGCCTTCCCGGTGGTTTGCTGGTGGGAAAGGAGGGGCCTTCCACCCCGGTCTCTGTCGGCCCAGGGCCTCCCGCTGAGTCGTGGGTCTCCGATGCAGCCCCAGGCACCTTTGAGTGTGGGGAGTGGGTGCCAGGGGCCGCTGGGCTGTGGGGACAATGTCTGAGCTGCACGCAGGCAGCCTTGGATCACTGACAGGACTGTTGTAGTACAAAGGTAGCATGAGGATTTCTTAGTGAATGGGAAGGAATGACCGCTGGGGCTGGGAGCCAGCTCTGACCCACCGTGGTGCCCTGGAGGAGAAACCAGGGTCGTCTGCACTTGATGACTGTCACCGCCACCCCCTCGAGACGCTTCATTCACCTTTCCTCTAAAAGGATCACGTAACCTGGGAATAATTTATTTCAACACCATGATGTGTTTTACGAGATTTCCTTTCCTGGGTGATTTCCAGGCCAAGCCCTGATTGGACAATCACATCACAGATCTCACTGCACATTTTCCATGTCACTGTTGATGGGTTTTCAATCAGTAAAAAACTGGGGGTTTCTTGTGACCTGTCTCTCCACTTCCCCAAACTGCCAAAAGCCCATAGTTCTGTGTGACAGGCCTTCACTTTGGAGCCACAGGATGAGGTGGGAGCGCTGGGCCTGGGAAGGCGGTGCTGTGGGGGTGACAGCAGGTAGCCCTGTCTAGTTGGGGTGCTGAGAGCCACAGCATGGTCTCCATCCTCAGGACCGTCCTGGTGACCACAGGTGCCGTGGGTGGAGGGTGTGGAGAGCTCAGGCCTCCTGGGTGGGCCACAGCTCAGCTCTGAGGTGACACTGGTGTGGCAGTGCTTGCAAATTCAAGCGGCAAGAAGAGGGGGTCCTGGAAGTTTCCAGCCCAGGCTAGAAGCCACCGTGGCTTCTGGCAACTGGACATCCAGACCCAGGTGGTGGGGTGATTTGGTGATGACAGTGTGCCTGTCCCGCTGAGTGTCACACACATGAATGGGGGGTGGGGGAGGGGGAATTCAGGGCTGGACCGGCATCCTGGTGGACCTGATGTGAAATTCCTGTTGAACAACAAAACTTTTAAATGGTTTGCTAGGATTATTTCTGTATTGAAAATTTCTAATTATGCTTTTTAAAAAAATACTAAAAATAAAGGTTCACGCTGCCAGATTTTCTTCCAGGGTCTGTTTCCTCTCCTCCAGCTGTGCTCTGGGTGGGCCTGGCTGCTTCCCACCCATTGTGTCCAGCTCTTGTTTGTTCTGGTCTGAGTCCTGCACAGGTGCCCATCAAGGCTCAGGGATGCTTTCAGAAGCCAAGTTTGTTTTCTCCATGAAAGGTGGGTCCTGGTTGAGCTTCCCCTCTGGCTGGGAGCACACGTGGTAAGATGCCAAGGGAAATGCCATGTTTATTCTCCGTGTGCCCAGAAGGATGCAGCGGAAGCTTTGCCTACAGTGATTTCTTTCTGCCTGAGAGTTTCTGCCAAGCTGTTGGATCTGCTCACGGCTTGGTAAGCGGTGCTGGCAGGGCCTGCCTGTAGCTGGGCAGCTGCGGCACTGGCAGGGAGCCCGGGGCCAGGGTGGGCGTAGACATGGTGCCTTGGGTCACTGCTCACAAAACAACTGTCACTGATGGGCTGCCTCCACTCTCCAGGGGAGGTGCCTTTTCCTGGCTGAATCCACTGATTTTGCACCAATGCATGAGGTGACCTCCCAGGTGCATGGGTGACTCACTCTCACTGCCTTTTCACAGCCAGCCAGCCAGCGGTTCGAAAACGTAAAGCTGCATTCTGCCCAAACACCCCCTCTAGGTGCCCAGTGACTGAGGCGAGAAGCTCTGTAGAAATTCATTTTATTCTTGAGACTATTTTCAAAAGAAGCAGTGGTGTGCTGTTTTTCTAAAAATATGCCTTTATAGATTCATATATAATATGTATATTATAAAATCCATACATGTATTTACATGATTGCTACATACAAAATTACAGCACTGTGGTATGTACATATCTATAGGTACATTCTTTCCACTCATCCCTGCTGTGCTTTTCCCATGTGAGGGAGGGAGACGAGCCTTTGTAAAGCGGCTTGCGGGCTGGCTCAGTCCGGGTGCCTCTGAGTCAGGGCCTCAGCAGAGAAGGTGAAGTGGTCGCTGAGGAAGGATCAGGAGTCGGGTCGCCGGGTTGGTCCTTCTGTGGGCCTGGTGGGCAGCATGTGGAGGCATCCACCCCGTGGTGCCAACACTGCCCTTGAGGTGGAATGGCTGACCACAGACCTCTCTGGAGCCATTCTGTGGCCTGGACTTGCTTGGCCGAGCCAAGAACTTGTATAGGTAAGGGGTGCCAGGGACCTGTGGGAGGAGCAGACCCCTCTCAGCCCTGGCGCCAGGAAGGGGAGAGGGCTGAGGGCTAAGCCTCCAGAGGGCCCCCTTGAGGAGGAAGGCCTGCACTGGAGGGGGTGGGGGAGGGAGGGCAGCAGTGGCAGGGGCTGGGGCAGGCCCTTCTCCCTCTTAGGCTCGGGGTGGCCTCAGCCAAGCCCCGGCAGGGCCTGCTGTGGCCGAGTGCGAGAGTAGCCCTAGCCGTCAGGCCCCACAGGCTGGGGCTCCTGGCCCGTAGGTGCTCCAGCAGAGGTGCATGCACGCGGGTGAGGGGCCGCTTCCTCCCTGGGCCAGGTGTTGCTGGAGGGTGGGGTTCAGGCTGGGGCCTGGTGCCCTGCAGGACTAGGCCCCCGTGGCTCAGACCAGCTGGGGGCAGCCAGGGCCTCCTGAGGCATGCAGAAAGGGCCTCCATTTCTTCCGTTCCCCGTATTCCAAAGCAGAAGGGCAACGGTGCTTGGGGTTGGGCATGGGAGTCATTGAGGGGTAGGCGGGGTGGGTTGTGATCCATCAGGTCTGAGCAGCAGAGCCCAACCAAGGGGCCACTCTGGAGGCAGGCCGAGCCCTGCTCAACAGCAGCGGATCCCAGGGAAGCCCAGGCTGGGTGTGGCCAGGCAGTGGGGACAAGGCTCCTGCCCGTCCCTCTGTTGAGAGCAGCCTTCAGAGGCCGAGTGGGCCCTCCTGGATGACTTGGCCCCTGTGCGGGTGGGCAGTGCGGCCGCTGAGCCTGGCCCGGGGGTGGGGTCTGGTGTGCACACATGGTGCGCTGCTCACATGCCCCCTTTTCAGTCGCCTCCAGTGCACCCATCCTTGCTGGCCTGACTCCTCCCAGTTTAAATTTTCCTGAAGAATGAGAAGAGCCGTTTGCCTTCAGCGGTGCTGGGCTCATCGCCACGCCCCGAGCCGTGGGCCCTGGAGAGGGCAGCAGCAGGCCGGCTCTGTTCCTTCAGGTGCGTGTCCATCAGCTGTCGGTCAATGACCCTGTGCATGTCATCCTGCAGAGGGCAGAGCGGAGGGGGCTGAGCAGCTCTGACCCGGCGCTGCGGGTGGGCGGGGAGGTGGCAAATGTAGGAAGCACGAGAGATGAGGATGAGGGATGAGACGAGTGAGCGGCTGCAGCCACGGCTGCCCCGATGCGACCAAGCAAGCAGCAAGTGTGGATGCAGTGCGGGGACACAACAGTAGCCACGCGGCACCTCCAGTCTCCTCAGGGCTTGGGCTGGCTTCTCACTAATATTACTCCCTCGGCTGACCCCGCAGACCAGGTGTGTCTCTGGGGGCTCAGAAGATGGCCGCAGCTGATACTTGCCTGTCTGCCTCTCCACCCAGCCTGCCAGCCCACACCAGTGCTCAGCCTTGCCTGTGACCGGCCCTCTCTGTCCTGCTTCCTGTGTCCCCTTGGGTCTGGGTGGGCACCTCTCACTTGGTACCCACCCCCCACCAAACCCTGGGGTGGCCTCAGCTTGCCAGCTCTCCAGCCTAACATCCTGGCCACAGGGGGCTTTTCCTGCCCCTTCATCCCCTTCAAATTACTACCAGCCTGAACTGCTGATGCCCATGCACCCCTGGCAGGCCCACGTGCGAGGTCACAGGCTCCCTGGTGCCGTCCTCGCTGACCACCAACCATGCGCTCGGCCCCCACTGGCAGAGGCCAGGGGGCATCACCATCTTCGGGGCTTGTCTTGCTCCAACTTATGCCCACTTCCTTGGCTTCTTCAATGGGGTAGCACCTTTCCCCTCCGGTGTGTTAAAGTTGCATAGAAAACTCCCCCTTCTCCCTGACTTCGCCTTACGGAACATCAGCTTTTATGCCACGGAGTGGCTAACGGACGGAGCAGCTCCACTCTCCATTCTACTTGCTAGATTCTGAGTCTGTGCAAGATTCCATTTGATAAAGGCGTTCCGCCACTAACACATTATGAAAACTATTGGTTTAGAATCAAAAGCAGCCCTGTCTAGTAACATCAGCCAGAAACACAAGCATCTGCCTGATTCCTTCACCCTAAACCCGATGGGCTCTGGGATGTCCTGGTGAAAAGACCGAGCCTTGGGCCGAATGCTGGAGTGAATCAGCTGCTCGTGTCTGTTCGTGCACAGGACTGTGAGGCCTGCTTTCGGGCTGGGCGTTTCCTGAGGTCGGGGCAGATGACCTCAGCGGCCCAGAGCAGCTGCTCACTTGGTGAGCACAGGAAGTGGGCTGGCTGGGCCCCCTCTCCCAGCTTGACCAGCTTGTCCACCACTCCTACACACTCACCTAAGCTCTCACCAGTCACTCAAATGTCTTTGCAAGTTTCAGTGTGAAACAAAGGGACTTTACTGACCAGGTCACCAGGTGGCGGCGGGTGTGGACCCCTTGCTCACGTCCTGCTCTCCTGCCTTCCTCCCCTCTTCATATTCAACTTCCTACCTACACCTCTCCTCCTCCTCCTCACAAAAATGAGATATAGCCCCTACTTTGAAGGTCCCCGTGTCGTGTCAAATCCTCAGCACAGTGCCCTGTACTTGGGAAGTGCTCCATAAAAATCTTTGTTGTTAAGTGTTCTCTGGTACATTGCAAACTGCATTTTTTTTATACTTTAAGATTTATCAAGATAATTCCGTGAAATATATCAGTTCAAAACTTCGTACACACACATGCATGAGCTGCTCATAATTCCATGTCGGCCGTTACTTCTATAAAACAACCCATTTATGAGGAGGTGGAACCAAGAAACCAGGGCCAGACGGGTCAGCCTGTCAGTACTGGGCCACCTGCTGCCGCGCTCACCGGATGTGACAGTGGAAGGAGGAGGGAGGCCGGGGCTCGATCGATGGCATGGCACGCTGTACGGAGATGACGCCGGCACCGACACACAACACGGTGGACCACAAGGGAGGCGGCAGGGGCAGGATTGCGATGGTGGCAGGGAAGAGGGTGGGGGGATGAGGGCTCAATCTCACCTCAAAGGCAGGAGGGGTGTACAACTAAAGCTGTTGATACGGGAACTGAGAAAGGCCACTAGATCAGAAACCAAAGGAGCCAGATAGTAAAAAGCCCTGAGGAAGCAAACTGTAGCCGAGAGAAAAGAGAGAAGAACAGGGGCGGTGAGCCAGGAAACAGCAGCTGGCTTTGGGGCAGGAGGCAGGGAGCCAGGGAGCAGCTCTCTAGGGGGGAAGCCAGTGCTCCTGCGGCCAGTCCGGCAGGGCCCTGGAAGGACAGTCACTTCTAACCTGCCCTCCATGTGGGGCTTGCCTGGGAAAGCCCAAGGGGACTTTTCATCTATCTGGTTAGGATTTCTTGGGGAGAAACAAGAATGGTTACACCCACATTCTGAAGTTGTACTACCCTAACCTCATTAACAAAAAGCAAGTATGGCCCTGGCCCAGTGGGCAGCCACGTTGGCTGAGTGGACTCTGACAACTGTGGCCCTAGAGACGGACACACTGACTCATTTTCCCCAGACCTGTGCCAGGACAGTGCTCTTTGGAAAAAAGGAAGCTGGCCTTTGAGAAAGGGAAGAGCATCAGCTGCTGGCAACCCAAGGATGGCTGAACTACAAACATCCAGTTGTGAATTTTCAGTCAGTCATATAGGGCTTCCTGGGCCTCCACGTTAATGGCCGTTTCTTTCTAGCTAATTTAAACAAAGCCTGGACAACTAGCTGAAGGAGGCCCCTGTTCCAAGCCTAGAGGTCGGCACAGCCTGGGGTTCCTTGCTCTCGAGAGCATCTTCCTTTAGGCATTCTTCCCCAGGGACTGGGGGACCGCGAGCCCTGAATTTCATCAGGTGAAGACTGGGATTACTGCTCACCCCACACGCATGGGACCCTCCAGTAACAAGCTCTCATTCTTACACTCAGCCTGGGTTCAGAGACTCTCCCTTACCTGCCAAGCCTCAAGCTGCTGCGAGAGGTTCAGTTTCTGCTGAATGGCATCCAGTAGCTGGCTGTTCAGAGACATCATGTCCATCTTGCACTTGGCGAGTTCCAGCTCCACAGCGTTCTTCCTGAAAACAGACAAGCCAGGGTGAACGCGGACACCTTGTGCCTGAGGCATCAGGTTCTTTGCCTGGGGCACCTGGAGTCCTCAGGATGAGGAAACAGCCTTTGACCCCAAACTCACAACAAACAGTAACTGTAACAGTAACTATGATGTTACTTGTGGAGGGTTGCAAAGTTTTGCAATATGCTTTCATATACATTTTCTCAGTTTTCATAACCAACCTGTAGGTGAAGGAATAATCTGTCATCCCATCTCAAACAAGAAGTGATTAAAAAAGAATGACACTTAAACCAGGACTGGAACCCAGAGATCAAAGGCCTCACAGCACTAAGGAACTGCTAATTTTTCCTCCAAAAGGCCAGTCCCCTCGGAAGTTGGACTTAACCTCCTAGTGCTCTCCTTTTCACTAGCAATCCCCCCTTTAAGGGTGTGTGCAAAGGCAGCCACACAGTGGTGATCATCACAGCTTAGCTAATCGTTGTAGCCAACAGGGTAAATTATATGATGGAATACAGTCACCAGTAACAACCACGACATTGAATATTTACTGACAGTGGGGCAATACTCCTGATGCATGCTGAGCGGAGAAAAAAAACAAGAAACAAGGTCACATATGATACAAGCTTTGCAAAAGAAAAATTGCCTGTATTTGAAGGTCATACACAAAAATGTCTACTTGGTTATCTCTGGATGAGGATCACTGATGGGTAATTGCTCCCACACTTTTGCATTTTGTATTTTCACATTTTCATGTTTTACATATTATTTTGTTCACCTTTCCCAACATTCCTAAATCATGGTTGTTCAACGCAAAGGACAATTTTTGGGGAGCCAGGGAATGGGCATAAAAAATGCAAGAGACTAGCTGGGCAGCTTCTGCTAGGTGGCACTGGTTGCCCAGCTACCAAAATGAGCATTATTTAGCCCTTATCTTCATCAACCGTTACCTTTTTTTTTTTTTGCGGTAGGCGGGGCTCTCACTGTTGTGGAGCACAGGCTCCGGACGCGCAGGCTCAGCGGCCATGGCTCACGGACCCAGCCGCTCCGCGGCATGTGGGATCTTCCCAGACCGGGGCACGAACCCGCGTCCCCTGCATTGGCAGGCAGACTCTCAACCACTGAGCCACCAGGGAAGCCCCCCTTTTTTTTTTTTTAAATAAATTTATATATTTGGCTGCGTTGGGTCTTTGTTGCTGTGTGCGGGCTTTCTCTAGTTGCGGTGAGTGGGGGCTACTCTTCGTTGTGGAGCGCGAGCTTCGCATTGCAGTGGCTTCTCTTGTTGCAGCGCACCGGCTCTAGGTGAACGGGCTCAGTAGTTGCGGCTCGTGGGCTCTAGAGCGCAGGCTCAGTAGTTGTGGCGCATGGGCTTAGTTGCTCCACGGCACGTGGGATCTTCCCAGACCAGGGCTCGAACCCGTGGCCCCTGCATTGGCAGGTGGATTCTTAACCACTGTGCCACCAGGGAAGCCCATCAACCGTTACCTTTCACATTCAAAAGAGCAAAACTAACAAAACTCCTCGTCGCACAGGACCAGCAACCAATGTGCATGGCCTTGAGAGGACCCACCGCAGAAGCTGCCCAGCTCACATCAAAGCTAAGCGTGGTCGGAAGCCAGAGCAGTTGGGTTAACCTGCTCGGGCCACCGCGCGACCAGCACTTCCGTCTCTGGCCTCAAGTCCACCGAGCAATCGGTCACTTCCCCCGACACTCCAAAGCCCCCAGAACGGCTCCCCGCCCACTCTTCCTAGAGAAGCCGCTCCAGACCTCTCACACCAGGACCGCCCACCCGCACTGCAGCTGCAGGGACAGGAGCCGAGCCTGTCCAATCAGCTCCGGCATCTCAAATGCCGCACGCTGCTCCCGTCACGCCCGCTGCCATTGGCTGGCCGCAAACTGCGGAAATCCTTGCAAGGCGCGGGTTGTCATGGACGCCCGGCTGGCCAACCCCACGGTCCTGGAACGTCAACGCAAACCCCTAGCGCCCCGCGGCAGGGCAGCCTCTTGAGCTTACAGGCGTCTCCCGGCAGGTGTCGCCACGAACAGCCTGAAGACCCCAGAATGTGCTGAGTAATGCTGCTGGCGGAGGGGCAGAGGTCCAGCAGCAGCTGCGGCCCGCCAGGCACCGAGGGGTCCCCTTCCTTCCCGAAAGCCCCCCGAGCTGGGCCCACCTTGCAGACCTAGGTGTCACAGCCTTGGACTGCACCCTCCGGAACGTTTGCTCACCAGGGAATCTTGGTGCTTCTCGTTCATGGGAAACCCCAGCCAAGGAAAGCAATGCTGCACAAGTCCCTGATCAATACATTAATGTTTTTTTAAAAAACATTTTTATTTCACCGGGTCCCAGTTACGTCATGCAGGCTCTTAGTTGCAGCATGCATGCAGGATCTAGTTCCCACGACCAGGGATCCAACCCGGGCCCCCTGCATTGGGAGCACAGAGTCTTACCCACTGGACCACCAGGGAAGTCCCTAAATCAGTTTTAAAAAGGAATATTTCAAAGGGCTAGAAGAATTCCTTATTTAAATGAAACCACTAGCAACTGACTCCTTTCTGTTTTTGTAAGGCAGACTGCTAGCCCTGGATTTTTTTCACCGAGGACCTTTCACCTGCAAGGAGATAAAATTGTTACTTAACTTAGCTGAAACTCACCTATTATATAGGATAAGGAACACCTTAAGGTTGTTGCTGTCCAGTGAAGAGAGGGAAGTTATTTTTCTTGGGGGGTTCTCACCCCTGTCTGCACATTAGAATAATGGGGTGGGCGTAAGGGGACGCTTTTAAGAAGTTGCCCCAAACTCAGAGATTCAGACTGAATTGTTCTGGAGAGGGCTCTGGCAGGGGGAGACTTCCCCAGATGATGCTAAAGCACAGCCAGGATCAGAGATGATGTACATGAAAGAATCTTGTAAAATTCTTAATGGTCCTATACATATGTGTGATTCCCCCACATTGAATGATTCCTTAGGTCTCTTGTCTGAATTTTTGTATACCCAGAATTTCATTTCTAAGGGACAGAAAAAGAACTATCCTGGAGTGATCTAACACCCTCCCTAAGGGCCAGCCCTGTTTTACAGGGTCCAGGAAGGACAGGGGCTTCACTCCAGAATTCTCCCTACTCAGGGAGAAGAGTGTGCAAATCTGTTCAGTCAGACCCCAGGAGGTTAACTGGGCCTTCTTTGGCAGCAGGAAAGGACATGCATTTCAAGGTAGATTTGGTGGTTTCCTCTGTCACCCAAGTGTCAGACCTAGGTGCACTTATTTTAAGGGAGGGGACTGGACAACTGTTTTTTCTGCTCTCCTGCATCCTGGAACTTTCTCTGGCTGTATCTCCCACCTCCCATGCTGATGACAGAGTATGGTCAGAGCTTGATGGTCAGCTCTCCTCCGCTTGTCTAGCTGAGAGAAGGTGACCAACTAGCCTCTACTTCTAACTTATTCTGCTTCTTATTCCCACTGGGCTTCGACAATTAGTACCCTAATTTTACCATTTTATTCCCTAATTGTTTGGCACAATCTCACCCTTTGTTATTCATAAAAGTACGGTCTCACTCCAAAATATCACACTGCTATTCAAGTATTCAGTAACTAAATCCACCAGGAATGGCAAAGATAACACAGGTTTGTGAGCCTCACTAAGGATAATTCCAAAATGAAATGGAAATGGAAAGACAACCTGATACGAGATTCTGACCAGATAGACAAGGGGACCCAAAGGTAAAACTATGAAACGGAGATGATGGAAATGATTAAAGAGAACAGAAGGGAGGGGAGGGGACAATTGTATATGGAAGTGAAAAGTGGGAAGGTGTGAATTTTAAAGTCAGAAATTAAAATGTGTCATATTACTTTTTAAAAAGGCAAATAGTATCTGTTTACAAATTGTTTTAAATAAATTCATTTTAGCTTCCTGACAAGCAGCCTTGAGGTAAGGGGAAAGGATGTGGAACAGGAGTCAGAGACCTGAGGTGGAGGCCAGTGATCAGCACTGGCTGTGATCCCGGGAAACTCCCTCATCTGTAAAACTGGGATTAAAACTTTTACTTCTTGCTGTGGCCGGGACGATGAAAGGATGAAGTGTTCTGTAAGTAGTAAAGTAATGCACAAATGTTGTTATTAGTGTGTTGTAAAGCCCCCAAAGCAGGCGCATTTTCACTACCTTTTACCTCCTCACACTCAGCGTATACGGCAGACTGAGTGTGTGATAAATAATTTTCAGGGGAATGGGGAATATGTAAATGTTTTTTGCCTATGTACCGCCACATATTCTGAATGCAAAAGAATGCATTTATGCATTTCTTCTCTGCCAGAGAAAGCCCAAAACATTATTTAAAAATGACCCAGGGACTTCCCTGGTGGCGCAGTGGTTAAGAATCAGCCTGCCAATGCAGGGGACATGGGTTCGAGCCCTGGTCTGGGAAGATCCCACGTGCCGTGGAGCAACTAAGCCCGTGCGCTACAACTACTGAGTCTGTGCTCTAGAGCTCAAGAGCCACGACTACTGAGCCCGCGTGCCACAACTACTGAAGCCCACGCGCCTAGAGCCCGTGCTCTGCAATAAGAGAAGCCACTGCAATGAGAAGCCCGTGCACCGCAACGAAGAGCAGCCCCCGTTCACCGCAACTAGAGAAAGCCCACGTGCAGCAACGAAGACCCACCACAGCCAAAAATAAATAATTAAAAACAAAAAGAAACAGTGAAATTACAATGTTTAAAAAAAATGACCCAGTTTACTACAAATATAAAGGACAGAGAAAAATGTTAAATGACACTCTGGGGATGCAATCGAACTTAGAATGCAGAAAAACTATGAGATAAAAGATCCAGTTTCTTCACTAAATGCAAATTGGAAAAAAAAAAGACGGAAGGGGAAGTGTTACAGACTTTTGGGACATAACAAGTAAACAGAGTATGTGGACTTTGGAGTCTGATACTTATCAATTATAAAAAGACATTTATGGGACTTCCCTGGTGGTCCAGTGGCTAAAGACTCCACGTTCCCAATGCAGGGGGCCTGGATTCGATCCCTGGTCAGGGAACTAGATTCCACATGCTGCAACTAAAGATCCCACATGCCACAACTAAAGATCCCACATGCCGCAACTGAAGATCCTGCACATGGCAACGAAGATCACTAGTGCCACAACTAAGACCCGGCACAGCCAAATAAATATTCTTTTAAAAATAAATTTATGGGACAACTGGGGAAATTTGAACACTGGATACCAGATGATATTAAGAAATTGTTTTAAGCTTTTTTACGTGTGATAATTCTGGTGTGTGTTTTACAAAAAGAATCTTTTTCTGATAGAGATTTATGTGAAAGTGTTTATGGGTGAGATGACACAATGTCTTGTGATCTGCCTTAACGTGGTCCAGAGGTGGAAGAAGTGGGTGGCTACAGATGAAACAACACTGGCCATATGCTGGTTAGTGTTGAAACTCAGAGGTACATAGGTCGGAATTCATCTTATGTTTTTCACTTCTGTGTATGCTTGAAGATGTCTATAATGATAAATAAAACAAACAAAAACAACCAAAAAACTAACCTAAAAATTAAAAAGTTGAGGTATATAATGATATTGGAAAGCTCTCTAAGATATAAGTGGAAACAAAAACACAAGACATGTGGAGCAACATCTCACTGATGTTTTTAAAGAAATCTGCAAAAAGTATATTGTACACCTGTATATGCATAGGGAAAAAAGCTGCAAAAAATGCACACCTGACTTTTAACAGTAGTGTCTGTGAAGAAGAATGGGATTAGGAGTGAGGGCGGGTAGCGGGGAAACTCTCACTTTCAGTTTTGTATTCTTCTGTATGATTTAACTTTTAAAATTGAGCACATACTCATGTTACTTTCAGTTAAACAAGTGGTGCCCACTCACTTTGCGATGGCCTCATCCCGGTCCCTGATGGCCTTCTGAAGCTGCTCCTTTGGTTCCTTGTCCTCAGATGTCGTTCTGAGTCGGTCTCTCTCCTCCTTCAATGCAGTCATCTCCACACTCAGCAGTGTCACCTAATGAGAGACGAAGGGGATAAACGTGATGATACCACTGCTGCCGGCCTGGGGTGTTTCCCTCCAAGAGGGAGGAAAGAACAAGGCCCAGGCAGGCTCAGGGCCTACGTGCAGGGCAGGCTGGTGACTTCCTGCTGCCCCCTGCTCCAGGAGAGAGGAGGCCTCATGCTAGGCTGCAGCTCAGTGGCCAGGGAAGAGCTCAGCCCTGGACTGCAGCCCTGGGGCCAGATCCCTGTTGTACAGAGCACGGCACCTCCTTCATTTCAAGGCACTCTCAGGGACCTAATGAGTGAAGGCCACACACGCATCAGGGCACTGAAACACATTTTTTGGGGTAGGGACTCAAGTTTTGTTTCTAGCCATCTTCCACTCAACATGGAACAATGCCCTGTGTTTCACAGGCCCCTGGCTGGTCCCAAAGCCTGGAACCTGGCTCCCATTTCTGTGACAGCACTTGACGCAGCCTGGCTCTTTCACCTTCTTCCTTCAGCTCCCCAGGTCAAAGCTACATGGAATTTAGACAGAAAAATGATGTCATCACCTTTCACTTCAAGCCTGTTATCTTTTCTGTCGTCCATGCCTCAGTGAATGGCACTAGAGCCCATTCACTGGCACTCAGCCTTTGGTGGTGAGATGCCCCTCCTAGGGGCTCCCTCAGTGACCACAGCTTAACCCACCCACTGTACAGAGTAACCCCTTGAATACCTTGAGCTCTGCCATGCGAGAAGTGTGCCCTATCTATCTGTGTGTCTCAGAGCCTGAGTGCATACAATGCTTAATCCCAAATGCTTGTGCAGTAGACAGCTGTCATTTTTGGGCTAGTCAGTATCCAAAATCCCTTCCTATCTGGGGCATTCCTGGCTGCATGGACCTTGGTAGGAGGCAGAGCATGCCCTCCCACTAAGGAAGCCAAAAGAAGAGACATCCTTTCCTAGGTGCCTTGGTCCCCCACCTGGGGCTGCAGCTCTTGAGGGTACAGCAAAGCCATCGGCCACTGGGAAGTTAGTACATGGACAACAAATGGATTTGTTGCCCCACTCCCCATGGCTTCCTGTTTTGGCGCTCCAGCCTTCCTGTTGATTCTGTAAGATTTCAGATTTAATTCCAATATATTCTCTTTCTGCTTAAGTTAAGCAGAGTGAGTTTCAGTTGTCTGCAACCAGAAACCCTGCCTGGTAGAGCTTTCAATAAATATTTGTTGAATGAATGGAAGGCGGGGAGCCCTTCGTCTCAGTTGATAGGATCAGACTAGAGTCAGGATGCCTGACCCTGCCCTCTTATTAAATATTACACATACTTTTACATCTTTCCAAGGGGAGATCCATCCATATAGGTCTTTCCCTCCCACAAGGGGACAGACATCACCTTCTGTACACTCCTCTGCTCTTCAAGGCCCAGGTCTGATCATCTTTAGACAATGAAGCTGAGCAAAGGCCCCAGGACTAAGACCGAAGAGCAAGTTTCCCTGGAGGTACTTTGGATACCCCCCAAGCTGAGGCAACACAGTTGCCAGCTCCTGGGGTAGCAGCCACTGAGGAGCAAATCAGAGGACACCCAATAATGAAGAGGTATACAGGACAATTTGTTGTCGCTATGGGCAATGGATTTTGTACTCTCAGGTGCGTGGTAGGGAATGTACCTGGTGCTCTGTGCTTTCATGGCAGGGACAGCTCCAGTGAGCTGGGTGAGAAGCCTTAGGGAAGAACAGGCTGGGCAACTGCACAGGCCAGGGCATGCAGGTGCAATGAGCCTTGAGGCAGATGAGGCAACAGGTGAGAAGCCCAGCCTCACCCTATTCTTAGCAGGTTCCGCAGCCTGGTAGGCCAGAACTCAAGACCCAGAAAGCGCCTGGCAGAAAGAGCCAGCCCTCCTCAGACCAAATGAGCCCTGATGTGGCCTCAGGCCAGCTGTGGGACAGCCAGGTGTTCTGCCAGCTGAGTGAGTGACAGATAGAACTACATGCTAGGCAGGAAATGCCAACATTTAATGTGCTCCAGACAAAACTCCACAAGAACTTTTTGCTTTGGCCTGGAAAACCTGATCAAGGTAGAGACTGCCAGCTTAGGAGTGACAAAGGACTTATCCTCTCTGAGCTGCACATAAGTTCCATGAAAAGCAGGAATAAAAAGAACTATTCTGGGCTTCCCTGGTGGCGCAGTGGTTGAGTCCGCCTGCCGATGCAGGTGACACGGGTTCGTGCCCTGGTCCGGGAAGATCTCACATGCCACAGAGAGGCTAGGCCCGTGAGCCATGGCCCCTGAGCCTGCGCGTCCGGAGCCTGTTGCTCCGCAACGGGAGAGGCTACAACAGTGAGAGGCCCGCGTACCGCAAAAAAAAAAAAAATCCCCAAAAAAAAAAAAAAAAAAGAACTATTCCCCACCATCAAGTTGTTGTGAGGATCAAACAAAATAAATAACATCAAGGGCCCCGCTCAGGGTGTAAGTGCCTCCCCCCCCCTCCCCCCATATAGACCTTCCAGTTGTCATGAGGACCCACTGGGTTTGTTTATCTGCTGACTTACGTTACAGCCACCCCTAAATCCACTTTTCCCCATTAAGGTGGGAGTCCTCGAGATTGAATAGCATCAAAGGAAACATCCTGAAGTCATATATCCAGGGCTGACAATCATTTGCATGCCTGCTCTAAGAAAGGTGCTGCACTAGACGCTTTAGGAGAAGACAGAAGTACGTCAGACCTTGAGCTTGTTCTTGCGGGGGGTCTAAGGCTGGCCTGAGAGGATGAGATGGGAGTGAGCGTAACCAGGACAAGGCAGGGCCAGGGGGCTCCCTGAGGAAGGGAAGCAAGAGAGTTTTGAGGAGGAAGTGAAACCTGATCAGGAACTTGAAGGATGAGTAGGGCTGGGCTGTATGTGCAGGTGATGGGGGAGAGTCTTCCAGGCAGAGAGAGCGGAAGAAAAGACCCAGATGTGGGAACATAAGGGCAGCCTGTGCCACGCCCATCTGTAGCCTACATTCAATTCTGCTAAAGCTAAGGAGGTGAGATAGAAACAACAGAAATGGAGGCTGGATGGCTGGATGCAGCCAGACCGTGGTGCCAAGAGGGCTGGAGGCTTCCCATTACTCGATGATGGGAAGTCAATCTAGAACGTGCAAGCGGTGTCCCATGTTCAAGTTGTGCTTCAGAAAGATGGATCCATATCATATGGAAGGGTGACTGGGCTGGGGGAAGGCAATCAGCTGGGAAGTGAGGACCAAAGGCAGGGTGTGAAAGAATGAAGGTCTGAAATGGGACAGTGGCTAGGAGGATGGAGGAGAGAGAACCTGCTGAGATTTTAGAGGAGGGGTCACCGAGATCTCATTAGTAAGGGCCTCAACTGCTCCCAGCACACACTCCCCAGAGTTTTCATGTCCCTGCAGTAACTGGCATGTGCTTCAGTCAAGCATAAAGGAGCCAAATGACCGGGTTGGGGACTGTGTTTCTTACTGTGCCTCCCATGACCTGGCTTATTGGCCTGGGAATTGGCGAGGAGCCAAGAATAACTACTTTTCATATTGCTCTGCAGGTCCTCCCTGGCTCCCGGCAGCAGCTCCAGACCCCACGGGCAGCGCTCACTGGAGAGCTGCAGGGATGGGGGAGAAAAGGCTGAATGGGTGGGCAGGGAGCTCTCCATGGCCATCAAGAGGGCAGGAGGCAAGTCTTCAGGTCTGGCTATGGGTTTCTGCCTCAAACAAGTAATTATCAATTAAATTAAACCTGGGCTCTCTTTTATTTTAAAATTTGAGAAGGCCTCTGATGGGGTGGGGTATTGCAGGCACTTCACCTTCCAGGCCCCATACCTTTTACCTCTGGCCTAGTTTCCAGGAGAGAAAAGAAAGCAGTGGGAGTGGAGGCTGGATCATGGGTGAGGTCAGACCATGGTCTAGGATCCGTTTGCTGGAACCTCGGTCACACGCCACCTTGTCTAGGCCCTGCTCCCCAAAGGGTACAAAATTGGCCTGACTCCCCTCATGATAGCGAGAGGCCCTGGAGTGCAGAGGCCTTGTCACATCCACCCAGCGCCTCTCGAGGTCTCGGGCAGCACAGGCTTGCGCTGAGCTAACTGCACTAGGCACCTCTGCCCGCCATGATGGCTGCCATTTCCACTGTCGTGGTAACTCAACCCGCATCCCATCCACTGCCCTGGGAGGTCAATGTTGCTCCCAAGGGACGGCTTGGCTAAGAGCTTTGCAGCTTTGACTAAGGAAGAGATGACCCCTGGCAGAGGCCCAATTCTATATCCTATTTGGGACCAAGCGTAACCATCTGCTTGATGAGGTTTTTTGAAAGGGAATCCACAGGAATTGACCTAAACCAGTTATCAGTTAAACTTTTAAGGAAAATTCCCTGGTAGAGATGGTCTCCTAAATAGTTCCATAGCAGACTCTCAGCAACCTCCACCTTGCTAATGTTTCTGAACCCAATAATGCCCTCTCGGGTTTCCAGTTTTCTAATTCAGAGAAGCAACAAAGCGACTTTTATTAATCCAAAGAACTCTTATATCTGCTTTCTCTTGCATTTTATTCTTCGAGTTTGGAAGGTGTGACACTCCCCCACCCCGCCCCAGCCAAACGAACGACCACCTGAGGGTCTTAGGTTTTAGGCACAAGAATGTCTTTGGCTGCCCAACCCTACTTCCCAGGGGTTGGCCAGGAACAAAATACAGCTTTCAGGAGCATCTTCCTGTCCTCCTTATCTGGTCATTCACAAGAAGAAGAGAGCAGTAATGGCTGGGGGTGCAGTATCTTCCAAGAGAATAATACTAGAAAGTCTAATGGGTACAACCAAAAAAAGGCAGGAGTTTATTTCTGTAAGTTCCTTTAAATTTAAGAAATACTGACTGAAGTGAAAGCCAGGCTTAAATTCCATCTCTCAGCAATCTCTTCCTGTAGCAGGAAGGGATGACTCGCTTTGGACAAGGAAAGAAGGGGGTAGGGTTTAAAATGGTACCTGTCTGGTGTCCCCCACAAGTGGGACAGAACCTCCACACGTGACACCAAAGGGAAGAGTGTTTATTTATCTCCTAGGATAGATTTTAGAAGCTCCTTTTTGGGTGGGGCTGCTCCTAAGTCCTTTAAAACTTTTCAGATCAGAATATAGATGTCCTTCTCCAGTGTTCTTAAGAGATGAGATCATGATCAAACAGGAGAGGAACACTGAGAGCAGCAGTAAGTGCCTCTAAAGCTGAAAAACAGGCTGGCAGAGGTGACGGCACTTACAAAGGGAGAACAGGCCTGCAAAGATCAATTGTTCCTCGGTTTGCAAACTTCCCTGCTCAGAAGCTGCTGGAAAACCATCAATAAGCGTCCTGGGAGCTATGGCACTTTAAACTGTCAGAATCCACCCAATTATTTGGGCTCTGTAGAGGGCAGTGTGTCGCTGGAGGAAATGGAGGGTCAAGCTATTCTTATCCCTGACAATTTCACTTTGGCCTAAACCAGAGGACTGTCTTCTTCGTGGCCACGCAGCATGTGGGATCTCAGTTCCCTGACCAGGGATCGAACCCAGGCCCCCTGCAATAGGAGTGCGGAGTCTTAACCACTGGACCACCAGGGAAGTCCCAGGCTTCTTTTCTTGAAGACACCCAGTTCACCTCAACTTTAGGTCACCGCCCCTGAGATCTGTCAGAGGAGAACTGCTTCTCAAAGAGACGTGGGAGAGGGAAACTCACAGGGGTCCTGAGGGAGCTGGGGACACGTGCACATCCTGCGCTGGGGTGAGGATGGGGGTGCTCACCTGACTGTGGAGCCGCTGCAGCTCTTCTAGGCTTTGCCTCAGTTTACCCCTCTCTCCCTCCATGAGTTCCCTTAGGGCTCTCGAATCCTCACTGGTCTGCCTTATCTGTTCTTCTAAGGAGTCATCATCAATTCTCCGGGAGCTCTGACAGCAAGAGAGAGAGAGCCGGCCAACCAGAGAGGTGGTGAGAGTGGAGGGGAGTGGAGAGATGGTTAGTAGGAGAGATGCAGAAGGGAGAGAGAAAGAGGAAAGGGGAGCAATGGGGAGGGGAGCAGAGAGATGGTTCGGTTTGGGGAAACACAAGATAGAGGGGGGATGAGGAGGAGGGGGGAGAGAGGAGAAAAAGAGAGGCAGAGGAGGGAAGAAATAGAGGGTTAGAGGAGAGAGATTCTCTTGCTCAATTTCAACGTGCAAACAACAACTAGACATTTATTTTGTTTCAGGTTTCGGGGAAGGGAAATTGTGTGGAGCCAACAGCACACCTCACTCTGACAGCTCCCTTTCCCACACTGGCCCGGCCTCCACACTACAGTACGTTCCACAAATCAACACAGCATGTTCAGGTAAGGACAACCACCCTTTCACCTTACTTCACCTCATATGGGTAGAGAGATGCAACCATTCTGTAGGAGGAGGAAACCTGAAGAAAAACAACAACCCGAGAGCTGGGGTGGTGAATGGAGAGTAAGTCTGGCAGAAATCTGACATGAAGCTGGAAGAAATGCCCGTGTGCCTGGGAAGCCTGTGGGAATGTTCCTCTCCTCCACAAGAGGAGCCACGTCTGGAATTCTAAAAGGCCCTTGTTGTTGATCATCCCAACTTTCCGTGCTCACTTCTAGCCTTCAAGCAGAGAAGCTTCAGATCTTTTAAGTTTGCCTGTTCACAGCTAACTCCACCACCAGGACCAAGGGACTACAGAAAAGTAGCTTGCAGTTTTTACCGGGATGCAAATTTCTACAGTCAAAGCCTCCCAGGAAAGCCCTCGCACTCGAGGTCCCCGTGGCCTGCACGTAACCGTATGGAGGGAGGCCTCCTCTGCATCCTGTGCCTGCAGGAAGGGACTCTGGAGTCTTCCATCCCCGGCATCGGGCCCTCTGCCTGCTCCCCAGTGTTCAGTGCTCTCACACGAGGGCTCAGAAGAAATTCTTGCAGACGTTATAAGGTTCCAGTTCTAGGGTTAACCTCACCCTCTGCATTTGGTTTCAACCTCCCACCAGCCAGGTTCTGTGGAGCAAGGAGCTCTCAGCTTGGCCTCTTACCGTGGGCTCCATGCCATCCACAATGCTCTGTATCAGTCTCTTGAGCTCGCTGAGAGCAGTGCGCAAGCTGCCTGCTGGTACATCCTTGGCAGACGACGTTTCTGAAGACTCGTCCATTGAGGAGTCCGTGGAGACGGCCGAGTCAGCGCTGTCATTTCCTCGAAGGTGTGAGCAGAGATAGCGAACCTGGCAGTAGGCTTCCCAGAGCTGCAGTCTCAGCTGCCCCACAAAGAATTATTCCTGATTATGGATTCTAGAGAAGACTGCCACCAGCCATCTTCTTCTAGTGTATGAATCCAAGATACTAGTTATAGGGAAAGTTTTGTTTTGTTTTTTTTAATCACCTGTCCCAAGAAATACTGATACTTATTCTGGGCCCAGTACACCTATACAGAGTCCCAATTCTTATTTTCCCTGTCCTCAAGCCCCTCCCATTTGCACATAAAGCACATCTTTATATAGTCTGTTATTTTGGTGGAAGTCAGCGCATGTTTGGGGGAATGAGTGGTTATGAGTAGAATGAAAAGAAGCTAATTGGATGGATCACGAATGTTCTAAAACCCTGTCAATACAAGAGGTATGAGGCTGATATTAGTCAACAAGCATTTCCTAAGAGGCACTGCTTCGTGACAGCTCCAGCCAGCAGGCCTAGGGGCTTGCACAAGTGCAGACCACGGGCCCCTGCCAGGCTGAAACTAAACAGCAGGCACGGGGTGACAGGGATGGCCGACGGGCTCTCAAAGGCCAGGGTCTGCCCCAGGATCCCTGGGCAACCTCACGTGCCACAGCGGTGGCGATGCCAGCACCTGCTCTCTCTCCTGCTCCAGCTCCTCGGCCTCCATGCTCTGCTCTATTTCAGACAGGAGGGACGTGCTGGTGGCTGCAGAGCTCTGCAGACTCCTCTCCTCAGTGAGCTCCTCCACCTTCACCTGCAGCTGTCGGTAGGAGAGCCGTACCTCCTGGAGCTCCAGCTGGCTCTGATGCAGCTTTCAGAGAGACAGCAAATGGTGGTGAGGCGGGCTGAACCCAAACAGAAAAACTGACCCTGAACCCAGTCATGCTTTTAAATCCTGCTACCAGTTTACAGAAAAATACAGAGGAGGGAATGTTAAGGGGATGCAGTCAGCAAAATCCAGATTTGGGAAATTCTATAGGACAAATAGCTCAGTTTCTTCAACAAATAAATTTCAAGAAAAAAAAAAGAAAGATAAAGGGGGAACCTATAGATTAAGAGACTTAAGAAACGTATCAGCCAACTGCCACATGTGGGCATATTTTAATTTGTATCTTGATTCAAATGAAAAACGTGAAAAACAATGACATTTATAAGACAATTGAAAATTTGAACACTGACTAGATATTTGATGATATTAAAGGAAATATTGCTGAAGTTTCTAGGTGTACTAGTCCTGTGGTTATATTTTTTTATGTTCTTATTTAGAGGTATTCTTTATTTACAGATGAAATTATAAAAATTCTGGGATTTACTTCAAAATGAGAGGGGAGCAAATGGATGTAATGAAGATAGGGTGGGACTGGCCAGGAATGGACGGTTTGTAGAGCTGGACAATGGGTTACGTGGGATGTCACTGTCTTATTCTGTTTTTGAGTTCATCTGAAATTCTCCAGAATAAAATGTTCAACACGCAAACATACAGGCATACAAAGTAAGGCACCATTACACTCTCACCAGAATGGCTAAAATAAATAATAGTAACAGAATAATAATATCAAGCTCTGATGAGGATGTAAAATAACTGGGACTCTCATTTCTGGTGGAAATGGAAGATAAACCACCACTGTGGAAAACTGTTTGGCAGTTTCTAATGAGTGAAATGCAGATCTGTCCTACTACTCTATGATCCAGCTGTTCTATCCTATGATCCAGCTGTTCCACTCTTAGGTGCAGACCCAGTAATAAATGACTGAAAATGCAGATGAAAGACAAACAGGATGTTCATAGCAGCATTATTCATAAAAGCCACAGATGGGAAACAATCTAAACACCAATAAAGATAGAATGGATATATTCACATGCTGGAATACTACACAGCAGTGAAAAAAAGAACATACTGCTACTTTATGCCACAACATGGATGAATTTCTTAGACATGATGTTCAGCAAAAACCAGACACAAAACAATATATAATGTATGATTCTATTTATAAAAAGTTCCAAAACTTCATTGAGATAAAAGAGATGAAAGTCAGAATAGAAGTTTGCTTTTGAGGAAGTGTTAGTGTATTGACTGGGAGGGGGCAGGAGGAAGACTTGTGCGTGCTGATAATGGGCTATGTCTTGACGTGGATGGTGTTCACACAGGTATATATAAAACTTCAACGGGCTATCCACTTATGATCTGTATGCTTTACTATATGCATGTTGTACTTTAATGAAAAAATTAAGAGGAAAAGGGTTGCTTGGAAAGGAGCTAGGGGTGGGATCTGGAATAACATCTGGGCAGTAATACCAAGGGTTCCCAAACCCATGGGAAAAGCAGTCTCTCCCTACTTTGTGTCATACCTCATGGTTTACAGATAAGGCCCTAGGCCTGGGAGGGGCCTTGCATAGCACTAGAAGCTCAGAGGAGGAGAGCAACACCAGTGGTAGAGAGGGGACAGCAATGCGGGCATCAAGACCTATGGGCCAGGGCTCCTTCCCTCTCTTTCGTTGCCACTACTTCACCCTTCTCTACATTCTCTTGTGGCTCCTTCCCTGTGGAGTCCAAACAGGGCACTGCTACCTGGTGGGTTGTTACTGCTGAATGTAAGGGGAGACCCTCCTGTGGCTGCTATATGCCACACTCTTACTAATATACTCCATCACTACACTTACTTTTAGCACAACAGACCCTAACTGCAGAATCAGTCTGCTTGCTAACTGCTATGCACATGTCCATACACTACACGTGCACAGGAGCAATGTTTCCTACTCTTGTATTTGTGGACTGCCCACCCTCCTTTTAAAATATATTTTTGGGGGTGAGGATGGGAGAAGGACTTCTGGGGATTTAAATTTAATTATTTTATCCTTTAATAAAATAGCATTTCTGGGTCATCCCTGTTCATTAAAAAGAGTGAACACTGTATTGTCTTTTCCAGACTGTCATCCAGGTGGGCTTATGGCTCCTGCAGAGATGCAGAGACGAAGGGGCAGTGGGCAACTCAGAGCTCTGTGGTTCTCATGAATGGGGCAAGCTGCCTTGCAGAGCCCGCAGCCAATCATTTTGGTGCCCTGGGAGCCTCTCTTCTGCTGGTCCAGTATCAGAGAACATTTGCTAATGGCACCAGTGGTCTGGATGTGCCTTAACTAGGAAGAGTTTGGAGCCTGGCTGCTTGGAGAACGAAAAAGGAATTGGCAAGCCTGCTCTGCATGGTTCCAGTGGATCAGCAATACCTGCTGGTCCAGTGGGAACTCCTCCAGCCTTGGTTTTGAGGAAACTCAGAAAGAAAAATTAGGTTTTGGTTTTTTTTTTAAGATATTCCTAGGAAGCGTTTGGCACAATTACAAACAGCATTTACTAAATTGACAAAATGCTTTGCAATTATTTTCTAGACAACTCCACATACATCTCAGCAGGAGAAGTTCAGCACAGACAAGTACAAGTTCTTAGTCACTGGACAACATTAGTTCAATTACTCATGCACACTCAAAGGTGCTTAATTAATTATAACAGCAAAGACAAAGACCAGGACAGGTCTGCCCTCTCTGGTCAATAATTGATCCAAACTCAGAAAAAACAAACCAAAGCAAGGAAGAGTCTATTAAATATAAGAACCCTCTAACATAAGAAATATCACCCTTTATAAAACAAAGATGAAACCAAATGTATTTATATGTATGAACAAGGAAGACACCAAATGTCTTGTGATTGGAGAGTATACTAAGTTCAATACTCATGCCCTTAAAGCTGGCAGAAGTGGGGGCACTCTCCCCATTTTACATTGCAGGAACTGAGATGGTGTGATGTTAAGTGATTTCCCTAATGGTACATACCCAGAGTCAGGGCGAGGTCTAGACTCCAGTTCATTTGCTTCCTGGGTCCCTACAGTAAGCAGGGCCTGTATTCTCTGCTGATGAAAGCCACCCACTGATTGGGACAAGGCCCCTGCACACATTTATAAGATGCTCAGCTTGGTATGAAATAGGGCAGTTAAGTTGCCCTCAGAGGGACAAATCCTTTACTGGGTATTAAGAGTTCAGCAAAATGCCTGATTTTTAAATTTACTGGGTGCCCAATAAGTAATAATTTTTATCCCTGCTCAGCCTGAAAAAAAAATCAGAGTTGGATTTGATCAGTGGTTTAAAAATCTGTGTTTGACAGTAGAACCCCAGTTACACAGTGAACCAGATTAAAGGGGGCTACTCTGCCTGTGGCAGCCCTGTTGCCCTGCCTGCTCAGCCTTCTTCTCATCCCTTGTCTGAGGAAAAGGATTAAAATCATGGGATTAGATACATTCCAAGGCCACTAGCTCTACATTTTACAAGTCTGATTTAGGACCATTCACCTACTCCCTGAGTGAGCTGAAATTTCTATTTCTGTATCAGTACAGGCCATTTCATCCATAGAACTAATTAGCAACACCTTAAGGAGATTTTTATATGAATAAAAGGAAAAAAATTACAAATAGTTCGGAAAGATGAGACTTCAGCCCATAAATGCAGATTTTCTAAATCAAGGTGGGAACTCCCTGACTTGATGTAGGCCCTGCATTAGTGATACGCTCTTACTCTTGAAGAAGCCCAATTGGAAGACAGCGAGTGTGCAGATGGTGAGGATGTGAACATGGTGTGACTGGGGACTCTGGCTGCTAGAGAACATACAGCCCACTGTGCCAGCCAGGCACCGCATGGTCCACACTGGTCCTGGCTCTTCCCCATCTCCAGGTCTCCCATTCTTGATATGAAATAAGGACTTTTCATTTGTGAATTCATGCTGAACTAGAAGTTTGTTTTAGGCAGGGCCATTTTCCCATTTTTCTGTACTTCTTTTCCTTCTCCTCTCCAAACTCTACCTCAGCAACCCTCAGGAGAGTGCCTGATGGGGTAATAAATGCTGAAACACTGACTTCCAGAGGCAAGTGATACACTGGAAGCTATCATTGAGCACCAGGTAAAGCAGGTAGGAGGGTCCTCTTCTGGATTCTACCAAGGACTTACTACACTTCTTAGGATAAAGGATTCATCTTTCTAAGCCTCAGTTTTAGAATATATGCAAAACCACTCTGTTCTCTGTAAAGTGGCATACAGATGTTCATGCTATTATCGTCGTCAACCTTAAAATATGAACAAACTCCTTTCCGTTTTGAAAACTGCTGTGAGGCTTTAGCCAGCATCATTTTCTATTCAACAATTACTGAGGCCCCACTCATACAAAGTTCTGAGCTGAAGGTATAAAAGCATGGAGAGAGAAAAACTGTTAATTTGCCCTAAAAGAGGTTAATTACTCAGATGGCCATTCAACTGATGGTGTCAAGTGACCTTAGCCTAAGAGGTCTCCTTAGCCTAAGAGGTCTCCCCAACCGAGGGCTTTCCTCAACAGCCAACTGCTGAGCCCAGTGGGGCCTTCTGAGGCCTGGTCTTTGGGTGGGGACACACCTGGCACTTGAGAATACTTGGCTGACCACTTCCACACGAATGGCACCATGGCAATCTACTCCGCTCCCTGGCACACTCAGAGGATGCCCAAGGGGAAGCAGCGCATTCTTAGCCACTGGCCCCAGTGGTCCTAGCCCAGCACAGCAAAGCTTTCTCGGCAGCAGATGCTACACTCTATTTCTGGGGAGGCTGAGTGATTATCGTTTTGTTTAGGGGGTTGTTTCCTGTCAAGTGTGAGCTTTGGGATTCAGCTGAGGCCTGGTGGCAGTTCCCAAATAAGTACAAATATAGCCATGAAGCAATTTCCTTTAGGAAGAAAAAAGAGGCTAATTAGGCTCATAGAGGGGTCAGCCTGGGCCTTTGTTAACAACTGGCAGAATCAGGATATAAGTCTTGCTGTGTTCAGTGGGCAGCTTCTTGGTTTCTGTTCAGTGCCAGCCAACTAAATGCATCAGCCTGGGGAAGCAGCAGCAGAGAGCATTGTGAGCCAGGCACAGAGTCACAGGATCCCTCTGAAATCTCCGGCAGGTTTCACAAACCCCAGGAGGCAGAACAGCACTCCTGGCGTTCCAGTCACGTTAACAGCCCAGAAAGAACTCAGTGAAACTGCTCCTGGGGCTAGTGGCTCAGAACAAATTGGAAGGATGACCTGTGGTAGCACTGCGCTTGTTCTCGGCAGAGAAAGACCAGCCCAGTTAGCAGAGCCTGAGGAGAACCATAACCGGGCCCAAGGAGAGACCTCTCAGCTTTACCCACTCCTGACCCCAGTAGTGGCACTGGCCTCCCAGCCTTTCCCTTTGGCTGGGCAGCTAAGCACTCCTTTGATCTGACCCTGGTCCTACATGACTGCTTCTCTGCCCCAGTACCTGGAGGTCTTTGTCATGGCCCTGCCTCTCCAGGATCAGCACCCGGTCCTGTAGCTCCTCCACAGTCCCTTGGAGCAGGTCATTCTCCTCTAAGGTGGCACTGAGACGGTGCTCCAGCTCCCGTTTCCGATCCGACAGCATCTTGATCTGAAAGGGTGGAGAGCCACAAGGGTGGTGTGGAGTTACACCCGGGCTGATGAGTAGGGAGGGAGGGACCAGCCCCGGAACATGAAGGCAGGTGTCTCTCCAAGTGCTCTGCGCAGGGGCCTGGTGCCTCTACCTCTGAAGGAACAGCTGTGAACTCTTAAGCTGAGGAGAAAACCCCTCCCCTTTGGAAACCTGTCTGGGAAGGGGTAGGAGTTGAACTTTGGGGAAGCTGGAATGTGGGGTGCCAGGCAGAGGCAAGGGAGGTTAGTGCTCTCTGGAAATTCCACAGATAAGACAGAGGAGGGCCCCACCTTGCTGCCTATAACTTTTTTTTGGCCCTGCCGCACGGCATGTGGGATCTTAGTTCCCTGATCAGGGATCAAACCCGTGCCCCCTGCAGTGGAAGCGTGGAGTCTTAACCACTGGACCACCAGGGAAGTCCCCTGCCTATAACTTTACTTCAACCCCACAGTTTACGGGGCAGTGGAACCTAATCTGCGGGACCATTCTTCTTTCTCAAGTCCTGAGCACAAGAAAATGCCCAAGACAGTCTCTGGAGCTGCTGTATTCTCATATTCTATGTCTCTCCTTTGTCCTTCCCCCACTGCTGGCAGGTCTGGCTCTTGAGTCATGGTCCAGACCCTGGGTTAATGGGGGAGCCAGAAGGATACAGAAAACAGAGCAGTGCCTGCATCAGCCCGTGTCCTGGGAAGGAACATGACATGGACACAAGTAAATAACTGATTTTACTTAAAGTATCTTTTGCTTGAGCAAGAAGTTTGTGAATAGAAGCAATTTTTCTCTTTTTATTAAACAGGTTGATATGTTTGTACACTGAGTATCTAGCTAGTCTCAAGAAAGATACAGACCTTCTTTTAGAATGGTCTGTCTTGTCTCTTCCATTTCAGTGAGAAAGCAGAGGCAAAGAGGAAAGAGATGCTGGGTAAGAAGCCACCCAGCACTCCCCAAGGCCAGCGATGCTTCAGCCCAAGAACACTGTCCTGCTCGGGGGCTATGGGAAGCCTTCCCAAATCCCTTCAATTGCTAGTGGCCTTGGGAACTTTTGGAGTCCTGCAGGTCCCCCAGCTCCTCCCATTTATCAGTTTTCTGCTAGAATGATCTCTCAACCAGTTTCTTGTGAATATTCTCCTGTTGTGTTTAAGATGTTCTCCACACTCTCTAGTCTAGCATGACAACAATTCACTAAAAGGACCAACCTCAGACTGTTTCCAGGGGAGATTTGGAAATGAATGTCTAACTTGTCCCAAGTCCTCTGAAATCTTTACCTTCCCCCTGCTTTTTGGCTGTTCTCACTCTCTGAATTCTGTTCATAGGGCACAGATCTTCCCTGGCCACCCACCTATCAGATAGGATGCTGTCCTGGGGAAATGAAGTATGTGGCCTTTGTCCAGAGGGATCAGGTATCTGGCCAAACAAAGAAACACTGTCTCTCAAGTGTGCACCTGGGTAAGGGACCGAAAGGAGCAGGCCCTTTTGTGAATGGGTCCACTATTCCCCACACTGAAGCAGCGTTACCCACATGAAGGGAATTCTTACTCTAGTTGGTTTTCATTTAAATACCCTCTGACCTTTACATTTTCCTTCCCATGGATCACCTTTGTTTCCCAAGTTCCACTTAGTGAAGTCATGAGGTAAATATGGTTCTGATACACAGCCCCACCCCTTAAAAAAACTTAGCGATTCAGCTCTATGTGAAGTAACTTATTTGAAATAAACAATTTCATAGCTTGGCTTTTAAAAGTAGCAGTGTTATTGGATGAAGCAAGGAATTGGCATTAGACAGCCAACTCCCTCACCCCATCCTACACACCCTGAAACCTGGGACCAAATCTGGCCATAAATATTCCTGGGAAAGACCCTGTGTCATGAGGGTCTAGAAACAGTGAATTGGGGGTGGTGGGGAAAGGAAAACAGGCAACACGATGGAGTCAGACTTCGGCAGAGGTGGTGGAACAGCACATCATGCACACAAACCGTCACAGACAGGCATGCCAAACCCACCAGCACCAACTACTTACTTCAAGAACCTGCTGCTCAATACCAGTAGGAATTCCAAGGGAAGGGAAGAAGGAAGGGAGAGCCAGGAGAAAAGAGAAGATATTGACAGACTTTAGGAAAAACATCTTCATGTCATTTATGAAGCAGGAGAGCAGCCATCTGGGCCTCTTGGGCCTGACCACGCTGGCTGGTTCCTTCAGGGGTGCACGATCATGTGGCGCTAGACCGTCCCTCAAAGTGTGACTCAGCCAAAGGGCTGCTGTTTGGACACCTGGCTGAGGGGTCCTGGGAGCAGACTAGGTGGAAGCCTCCTCAGGAGACAGCCCCCATTTGGACTGGTGATATGACCCCTCCCCTCTCCTCCCCACAACTGGATTCTCAAAGTATTGTCCCCTGAGTGCTACTTTTTCCCCCCTCTGGCCCTCTCAGGCCATAGACCCTGCCTGCCCTCTCATATATTTCCAATAACATTACTTTCTTCCAAACACCACACACAGTGCTTTCCACGTATTAACTCATCAGGTCCTCACAACAACCCTATGAAGTAGACACTTCTATTACTCTCAGTTTATAAGTGAGAATAATAGGCCCTATTAAGATGGACTGAACTGGACCCAAATGGAATGGAGGAAGGGAGGATTCCCTTTCCAATCTTCTATTTAGGATTGGCATGGATGTTCTTTGAGGGGTCAACATATTCAGTAAAAAGTAGGGCATTCATAATTTCAACACACTCAGCAGTAACTCTGAGCAACCTTATTTTTCTAGACAACAGGCTACCTGGAGGAACATGGTCAAGTGTTCCCCATTTAGTTTCTCACAGATATGTCTCCCTAGAGATTTTAGATAGAGCAGGTTTTTGTTCAGAGGGCTCCTTGTCTAAAAGACCTGGCACGGCAGCTCCAATGAGAAAAGCACTTCCATCCAAGCACTGCTGCACGGGGCGGCTCACCTCGGCCTGAAGGCTTTCGAGTCGGATGATGTGCTGGTTGGTTGATGAGTTTTTCTCCCGAAAGTCTTCTCTGAGGGCATGGACTTGCATAGATAGCTGTCTCTCAACTTCTGATGCCTGCAAGCAGAAGAGACCATAGAGCTGATTTAGAGGTTGTACAAAAGAGGACTGATTTGCCTTTCATTTCTCAAGCATCTCTTTGCAACTCTATTCTACAAGTACACGATGAGAAACTGGTCTCCCATCCCTGGTCCCTTTGTTCCCTCACACCCAAACAAGACTAACCCCTATCCCTACCTCCAGCATGAATGACTCTGTCTAGGTCTAAGACCACTTTGCTGATCAGAGGAAACAGGCCTAGAAAATTGTAAGTTCTCAAATGTTAGTTATCATCATTATGGTTCTGTAGAAGCTCAGCAAACATCTAAATTGAGAGACATGCTCAGTATTTTACATGGAAGAATAAGACCAATATACCTAATACCTTAGAAATTCCTTTATTTCTCCCATGCATTTCCTTAGTGGGGCCCAGGCAAATCATCTCTGTCTGTATTTCTTACTTCCAGTCAACATGGGTACTATTTAAAATACCCTGTCATGTCTGTTAAGATTTTTTCTGTTCATTCCTCAAGGAACTTTCGATTCTCTGGGGAGTGCTGGCTGAGGTGCTTGTTTCCCACCCTAATCCATTTATTCTCTAATGCTGAAACACAGCAAACACCAAATACCATTTGGTGTGTCAGCACCTTCTCTTGAATATGCAGGAGAGTACTTTGAAAGAATGCACCCTTGGAAAGATATGAACTCAGTCATCCTCCGGAGGGCCCAGCCAAGCCCCCACTGAGGAAAGCCCTGAACCCTGCCCTGTGGAGGAGAGCCACAGGACAGGTTAAGTAACTGCCTCAGTGCTTTTCTGAGGCCAAATAGGGTCAGTAAGCTTTATGCGTTCTCAGAAAAGATCACGGTGTGCAGAAATGGTTGGGAAAGGCTTTCAGAGGAGGTGGGATGGTAATAATGTTGAAATGGTAGGCTAGCTGTTCAATGAGGCTCTTACAGTAATGGTTATAGGTTCAACAGTTCCTTTTATCTTCAAGTGCTGTATAACCAATTGTCCATCTTTTTTTGGTTCCATAGATTCAACAAACGTGCCCCCTGCCCCAGACTACAGCGCCACAAGAATCAACCTATACTGCTAATTTTTAAACAATTACAAAACATACAACAAAAGAAAATTAAACCATCTCTTTTTCTTCCTTATTCTAAATTTAATTTTAGACACTACCAGCTTGTTTCTTAATCACTTAGAAACACAATATTAGTCATCCTTGCCTAAAAATAAAATTAGTATTATTTACTGAGTACTTCACTATGTGCAAGAACTGTGCTAAATGCTTTACCTCAATTGTCACAACCAAAGTAGGGCCTGTCACCCTCAATTTACTTCCAAGGCAACAGGCTCAGGGAAGTGAGGGAACTTGCCCCACATTTTAGTGAATGACAGCATCAGAATGGTAAACTTTGGGCTGTCTTACTCCGAAATTAGGACTGCAATACTGCCTTCTTACACAGTATCTTGAAATAGTTTTTCCTATTTCTATCACTCACTATTGAAACTAACTTCATGAGTCCAATTTAGAAAGGCTTGTTTTCTTTCTTTTCTTCTTTTTTTAATACTAAGCTATTTTATTTGACTCTTGAAATTTCTTCAAATAGAATTTAGGGCCCATAAGGAAAATTTCCTCTTATAAATGCTGCAGTTCGATTGCCTATACTGAATTCAGTTGACTATCAGGGTTTCAAATATGTTCAGATTACAAAGCACTGGGTAATTCAGGCAGCTGACCTCATTCTGAGCATCACTGCCTTGACATGAATCATGAGACAACCACAGAGATGCACTGAGGGCTACAAATCTAGCTCAGGTGGTATCAGAAATGCTCCTGTAGACAGTCTCCTCTCAAAGTGATCTTCCTAGAAATAAAATTTGTCTCTTCCCTCCAGGAAGCATGACACCAAAGTCTCAGCTCCTAACCACTATGTTATAATGTTTCCTTTAATTGTCTGACTCCTCAGATGTGCCCAAGGATATACTGTTCACAAAGACTTCTAACCTACAGCTCTCATATGAATCTCCAACAGCCCTAAGAAGCAGGAATTGATGGCCTCATTTTGCAGACAAGGAGGTGGAGGCTGAGAGGAGTGGCACTGCCCTGGTCTTCAGCCTCCCGGTTCTGTGCTCTCCCACCACACCATGGCCACCTCCAGTCAGGTGGCCAGTCATTTGTCTGTGATGGTGATGGAGGGGAACGGATCAATCAGACATATAAGTACCATCTGTAAGGAGCTAATGCACCTTCCAAAGTATATTATTTTCTTCTTTTTCAGAGATGGAAACTGGCTCAGATACTTAGACCTGACTACCAGAATGAATATTAGCTATTTCTGCACATAAATTAAATAATAATCTCTGAAGTTTGACATAACTCTAATGTTCTAAATGCTTTCTGAACAAAGTATCAGAAAGGTTACAAAGCCAATTTTAGTTCCATAGTGGATTTCAGAGCTTCTTTGAAGTTCTTCAAGTAGGAGAGTAAGCCAGAATAACAGTGGTCTTTCTGAAGAGATCTGCCCTGCTCCTGAGAGGAGGGATGTATGATGAAAGGAAAAACAAGTTAAGGGTCAGATGGTCAGGGTTAAGAGTTCCTGTCCTACCATAGATATGGGTATGAGTTATATGAGTCATTTAACCTCTTTGAGTCTCACTTTCCCAATTTATAGACATATTCATCCTTTACACTGTAACACAAAAAAGGCAGGTTTGAAGGTATGCCCATTTCCCTATTTGTAATTCAGGACTTTGTGGGATTGAGTCTAATCACTGAAGTGTAGGGAAATAAAGAAAGGAAAGAAATATCGCATTGCTACAAGTTTAGGGCAGCTAGGACCAGTTGTTTGCTTTTTAAAAAACTCAGGTACTGAGAACACCATGTGTATGTTATAAGGAGATGTCAAACGCACAAGTTCACTGAGAACAGCCTGTTTGGTGACTTGGCCAACATCATGAAGGTCAAGCTAAAAAATACAGGGAAATACAGAAATATTCGGCAGCCATACCTTTCAGTTCTGTTCTCCTGGTGGCCTTGCAAAGATAAGCTATTTAATATCCAGGAGCCATACCTCTCTTGGAGATAAAAAACTTTCTCCTTCTAGGTTTAGGGCAGCTAGTCATGGCCCTGGGACCTTTTCTGGTGGTCGTGGGGTTATATTAGGATAATTCATTTTGAAAGCAGAAAATGACAGGCATGGGACTTACAGTTTACTTCTCAAAATGATGAGTTTTGACTACCGTACCTGATTAAGCAGCCAGTAACAGCTGTGGCAAAACTGTGGCAGAGAATGACATCTATAATCATAGGTGAATATAAAAAAAGATGGTATGCTTTTAGCTCAGTTATTCTTTTATTCTTAAACTTTTAAATTTTTTTAATAATAAGAGTAACAGGTGACTTCCCTGGTGGTCCAGTGGCTAAGACTCCACGCTCCCAGTGCAGGGGGCCTGGGTTCGATCCCTGGTCGGGGAACTAGATCCCACATGCATGCCGCAACTAAGAGCCCAGTCTGCAACTAAGAAGAAGTCCACATGATGCAACTAAGACCCGGTGCAGCCTAAATAAATAAATATTTAAAAAAAAAGAGCAACAAATGTTTAGAGAAAAAAAATTAAGATGAACTGAAGGACTGAAGTGAAAGTTTAAGTCCCCACTTATTCCTAATTAGTAGTACCACTCTCCAGTGATATATCTAATATCATCCATATTAGAGATGCTTCTTGTGAGTCTTTGTAGAAATTTTCTATTCATATCTATCTATCTATCTAAAACATTACTAAAATTTTGGCTTTAAAAATACATATAGTGTTTTAATATCTTTCTATGTCAATATGTAAATCTACCTTATTCTTTTTAACAGTTGTCTGGCATTTAGTTATATGAATATACCATAATTTATTTAACTAGTCCTTGCTTATGAGCATTTATAGAGTATTTCAATTCTTTGCTATTATAAACAGTGCTTTCAAAAAATATCCTTGCTAATCAATCTTTGTACTTGTAGGAGAATACCCTATAAGTGAATAAATTCCTATAAATGGAATTACTAGATAAAAGGAATGCATATTCATTTTTATAGGAACTGCCAAACTGTCCTCCAAAAACGTTGGATCAATTTACTGTACCCCTACTGACAGAGTGCAAATATGCCTGCTTCCTAATACCTTGCCACCACTGTGTATTATGAAATGTTTTAATCTTTAGATACTTATTTCTAATGTTCTCAAAAACATCTCTTTTACTTTCATTGCATAAAGATTGAATAAAGAAAACAAGACATGCAAGAAATAACTCTAGTTCTGTTAAAGAATGCTGAAAAGTTTAACACATACATTTCTTGAACTATCTGAAATGAACTACTTTTATAATCTGAGTGCTCAGGTAATTATTTATTATTTAATTAATCCTCAAATTGGCAAAAAAACCTGACAGTGTGTTCCTTCTGCCCGATATGCTTGATTTGGTCAAGTACCATCTAGGACAGATTACTTTCTCTCCACTGAGCAGAGCTGTTCCATGATTACTTTTCCAATTGACATGATTAGCAATATAAGAATATTTCACTAGACTGTAACATTTTAAATTTGTTTAAACTGGCCAAAGTAGAACTGTTAACTATATACTTTTTAAATTTTTTTTAATTTTTATTTTTGGCTGCTTTGGGTCTTCATTGCTGTGGGTGGGTTTCTCTAGTTGCAGCAAGCGGGGGCTACTCTTTGTTGTGGTGTGCGGGCTTCTCATTGCGGTGGCTTCTCTAGCTACAGAGCACGGGCTCTGAGGTGCGTGGGCCTCAGTAGTTGCAGCATGTGGGCTCAATAGTTGCAGCACGCGGGCTCAGTAGATGCGGGAGCACGTGGGCTTCAGCAGTTGTGGCGCATGAGCTTATTTGCTACGTGGCATGTGGGATCTTCCCGGAGCAGGGATCGAACCTGTGTCCCCTGCATTGACAGGCAGATTCTTAACCACTGCACCACCAGAAGAGTACTAACTATATACTTTCTTGTTAAATGGAGGCAAGGAAGTTGCATTAGTTACACATGAGCATCCATTTAACTTATTTGTGAAAAGAGAAAAAATGAGCCAATTAACTTAGAAATTATAGTAGGAGAGATCTACCATTTTATTTTTATTTTTTAATTGAAGTATGATTGATTTACAGTATGTGTTATTCAGTTGTATAGCAAAGAGATTCGGTTATACACACACACACACACACACACACGCTTTTTCAGATTTTTTCCACTATAGGTTATTACAAGATATTGAATATAGTTTCCTGTGCTATGCAGTAAGTCCTTGTTGTTTATTTTATATATAATAGAGATTATATATAATAGAGATTAATATAATCTATTAATCCCATAAGTTTGTTTTCTATGTCTGTGAATTTGTTTCTATTTTTGTAAATAAGTTCATTTGTATTATTTCTTTAGATTGCACATATAAGTGATATCATATAGTATTTGTTTTCCTCTGACTTTCTTCACTTAGTAAGACAATCTCTAGGTCCATCCATGTTGCTGCAAATGACAATATTCCATTCATTTTTATGGTTAATATTCCATTTGTGTGTGTGTGTGTGTGTGTGTGTGTGTGTTACACATCTTCTTTATCCATTCAGCTGTTGATGGACATTTAGGGTTACTTCTATGACTTGGCTATTGTAAACAGTGCTGCTTTGAACACTGGGGTGCATGTGTATCTTTTTAAATTAGAGTTTTCATCTTTTCCGAATATAAGTCCAGGAGTGGGACTGCTGGATCATATGATAACTCTATTTTCAGTTTTTTATGGAACCTCCATATTGTTCTCCATAGTGGCTGTCCCAATTTACATTCCCACCATCAGTATAGGAGGGTTCCCTTTTCTCCACACCCTCTCCAGCATTTACTATTTGTAGACATTTTGATGATGGCCATTCTGATTGGTGTTTGGTGGTACTTCATTATAGTTTTGATTTGCATTTCTCTAATAATTAGTGATGTTGCGCATATTTTCAAGTGCCTGTTGCCCATTTGTATGTCTTCTTGGAGAAATGTTTATTTAGGTCCTCCGTCCATTTTTTGATTAGGTTGTTTGTTTTTTTTTTTTTGATATTGAGCTGTATGAGCTGTTTGTATATCTTGGAAATTAAGCCCTGTTAGTTGCATAATTTGCAAATATTTTCTCCCAGTTCGTAGGTTATCCCTTTTGTTTTTTGTTTCTTTTTGGGTCGCAGCACGCGGCACACAGGATCTTAGCTGCCCGACCAGGGATCGAACCTGCCGCACCCCCTGCAATGGAAGCACATAGTCCTAACCACTGGACTGCCAGGGAAGTCCCTATTTTTCAATTTTCAGTTTCTGTAACAGAACCCCAGAATATGGGTTTGTTTTGAAAATACATTTTATTGATTTCCCCCCAATCTTTCTACGTATGTATGTACAATTACCCATGATCATATTACTCATACAGATTTTTTCATTTTGCCTGGTATCAGAAACATTTCCATGTTATTTATTATTACACTTCTTAATTGTCACTTTAAGTGACTGCATAATATTCCATCAAGTAGATATGCTATGATTTCCTTTACCACTCCCTTATTGTTAGGCATCTGGGATTTTCCCATATTTTGCAATTATAATGAATACATGTCACCCTGGTGGTGGTAGCAGAACTTTACTACTAGTAGAAGTGGAATAGAAAACCTAAGTTTTCCAGTAGAATGGAAAAACTGAGTCAGAAAAGTAGATGATTATACTTTAGAATAGAAAATCTACACCAATTTGAACCGAAAATGGGTTTATGATTAGCCTTTGCTTAACTGGAAAATCCAATTAACCTGAAGTCTGTATTTTCTTACTTTCAAGGTCTTATAGTTAAAAACTTTCAAATTTGGTAATAGGTGCCATGAGCCTACTGATAGTAAAAAGGAGGCTTATCATGTAATATGCTATCTTGATTATTTATAGTAATGAAAGCAATAGCCATCTACTAGATGGTAAGTAAATGCAAAAATGTATGATAGCCTTTTGCTCTCACTAGGCTTTAGTATGCCAATTCCTCCCAAAGCCTTTCAAAAATAAAACTCAGAAGTTAAGTTTGTTTTGTATTTATATTTTACTTAATATATAAAGATAGTAAGATTTTCACCAATACCTTTCCAAAGAGGAGGTTTCATTTCTGGTAATACAGTGGGATAGGTTGTTTGGACTGACCTTCCTACTGAAAACAGCTAAAAATACTGGATAAAGTGGAAAAGATTTCTTAAAAGCATCAAAGAGCTGACAAGATATTAACGGAGTCACATTAATATTTCACATATGCAAATTATTACAACCAACCAATGGAACACAAACAGTAACAAATAAACCTAACTACACCACAAATAAATAGCATAACCACAACTGTAGGGGGCCAATAAGAAAATAACTTACTTAAATAGCTTTGGAAAACAGTCTTTTGACTGTATACTGTAAGGTTCGGGGAAAAAAGAACTCTACAGAGCTACTGAACTGTAGTTAATAAACTTGTTTCTCACAGATGTATGGTTTAGCAATTCTAACATTACTGTATGTGTTTAATAGAATTGAACAAATAAGTAAATGTACCATGGATAATGAGAACTGGATTCTCTTGTGGAAAAAACAAGTAACAAATAAGGAAAGAGGGAAGGCTAACATGAACTCTGTGGTACTGTATTAGAACTGGAGACATCAGAATGAACTTACGGTTTTTAATACATATATAAATGGAGAGATTGAGAAAGGATTATAGATATCTGTTTATGAATGTGTTAGCATTTACACACTTATTTCCTAATTCTGTCTTCTGAGAGGGCCTAAAAGTAATGACATTCTACTGCTCACACTGGTTTCTATATACCAATCTCTAATAAATGAACTAAAGCTCCTTGGAGAAATGGCTTGTTCCAGCGTTGGGGAAGGAAAAATACAAGATGAGCCTGGAACATCTTGTGATGCCAGAAAGAAAGGAAGTGCTCAAAAAATGATGGAGGTACACTGAATGGACATAGGAGTCAACTCGAAGGAGCTCCCAATGCCTAAGGCTGGGACCATATGATCAATAAAACAAATAATGACAGCAATGGATTATAATGTGTAGAATAAGATAAATATTCATGAGTCCACAATGATAAGTAAATAATTGGATAAATTAATTAATAAGGGAAGAGAGGCAGCTCTTCCTTACAGAAGAATTCCAATTAATAAATGTAGAAGGACCACTGGAGACAGAAAATCACCATTAGGCAAGCATCACAGTAATAACTGTTCCAGGCAAGAGCTAGAGGATGGGGACTTCCCTGGTAGTTCAGTGGCTAAGACTCCATGCTCCCAATGCTGGGGGCCCAGGTTCAATCCCTAGTCAGGGAACTAGATCCCACATGCCACAACTAAGAGTTCGCATGCTGCAACTGAGACCCGGCTCAGCCAAATAAATGAATAAGTAAATACGCAAAAAAAGAGCTAGAGGATGAATGCTAATAACTGGTGGGCAAAAGTCTGACAAGAAACAGGATATTTATATGGTCTCAAAGTTATCTCCCTGTAAGACTTATTAATTACAAAGAGGAAAAGAGTAACTTCACAGTGGAGAAGCCTGGCAGATACTACCTTAGCCGAGTGGTAGAAGTTAATATCACCAGTAAAAAAATATATATACCAACACCTCATGTCCTCAATATGAAACACTGAAAAGGGCACAACTGCATTTCTGTGCTATTGCTGCAAAACTGCATAACCTAATTTAATCATGACAAAACACTAGACAAACCCAAATTGAGGGACCTTCTATAAGACAATTCATCATTACTCTTCAAAAGTACCAACTTCAGGAAAAACAAACCAACACTGAAGAACTGTCAGAGATTGCAGGAGACAAAATAAACATGACAACTAAATACAATATGGGAAGTTGAGCTGAAACCTGGGCCAAAAAAAGGATGCTGGTGGGAAAATTGGCAAAATTCCAGTAGGTATGTAGATTAGTTAATATTGCCTCAATGTTAATTTACTGGTTTTGATAACTGCACTATGGTTATGTAAGATGTTAGTATTAGGGGAAAATAGAAGAAGGGTATATGAGAATCTCTATTTTTTCCCGTAACTTCCTTATAAGGCTAACATTATTAAAAAAAAAAATACCGCATTGGTAGTGCCACTAGACACTTGGCAGGAGAAAACAAGTCATCTCTGAAGGATGGTAACTTCATCCAAAGATCAAATAATTTCCATAAATAATTTTCTAATAAAAATAAGCAGATTGGGCTTCCCTGGTGGTGCAGTGGTTGAGAGTCCACCTGCCGATGCAGGGGACACGGGTTCGTGCCCCGGTCCGGGAAGATCCCACGTGCTGCGGAGCGGCTAGGCCCGTGAGCCATGGCCGCTGAGCCTGCGCGTCCGGAGCCTGTGCTCCGCAACGGGAGAGGCCACAACAGTGAGAGGCCCACGTACCACACACACACAAAAAAAGCAGATTATAGTAAAACAAAACCAAAAATACCCATAGAAACAAATACTCATGAGCAAGAACCACCACAAACAACAGAAACATTCATAATGACTTCAGATACTAGAATTATCAGATATAGATTGTAAGACAACTGTGATTATGTTTAGATAAATAAAAGACATGATTAAAAATATCTCTGTGGAACAGGAAAATATAAAATACAACTGACCAGACTGAAAATGACACAAGATGTCTAGCAATAAAAAACAATCCTTTGAGTTCACATAGCATCATGGACACACACCTCTAGCAGAGCACATATTACATTTTATTACAGTTATCCATTGGCATTCCTTCTCCCTCACCACATTTTATGCTTTTTAAGGTGAGAGGTGACTGAGTCTAATTCATTTTTGTATTCCCAGTGGATAGCACAATGCCTGGCATATGATAAGTATGCAAAAAATGTCTGAACTGAACTGAACTAAGTATCTTTCATGGCTGACAGAAACTGCCCTTGAGCAATTAAAAGAATCAAGTCTAAATATATAGTAGTATAGCTACTATAGGATGAAAAAAACAAAAGTAAAAATCTCCAAAGAACTAGAGTAGACACACAGACCCCCAAATTTAAGTCAAAATGTTAACAAAAGTTTATTAAGCTTTTACTGTGTGGCCAGATTTACGCTATGAACTAGGGATACAATAGTGAGGAAGACAGATCTGGTCTCTACTTTAGGTTCTAAAAATGTCAGAGCTGGAACTTACTAGAAAAAACAAACCAGTTATCTGAACTCCCTCATTGCACAGATAAGGAAACTGAGGCCCAGAAGGGATACATAAGGGTCACATAACGAGTAACTGAAAGGTAAACAAATGAGATACCAATTTAGGGAGAATGACTGAAAAGGATGGAAAACCAAATCACAAAAAACAGGGACTTAAAATTTTAATAGCAATGCAGTTGATAGAGAAAGGTTAGAGAATGAGAAAACAAAACCAAACCTGAGACATAGTAAGTAGAGTACTGATGTTTGCAAATATTCAAAGAAAAACATTTTCTCTTCCTGGTCTCTCATCTTGGGTTTCAACTAGATTAACTATTTTAATCTCTCTCCTGCTAGACTTTGAGCCCTAGTATCCACATTATTTAGTACATCCCTGGTGCTTAAAACATATTTGGAGAATGAATGGTTTATGTTTTATCAGAAAGACAGTTTTCCTATCAAGTTCTATTTTTCACTTTAGAATACAGAGCATCCTCTCTAGACTTTGCAAAGTACTACTTTACTACCAAGCCAAAGTAAACACAGAAACAAACACCTAACAATTCTTTCAAGTGAAAAATTTAAGATTTTAACAAAATGAAGATAAGTTTCATATTGATCAAGCTTTTCATTTTATTTTAGCTTAATGGGATTATGTTTTTCTGAACAACCCAAAGTTCCATGCCTGTTACAGGTAGACATTTGCCCGTCTAATCCATGTTGGGTTACTGGGTCCTTGTAAATTTATGCTGTTACATGATAATGGTGTGGCTATGGACATCTGCTGTACTACTTTACTAATTAATACTACCTTAGTTCAGATATGCGATGCAGACAGATGAAACTCACTTTGTACCCAAGATTTATGTAGAAGGATGTTCACTGCATAATTGTTTGCAACAGTAAAAGACTGGAGGCAACCCAAGTGTTCACTGTTAGCAGATTGGATGTATCAGTGCAATGGAATGCTATATACATCTACCTGCACTAATATGACAGGTGAGAACTCTACCACTGAATCACCCACGCACTGATTGCTTGCATTAATATGGAAAGATTTCAACAATGTAATATAAAGTGAAAAAAACCCAGCATATTTGATCCTATTTACCTAAGATTATGTGTATATGTTTATTTAAGTGCACACATGCATAGAAGGCCTGGAAGGCTGTTCATCAAAATGCTATCAGTGATTATCTCTAGAGGATGAGATTCCTAGTGATGTTCATTTCGGAAAAAAATTTGTCATAAAGTTTGAATATTCTATAGTAGTGTGTATTATCTTAATAATTAGGGAAAATAAAGTTATTTTATTTAAAAATAGGTAGGGTCCCCCCCCCCCAAAAAAAAAAAAAAAAAAAAAAAAAAAAATTAACATGAAATAAAGATCAGAAATTTTAGTAATAATGAGGCTTGGGAGAGTGATACAACAATCACAACAAACCTCAGACAGCATAAGCTTAGAAAGATTGAGGGGGAAGAGAAGTTATTATTATTACTTTTAAACTTTTAAAGTTCTAAAACTTACAGTTTCATGTCCCTATGAGGTATATAAAAAATACAAGACACAATCTCCATCCTCAAGTAGCTGAAGGAGAATGAGATGAACACTCGTGAAGAAGCCAATATAAGGTACAGAATATTTGTACATACTGACAGGTAGTAAGAGAAATGCACACATAGCTCAAGACAAAATATCGTAGATGTCTTACGAGAAGGAACAACAAAGAATACAGCTGTGTGATCTTGAGAAAACTATACAATCACTATACCTCAGTTTCCTCATCTGAAAAATGGTGATTAAAAGATCTACCTTAACAGTTATGCCAGCATTAAAATGAAATAATGTTAGGGAACCGTGGACCGGAACCATCTGCCCTGGCCAGGCATGAAAATAACTGCTTGCATAAGTTGTCTCACAAGAGAAGGTCCCAATAGGGAACAAGGAACTGACAAACTGCCGCCAACGAGAAGAATGAGGAGGGGTCGAAAAGAGGGAGGAGATGCCAGCCCATAGTATATCCTGCCAACCTCCCAGAAACACTCACGCTGGAATCCATATTGACTGAGAGATGTGCATGCCACCAGGAAAAGCCCTGAGTCAGACCAAACATGGGCATGAGCAAAACGACCGGGCACAGACAACCCGGAAATTAACCCCCATCTCCACAAAACCCGAGACTTCGAGCCACGACGATGCAGAGCAGTTCTCCTGGGTTCCTCACCCTGCTGATGCTCTCCGCTTGAGCGCCGCTTTTCAATACAGTCTTTTGCTTCATCAGCACGTATGGCTCCTCGGACAATTCATTTCTGAGTGTTAGACAAGAGCCCTTCTTGGGCCCTTGAAGGGGTCCCTCTCTGGTAACAATAATGTAGATAAAATGTTTAGCACTGACTAAATATGTAATAAGTTATAGCTATTACTATTATTTATGATAAAGTGAAAACTCCAAATAGAATACTGACATTTGCTCAAAGGAAAACATGCAATTTGAAGGTTGAAACCTCCGAGACTATCTGGCTCTAACCACTAATTTGGTGGCTGATGAAACTGAGGCATGGGTCAACAAAGTGAGGCCCTTGATATGATTTGAGTGAGCGAAAGTAAGGTCCTGCCTAAGATCACACAGCTAGTTGGCGCTTGACTACTATTTTCAGTTTCTTTCCATTTCAATACCATTATTTTTCTTTTAGACAAAAACAGAGTCACATATTGGATGATTTTAAGGGATGCCAAAAACTCATCCCCTAGAATAAGGAAAGCCTGATGCCACTAACAATGTTTATTACTCATGGGAGGGAATGCCTGCTTATATGAGATATGTGGAAAGCTGCTCTATGACATTTAGAAAGTGTACGCCCACCAGATAGGGGCCATGTCTAATTTTGTTTTATTTGAAAGAACTTTAAAATTAGAGCACAATAATGGTTTTATTATCATCCTTTTCATCATTATCACAAACGTAATCCCTCAGCATCAAAGACCTTAATTGAAAAAGAAAAAAAGGAGAAATGTTAATCCACTTTTGTTTCTGGACGAGGGCCATTATTCAATGTCAGATCCCTACTGCTAGTTAAAAAAAATGTATTTCAGAAGAAGTCAGAACAGATTTTTAAATTTTTATTTTTAAATGTTCTATGAGGACTCATATAATAAAACAGGCCCTAGATATTGCCAATATACTGTATTCATAATCAAAACTTTTGATTCATGTAGTACTTTTTTCTTTTTTAAACCAAAATGACACAATACTGTGTTCACTCGATGGCCTGGCACTTTGCACTAACTCCAACATGGATAAAACACTTGCTTTCTATGCTTTTAATTGAGGATACAGAGATGAATAAAACTCAACTCTTGTGGGAAAACTGTCTTCCAAATTCAGGCTCTGAAAAGAACACGGTCTTTCTTCTCTACCAGTTACTGCATTGTGTAACCTCAGGCAAAACTGCAGCACTCTTTGTGCCTTAGTTTCCTCACTTGTAAAATGAGGATAAAGTGGTAGCTGCCTCAAAAGGTCATTGTGAGGATGAGATAAATTAATCTATGTAAAGTGCTGAGAAGAGTGCCTGGTGCACAGTAAGTACTGCATGCGCGAGCTGTTCTGTTGCTACTATTGTCTGCATCACTATTATAGCTCTAATAACCTCAAAGATCAACTGAATTGAAGACCTGATGTTCAAGTCATTGGCCCAGAAAGTCTAAAAGATTAAATACAAAAGAGGACAGATCTTAAAAAGCCTAAGAAAATTTGGCATAGAGATTGATTGGAGAGAATGACAGCCCTCACTGAGGCCGTGTTGCAGAGAATCTAGGTACTCTCTTTTATCCACGGATGTGGTGTGGTGACCATAGAGAAACCTTGAAAGGTCTCAGGGGTAAAAAAAGGGGAGTGGATATGGAAATGTAGCCAAGCTAAAAGAATTACTATCCAGCTAAACTGAGGAACTGCATTGTCTACAAGAACCTGTCTATCTTGGAACAGGCCTCCCTGTTCCCTCAGGGTTGAAAATACCATGAGCACTGCAAACTTCCCAGAATTTGAAATGTTTATGCTTTCAAAAGATTACATGGAGATACTTGGAAGAGAAACTGAGAACCTTTTCATAATAAACAGGAAGGCTGAGGGGGAAGATAGATACTTTGAATGACATTCTACTTAAATTTTAATTTAGGTCAGTGATGGGAATGGGCTGGGGTAAGTAGACACTTAGGAGTCCTTCACAAGAAAACAAATGGTGTTGTCCTAGGGACACACTCAGGATTCCCTTAGAAAATAACTGTCACGGCTAATCCTAATAAAGAAAGAAAATTCTAGTATTATTAATGTTTTTTATTTCTTTTGGTCATATGGCTCACCCGGGGACTCATCTAGACCTTAAAGGTTGGAATGTTCAAATACTCCTGTTTGGAGGTGGGAAAGGGTTTAGGAGAATTTGCTTTCCAAATTGGTGGTCACTTTCTTCTTCCCACCACCATAAAAACAAAACTATTAATCAAATTATGCTCTTTTCTTTTTTCCCTGTACAAGCCTCTGTGATTTTGCTTATGGTGCGCTCCCTTCTTGGAATACCTTTCCCTGAAAATTTTCACCTGATAAATTCTTAACCTTAATGGCCCAGTTCAGAGGTGACACCTGTATGGCTTTTATAATCTCCTAGGGTAAAATGACTACATTATTTGCAGTCCTGTAATAATACTCTATTTTGAGTATTACATACTCTATTCTGTTTATTTGTTTACTACACAGTCTGTTCTGTTTATTTGTTTACATGTGTGTTTTCTCTCTTACACTGTGAATGACTTAAGAACAGGAAATTGGAACTCATATTAATACTTGTTTGCTTAAAAACGTATACAGCACATAGTAGGTGCTCAAATGTTTACTGTATGAGATAAAATCTGAACCCCTTAAGTGAGTACTTTTTGAGATAGTCAAGCTAAAACTGGAAAAAAAAAGAGGTGGGATTAAGCTAAACCACAGGAGTGTCCCTTTAGCAAATTTCCAGCAGGATCATCAGGTAATTAATGAGATAATTCCCTTTGATTTAAATAGCCTATCCCCAGGAAAGGGCACTATTTCCTCCTATAGGTCATCACCAGGACTCAGGCGGATTTACTTACTGCTTTGATGTAAATTACCTATGACTGATCTGCTGATTTGCTGATTGGTGCTTCTACATATACCTTCACTCTGCTTTTGCATGTGGAATCTTTTAATACTCAGAACCCACAACTTCTTCCCCTGTGCCTTCTATAAACCTCACAGGAGTCTTTCTTTTATAAGGTCATTACTGATTGATAGGAAATAGATTTGAATGAAATCCTTTTTGGAGCTTGTCATTAAGTAGGCACCCCTGGAAGTATATATATGGAAGTAGGCTTTAAATTCAGATTTATTTGGGACTTCCCTGGTGGCCCAGTGGTTAAGAATTCGCCTTTCAATGCAGGGGACGTGGGTTCAATCCCTGGTCAGGGAACTAAGATCCCACATGCCACCGCGGGGCAACTAAGCCCACACTCTAGAGCCCATGCACCACAACCAGAGAGCCCTTGTGCCACAACTACTGAGCCCACACGCTCTGGAACCCACATGCCACAACTAGAGAGAAGCCTGCGTGCTGCAATGAAAGATCCCGCATGCTGCAACTAAGACCCGATGCAGCTCAATAAATAAATATTTAAATTCACATGTATTTTATCCTGAAGAGAAGCCCATGTTCTTTTAGTTTGGGTTGAATGCAACAAACTAAATCTGAGGAAAAGAAAGATAATGAATATTTATTAAGCACTCCATTTCCAAGCACTGCTCTAGGTAACACGTTATTTCATTTTATCTTAACAATGCTATAGGATATGTCCTGTTAACCTGTTTTAAGGATGAAGAAAGTGAAGCTAAGTGAGATTAAGTCACATAGTTGAGGTCACTTAATCAGTAAATGATAGAGCTAGTATTCAAATGCAGGTCTGATCTGAAAGCCAATGAAAATGCCACTCTACAACCACACCCACAGGAAAAGACTCCTCACACCTACCTCTGGTTAGGTTTACCAGCAACAACCAGACCTCCAGTGGGCACTTCTTCCTGAATGCTTTCAGACAGCTTTTGTAATTTATCTCCAGCCCTGACCTATTCCCTAACTTCAGGCTCCTCTACCTAACTGCCTACTCAACACATCCAGTTGGATAGCTGATGTGCATCTCAAACTCAATGTATATGAAAACCGAACTCCTCGTTCTAGGGCCCTCCACCTCAACACGCTTTACCTGCATCTTCCCTTTCTCAGGAGATGGCAACTCCATTCTTAGAAGTTTTAGGCCCACATAAAGGAATTATCAGATTCCTTTTTTTTCCCCTTCTACCCACCACATCCAATCCATCTACAAATCCTGTGGGCTGTACCTTTGAAATTTACCTCAGAGGGTTGTTATGAGCATGAATGAGTTGATGTTTATAAAGCTGTTAGAACAGTACTTGGCATAAGCATTATGAGTATTTATGAAGCAAAAGAAATATCCATCATCCTACCGCTACTCTCTGTCTCCACTTTTCCACCCTAGGTCTGGCCAGTATCATCGTTCACCTAGACTACTGACTGCAGTAAGTCATCACCTAAGTGGTCTCCCCCTGCTTCCAGCCTTGCGTGTCCTCCTAGAGTCTACTCTCCAAACAGCAGAGCAATTCTTTAAAAACCCAAGTCATATCATGTCACTGTTCAAAACAATCTAGAGATTTTCCATCTTACTCAGAATAAAATATAACAAAGTCCTTATCATGGCTCATAAGACTCTAAAAGATTCCTGCCCTCACCCCCCCCATCTCTGATCTGCTCTTTTATCCACTGTGTTCTCTCTGTTCCATTCATCCTGGCCTCCCTGCTGTCCTCAGCCCTGTCGAGCATACTCTTTATCACCATCCGTGCATTTGCTATCTCGCTGCCTGGAACGCTCTTCCCTTAGGTATTCACAAGGCCTGTTCCCTCACTCACTCGTGTCTCTTCCCAAATGTCATCTCATCAGAGAGGCCTTCTTTGTTCACCTGACCCCTACATGTGTCAATCTCTAGTACCCCCGTTTAATTTTAATCTAGAGCACTTATCACACCTGATACTTAGCTTGTTAATTGAGTTATTGCTTCTCTCTCTGCCCCTGACGTCAGTTCCAAAAGGGCAGGGGCAGGGCCTTTATTTCGTTTGTCACCGTAACCCCAATACTCAGAACTGTGCCAGGCACATAGTAGACAAATTTGTTGAATACAGGGAAAACGTGTATATATTCATTCATTTTCAACTTACAGTTGTCTATAACATACTCCTAAAATGTCACAGAGAACAAAACAAATTCTATAAAATACCCCATATTACAGGATGAGTTCAGTTTTCAGTAGGAAAATTTTATTTTATTTTTTTTTTGGAAAATTTTATTTTTAAACATTAAGAATTTTATTTTTAAATCTTTCATTTGAGTAAAACTGACAGATGAGTCAAGCCAGTTTTACCTTTGTACCTAATTACTTACCAGTAGTCACAAAACTCTATCAATAGTTACAAAAATATCTATAACTGGGATATAAAAGCCTTTTCCCCCCCTCAGATTTACCTTATTGGTTATGTCCATTTTGCAAAAACTATTCGAACAGAATTCAAGCATAATGATATTCCCTTATGGAAAAAATCCATGGCAAGATTTTTTTCTTAAAAATGTCTCCCACAGGGGCTGCCCTGGTGGCACAGTGGTTGAGAGTCCGCCTGTTGATGCAGGGGACACGGGTTCATGCCCCAGTCCGGGAAGATCCCACATGCTGTGGAGCGGCTGGGCCCGTGAGCCATGGCCACTGAGCCTGTGCGTCCGGAGCCCACAACAGTGAGAGGCCCGCATACCGCAAAAAAAAAAAATTTCCCACTAAATGTTCAAACATGGAAATGTGGAAGAACAGGGTTTAGATTTTGGAGACAGCAGCTAAGTGGCTGGGTGATCTCCTATGGGACATCCTACAAGTAAATTTGGGCATTTGTTGATGAAAATACTTCTCACAACTTGCCTTACTAAGATTATATATCATCTGATGGTTGCCATGGAAATAGCAATAATGCTGACAAGGTTTGGCTCCATAGGGTTTTACCACTGGGTGCAGAATTACTTTCTGTGACATCACTGGGGAAGCAATACAGATACTATGTGGGGATAAAAGCTGCTGAGACTTAAGTAGGGGAGCCCAAACTCTTCCTCCAAATCAGAGCCAATCCATTCCTCACCCTGATAATACCTATACTTCATCATCTAAGCTCTGATCCTCTTTAAACCCTACATCCTCCACAGAGCCTAATAAACCCTAGCTCTCAGTTCTTGCTTCTGTCTCTCAATTCATATTTTTAAAATGGCTTTCATATCATAATTTAATTATCTAATGATAGCATCTTACATGGTTCCCCAGATGCAAACTGAATGAACAATCCCTGAGTGCCTATCCTGCACCAGGTACCAGTGCTAAGTGCTGTCACGTGAATTATTTCCTGAAGTCCTCATAATGATACCTGTTAGGCAGGTATTAGTAACACACTATTTAGATGAGGAAACTGAACTTTGGAGAGGTTAAGTTACTTTCCCAGTATAACAAGTTATTTCCTCAAAACAATCACTAGCGTTTGACTATAGGCTCCTCAAGGAAAGGGTGGCTCACCTCTTGCCACTTCTCCAGGATTCAGAAAGGGCTTGGCTCACAACAGGCAATCAGTTGACAAAAAATGACTTAAAGAAAACCAACAGTGAAAAAAATAAGAACTATGCTTGGTACAAGCAAGTGGGGAGGCAAAGACTGCTGGGACTTTTGTTTGTTTTTGTTTTAAGAAATCAAACATACTGAAAGACTTCTAATGATGTCCATTTACTATTTTGAAAAAAATATTAATTAAAAGATATTATATAAAGCTCTAACTATGAACATACTGTTTGGTCATGATCAGTTGTGAGATATGTTGCAAGTCATTTGTTATTACTAACAGAGTAATGAAGTAAATATTTCATTTCTTCAGAAAATTTCAATAGTCACAAATTCAAAATGTTCACTCGCTATATTTTCTTGACTAGAAGAGAAAAGGTATTGTATTATAGTTAGAGCTAGCTCTCTGGACAAATTAAACATGTGTCTTGATGGAAAAAAGGTTAAGAACCAAAAAGTATTGGGACAGGGATCACCTGTCACGGGACTCCATTCCTAACTGGGTGAACATAAGCAATTCATGTAAGCAATCTGGCCTCGGTTTCCTCAGACCTTCAAACACATGGGACAAACTAACTCTACCCACAGCCAAACCACCCTTCAGGGGCAATTAGACGTTACTTTGTGTTCTGAGTTGGCATCTGTTCTATCTTCTTGTTTCTCCAAAATGGTGAGGGAGCAAGAGGAGCTTACTGCTTCTGCAAACTGCCTAGTGTGTTGACTTCGTGAAGACGAAACCCATAAGCCTCGAAGTTGACTCAGTTGTCTCCTGAGAAAAATGGAAGGTCAAAGGATGAGTCTCTTTTTAAAAATTCAGATTAAGAAAAACAGAGGGGCTTCCCCAGTGGCGCAATGGTTAAGAATCCGCCTGCCAATGCAGGGGACACGGGTTCGAGCCCTGGTCCAGGAAGATCCCACATGCCGCAGAGCAACTAAGCCCGTGTGCCACAACTACTGAGCCTGCACTCTAGAGCCCGTGAGCCACAACTACTGAGCCTGTGTGCCACAACTACTGAAGCCCGTGCACTCTAGAGCCTGCGGTCTGCAACAAGAGAAGCCACTGCAATGAGAAGCCCGCGCACCACAACGAAGAGTAGCTCCAGCTTGCCACAACTAGAGAAAGCCCGTGCACAGCAACGAAGACCCAACACAGCCAAAAATAATCAAAATAAATAAATTAAAAAATAAATAAACACACCTAAACTTTAAAAAAAAAAAGTAAGTTGTTCCAAGTGAATGTCCACTTCTCAGGAAGAGTTAAGAGATTAAAAGCATCTCTCACTTTCTCAGCAATTAAGTACATAATGAAAACCCATTTCCGACTTCTCCAATGTGTTGGAAAATTGATAATGTCTGCGAAGGCTTTCAAGTATAAAGTGCTATCTCACTGCTAAGCACCATTCTATTTAAACTTGTTTCTGCTTCCTTTCTGTCACCTCCCGTCTTATCTGGGATGCGATGGTGGAGATTATTAATTAACTGCAGTCTTATAAACCTGAAATTTCTCGGGAGCAAGGAAGCTTAAAAAGATAGAAATGAAAATTTGCGCACTTTCAGACAGAGGCTCATTTAAATGTCAGAATAATTATTCCAAACCAAAAAGAATCCAAACAACCTGCCACCTCACAGCTCCTAGGTAGAGGAGAAGGTGCTGTAAAAATCAAAATAATCATTCATTAATAGACCTAACATATTAAGAGGAAGAGCAAAAAGCAACAATTCCAAATAACATGGTAATCCAATACTATTCCAACACACAGTTATTGAACATCCACCACAGGCAAGGAAAGATGTTAGGCACTGACTAGGACGCAGCCCTGCTTTCAAGGAAGGACATGAAACAGGTAAATGAACACACGCATTTTACATCTGCTAAAGTGAAAGCAACAACATAGAAGCATGCATATTAAAACATTCAATTGATAGAACTTAAGTTCTGGAAAGTGAATCCTCAAAGCATACTGAATCAATGTCTTTATTTATACATTTGATCATGGATAATTGCTATTTCTATACAATGAGAATCAACAGTTCTAAGCTTTCCCACCAATCAGCCATAATTACTACATAAACCCAAATGAATGGGTATTAGGAAGCATGAAAGAAGTACATTTCCAGATGGACCTAGAGTTTATCATACTAAGTGAAAAAAGTCAGACAGAGAAAGACAAATATTATATGACATCACTTATACGTTGAATCTAAAGAATAGTTCAAATGAAATTATTTATAAAACAAAAACAGGGACTTCCCTGGTGGTCCAGTGGTAAAGAATCCGCCTCCCAATGCAGGGGACATGGGTTTGATCCCGGGTTGAACTAAGATCCCACATGCCGCAGGGCAACTAAGCCTGAACGCCTCAACTATAGAGCCCGTGTGCCGCAAACTACAGAGCCCATGCGTTCTGGAGCCTGTGTACCACAACTAGAAAGAGAAAACCTTCATGCCACAACTAGAGAGAAGCCCGCACACCATAAAGAGCCTGTGCGCTGCAATGAAATATCCTGCATGCCTCAACGAAGGTCTCACCTGCTGCAACTAAGACCCAAAGCAGCCAAAAAACAAAAACAAAAACAAAAAAAACCAAAAACAGACTCACAGACATAGAAAACAAATTTATGGTTACCAAAGGGGAAGTGGAGGAGGGGGGAGGGAGGGATACATTAGAAAGAAAAAAAAAGGAAAAGAAATACATTTCCAGATGAATCTGAGGAAGAAAACGAGTCTGATGATCCAATACAAGGAAATTGCTTACTGATTCTATAGTTTGCTGCCACACTAAACAAAGTGTAGCTAGTTTACACTGTACAAGAATTAAACTAGAATAAAGGCTATCCTTCTGATTATGGAGTAAATCCACAGAAGTCCTGAAATTATCTTCCATGGTTACACTTTCTGATCCATTAATTTTACTGCTAGGAATCTATCTTGAAGAATAATCAGAGAAGGGACTTCACTAGTGTTGCAGCGGTTAAGAATCCACCTACCAATGCAGGGGACATAGGTTCAAGCCCTAGTCTGGGAAGATCCCACATGCTGCGGAGCAACTAAGCCTGTGTGCCACAACTACTGAGCCTGCACTCTAGAGCCTGCGCCACAACTACTGAGCCTATGTGCTGCAACTACTGAAGCCTGTGTGCCTAGAGCCCATGCTCCGCAACAAGAGAAGCCACCGCAATGAGAAGCCCGCACACCGCAACGAAGAGTAGCCCCTGCCAGCCACAAAGGAAAGGACTGATTACCATAAAAGTCTGGAGAGTGGTTCCTCTGGAAGGAGGGGCTGTGCCTGTGGAGGGGCTTGTAAGACCTAGAGCATAGGGGCTCAGTTAAGCCAGGCTGACTCCTGCCCACCAGCAACGGTGAGATAACAAATAAAAAGTTTGCTGATCCCTGCATCCCTTCAAAGAAATTGGCATATGAAGCCAAATTCCAGTTTGGGAGTCTCCTGGATGATCTTATATGCCAATCAGAGTCATAAAATCACATGCTATGGTCTCTCCAGGGACCAATGGCCCAGAAACTTCTGTTCAAGCCCAGCACTCCCACTCCAGGGAAGGAGACCCACCACCAGGCTGCAGCTCTCAAACCCCTCTATGTTTAGTTAACTTTAGTATCATGATTTAGTTAAAAATAAGTCCAGTCATGCCTTGATTGTACTTCGCATGTTCCCAAACCTGTACTCATTAAAACACAATTCTTGGTTTGTCAGGTAATCTTATCCATTTGAAATCTTCTTAATCTCATTTTTACAGATAAGATATAATTCATGTTAGTCTAAAACTAATACTGTTTCATTTTCCAATATATGAATACTAAATTATATGAACCAAAACCATATGACCATAGGAATCATAGGAAAGTTACGTGCGAAAATTTAGTTGGTGATATGCTATTTTTATCAAAACGTTCAATGACTACAAAGGATGAGAAATTATGTTCCAGTATTTGGTGGTGCTGAAAGCAGAATCCTTCAAAATCAATGCCTGAAAACGCTACAGATTACATGTCTTGTCAAAAGCAAGAAAACACAACTGAATAATGGAGGATCTCACATTGTCATCATAAATGTACATCTTCTAGCCAAAAATGTTTGATTTGAATCCAGTAAGCTTTAATATATAACCTCCAGTTAATAGGAAATGCCAGGGAATAGAAGAATGAGCTAAATGTCACTATGAGGAAGCAGCCAGACAAATACAGAAGCTGGAACTTTCTACAGATCAACTGGCCCAGCTTCTTCAACATGTCAATGAAAAAGAGGAATTGTACTACAATAAATAATACTTAAGGGACCAGATATAATGCAACAAACATAATGCATAGTCCTGGATTGGATTCTGGTTTGCAAACCAAGAGTAAAGTATATCTTTGAAGGTCAATTGGGAAAATGTGAATATGAGCTTGAAATTAGGATAATGAAAAATTACTGCAGTGAAAATAGAGACTCCACTTTTTTTTTTTTTTTTTTTTTGAGACTCCACTTTTAAAGGGTGCACACAAAATCCCACCTGCTCCAGGACCCAGGGCAGAAGCAGTAATTTGAAAGGAGCCTGGGTCAGACACACTTGCTGATCTTGTAGAGTCTCCCCGAGAAGCAGGAGGCAACTGGAGCTCACCCTAGGGACAAAGACACTGGTGGCAGCCATTTTTGGGAGCTTGCTCTATCATGTGGACACTGGTGTCAGCAAGTACCATTCTGTCCATCAACAGATGAATGTATAAAGAAGATGTGACACACACACACACACACACACACACACACACACACAGGAATATTACTCAGTCATAAAAAAGAATGTAATTTCACCATTTGCAACAACACAGATGAACCTGGAGGGTATTATTTGCAAAGTGACTGACAAGGGATTAATCTCCAAAACATACAAACACCTCATGCAACTCTATGTCAAAAAAACAAACAACCCGAGCGCGGTGGAATGGTCAGCTGAGTCTCCCGGTTGCGTCTGGGAAGAGTCGGCGTGAGGCCGCGGTGTGCGGGCTCCAGGGACGGCGGAGGCGACCGCCGCTGGCTGGGGCTCGGGGCCTAAGACCCGAGCGTCGACACCACCCGAGCGCTCTGCTGAGTGCCTGGGGCCGCTGCCAAGCACAGACCATGTTCATGGTGCGCCTGACTTCCCAGCTGCTCTGGGCTGTTCCCTGGGCAGGTTGTAGTGGGCCTTGGCCTGTCTGCGAGGTGTTGGGCAGGCATGCCTGCAGGCCTCGCTACAGCATGCAACCAACAGGCCCAAGTGGGGTTGCCTCCCTCCCTGACAGGCGGGTCCACATGGAGCTTGAGGAGATGCTGGTCCCCAGGAAGATGTCTATCAGCCCCCTGGCGAGCTGGCTGACCGTTCGCTACCTCCTGCCCAGACTGGATGCTGGGGCCCCAGGGACTGTGTCTCCAGCCCAAGTCTATGAGTGTCCGCCCAGCCAGGTTGGGGAAGGGGTCGAGCAGGGGGGTAAGGAGGTCTGGGACACACCCCAGATACAGTCCAAAAACTTGCTCAAGATCCGCCAGCAGAAGATGAATCATCACAAGTACCGCAAGCTGGTCAAGAGGACCTGGTTCCTGCGGCAGAAAGTCAGGGAGGGACGCCTGAAACGGAAGCAGATGAGGTTCGAGAGAGACCTGAGGCGCATCTGGCGGAAGGCGGGCCTGAAGTAAGCCCCCGCAGGCTGGCAGACCCCCGAGCTCTACCTGAGGGGCAAATGAGTCTCGTGTGTCCCTCCCCCAGCCCTGTTACTGCTGATGACCCACTGTAATAAATATTTGGAGAACTTAGCCATCAAAAAAAAACCCAAAAAAACCCCAAAACAACCCAATCAAAAAATGGGCAGAAGATCTAAATAGACATTTCTCCAAAGAAGACACACAGATGGCCAAAAGGCACATGAAAAGATGCTCAACATCACTAATTATCTGAGAAATGCAAATCAAAACTACAATGAGGTATCACCTTACACTGGTCAGAATGGCCATCATCAAAAACTCTACAAACAATAAATGCTGGAGAGGGTGTGGAAAAAAGGGAACCCTCCTACACTGCTGGTGGGAATGTAAAATGATACAACCACTATGGAGAACAGTATGGAAGTTCCTTAAAAAACTAAAAATAGAACTACCATATGATCCAGCAATCCCACTCCTGGGCATATATCTGGACAAAACCATAATTTGAAAAGATACATTCACCCCAATGTTTACTACAGCACTATTTACAATATCCAAGACATGAATGCAACCTAAATATCCATCAACAGAGGAATGGATAAAAAAGATGTGGTACATATATACAATAGAATATTACTCAGCCATAAAAAAGAAAATAATGCCATTTGCAGCAACATGGATGGACCCAGAGATTATCATACTAAGTGAAGTAAGTCAGACATAGAAAGTCAAATATCATATGATATCACTCATATGTGGAATCTAATTTTTAAAACATGATATAAATGAACTTATTTACAAAACAGAAACAGACTCACAGATTTCAAAAACAAACTCATGGTTACCAAAGGGGAAACGTGGGAGGGAGGGATAAATTAGGAGCTTGGGATTAACATATACACACTACTATATATAAAATAGATAACCAACAAGGACGTAATGTATAGCACAGGGAACTCTACTAAATATTCTGTAATAACCTATATTCATTCTTTTTCAGATTATTTTCCTGTATATGTATATGTATAACTGAACCATTTTGCTGTACATCTGAAATTAACACACCATTGTAAATCAACTACACTCCAATAAAATTTTTAAAAAATTTTTAAAAGAAGATGTGATACACACACACACACACACACACACACACACAGGAATACTATTCAGCCATTAAAGAAAAATGAACTTTTGCCATTTTCAACAACATAGATGAACCTGGAGGGTATTATGCTTAGTGAAATAAAGTCAGAGAAAGACAGATACTGTATGTTATCACTTATACATGGAATTAAAAAAATAAAACAAACTAATGAATATAACAGAACAGAAACAGACTCACAGATATAGAGAACAAACTAGCGGTTACCAGTGGGAAGAGGGAGGGGGAGGGGCAGATTAGGGGTAGGGGATAAAGAGCTACAATCTACTATGTAAAAAATAAATAAGCGGGCCTTCCCTGGTGGCACAGTGGTTAAGAATCCGCCTGCCAATGCAGGGGACACGGGTTCGAGCCCTGGTCCAGGACGATCCCACATGCTGTGGAGCAACTAAGCCCGTGCGCCACAGCTACTGAGCCTGCGCTCTAGAGCCCGTGAGCCACAACTACTGAGCCCACGAGCCGCAACTACTGAAGCCCACATGCCTAGAGCCTGTGCTCTGCAACAAGAGAAGCTACCACAATGAGAAGCCCGCACGCTGCAACGAAGACTAGCCCCCACTCACAACTAGAGAAAGCTCGAGTGCAGCAACAAAGACCCAACGCAGCCAAAAAATCAATCAATCAATAAAATTATTTAAAATAAATAAATAAATAAGCTATGAGGATATATTATACAGCACAGGAAATACAGCCCATATTTTATAATAACTTTCAATGGAATATAATCTAAAAAATTTTGAATCACTATGTGTACACTTAAAACTAATGTAATATTGTAAATCAATTATACCTCAATAAAAAAATAAGTTAAAACAAAATCTCCAAGGCAATGAATAGTAAGTGCTAAGTCAGTGATAATGAGCTCAGAAAATGAAGCAATCATTGCTAGAATGGTGAGGGAAGTCTTCACGAAGGAGCTGAACTGCCAGCTGGTCCTGGAAAAATGGGCAGAATTTAGATAAGCAGAAACTGCCCATTCTTTAACCCATCCGTTAGCCTAAAAGTGACAGGTCTATATGGAGGACAGCCTGGCTAGGCCATGAGATACTGAGACCAAAAGCCCCCCCAAATAAGCAAGCAAGCAAGCAAGCAAACAAACCTCCCTTTAAACCCTAATCAGCTGTTTTTGTCATGGCTCATGCCCAGCATGACCCCAGAGCCACACCAGGAAGAGGAGCATCGATTTATTCTGTCCTCATTTTCCTAAAAGATTCCCTCTTCCTGGCTTCTGAGAATGGAATGTTTTGCCTCTGAGAAAGGAATATTCTAACACAGGTATGTGTGGGCCTTCGTATACACGTAATGGATTGAAGGGAAAGTATGGTGGAAGGAATTTTATTTTGAGACTGTCAAGGCAGCAGATACAAAATGCCCTTTGCAAACTGCATAGGGTTCTACCACTTTCATGAATGCACACACTCCAGTCTTCTTTCTTTTTGTGTTTTGATCTGACTCAGTCATTCATATATTCAATAGACGTTTGATAAGCACCTATCATGTGCCTGGCACACAAAGTTACAGACACAAATACAAAAGAAACTGTAAACAAACGCTGAACTTTAGTTAATGGTATACATCCTAAAGTATTAAGGAGTAAAGTATACTGATGTCTCCAACTTCCTTTGAAATGCATCAGAAAATAAGATAGTGATGGATAACTTGATGCCTTGCCTGTAGCTGGTAGTCAGTTCTCAATAAATGTTTGCTGAATTTGTGAAAACCAAAACTAGAAAAATTTAAACAGAGTAGATTCTAAGTTCATATCTGGAAGCATATTCTATCTGAGAAATCTGAAATCTGTTCAACTCTAAAGTTTTTGATCCTCTGGGAAATAGGACACCTAGAGACAAACTGGAATTTGTTATGTCCAGACTGCGGATCACTCAGGTGCTGTGGGAAGCAGCAGAGGCAAAAAAGAACTCACGGGACTTCCCTGGTGGTGTAGTGGTTAAGAACCACTCTAACCAGCCAATGCAGGTAACACGGGTTCAATCCCTGGTCCGGGAAGATCCCACATGCCACGGAGCAACTAAGCCCGTGCGCCACAACTACTGAGCCTGCACTCTAGAGCCCACAAGCCACAACTAGAGCCTGCACACCACAACTACTGAAGCCTGCGCACCCTAGAGCCCATGCTCCACAACAAGACAAGCCACTGCAATGAGAAGCCTGTGCACTACAACGAAGAGTAGCTCCCGCTCGCCGCAACTAGAGAAAGCCCGCATGCAGCAACAAAGACCCAATGCGGCAAAAATAAATAAATTAAAAAAAAAAGACACTCGAAAAGATGTATGCACTTCCATGTTCACTGCAGCATATTTACAACAGCCAAGATATGGAAACGACCTAAATGTCCACTGATGAATAAGCAGATAAAGAAAATATGGTGTACATATATACAATGGGATATTATTCAGCCATAAAAATAATGAAGTCTTGCCATCTGCAACAACATGTATAGACGTAGAGGGAATTTGCTAAGTGAAATAAGTCAGACAAAGAAAGACAAATACCATATGATCTCACTTATATGTGGAATCTAAAAAAAGCAAAACCAAAACCAAAAATATACCCAAGCTCATAGATACAGAGAACAGATTGGTAGTTGCCAGAGGCAAGGGTGGGTGAAACAGGTGAAGGAGGTCAAAAGGTACAAATTTCCAGTTATAAAATAAGTCATGGGGATGTAATATACAGCATGTTGACTATAGCTAATAAAAGTTTATATAAGGAAAAAATTTTCTAACTATGTATGGTCACAGATGTTAACCAGATTTACTGTGGCTATCATTTTACAATATATACAAGTATCAAGTTATTATGTTGTACAACTGAAACTAATATAATGTTATGTGTCAATTATACCTCAATTAAAAAAAAAGTGGAGAGAGCAGACATCCTTGCCTTGTTCCTAACCTCAGGAGTCTTTTGCCATTTAAGTATGTTACCTGTAGGTTTTTTGTAAATGACCCTTATCAAAAAGTTCTCTTCAATTCCTAGCCTGCTGAGAGTTTTCATCAGGAATGGATGTTGGATTTGGTCAAATGCTTTGTGTCTGAGATAATCATATGGTCTTTCTCTTTTAGTATGTTAATAGGTGAATTATATTAATTAATATTTGAAGGTTAAATCAACCTTAAATTCCTAGGATAAACCTCACTTATTTTTAATTTATTTAGACTTTTACGGCCCATAATATGGTCTGTCTTGGTAAGATGTGTACTTGAAAATAATGTACATCCTGCTATTGTTAGGTGGAGTATTCTATCAAGTCTAGGTCTAATCAGACCTGGTTGATAGTTGGTTCAAGTCTCCTATAACCTTATTTTCTGTTTACTTGTTCTATCAGTAATTGAGAGAGATAAATTGAATTGTGAATTTGTCTATTTTTGCTTTCAGTCCTATCGCTTTTTGCTTCATGTATTTTGAAACTCTGTTATTAAAGGCATAAACATTTAGGACTGTTATGTTCTCTTGAGTGACCTCTTCACCATTATGAAATGGGCTTCTCTATTGCTGGTAATATTCTTTGCTCTGGAATGTACTTTATTACATTATTTGATATTAAATAATGTAGCCACTTCAGCTTTCTTTTGACTAGCAATAGTATGGTATAATTTTTCCATCCCTTTATTTTTAACCTATTAGTGCCTTCCTTTTTTATCCAATCAGACAGATTCTGCTTTTTAACTGCTGGTGTTTTAACCATTTACATTTAATGTGACCTATTGATAAGTTTAGGTTTGAGTCTATCACCTTCTATTTGTTTTCTATTTGTACTATATGTTCTTCTATTTTTCCTCTCTTTCTGCCTTTAAAAAATTAATGAAATATTTTTATGATTCCATTTTATCTTGTTTGTTGGCTTATTAGCTATAATTCTTTGTTTTATTATTTTAGTGATTGCTTTAGGGTATATGATATTCATTTTAACTTACCACAGTCTACCATTAAGTGTTATCCTTCCACTTCACACACAGTATAATAATTTTATAATAGCATACTTCCATTTCTCCCCTTCTGACCTTTAGGCTATTGTTGTAATGCATTTTATTTTTATAAATGTTATAAACCCCATAATACATTGTTATCATTTTTGTTTAAATAGTCAATTATGATTTAAAGACATTTCAATAATAAGAAAAAAACTGTATTTACATATAATTACCATTTCTAGCTCTCTCCGTTCTTCTGTGTAGATCCAGATTTCCACCTGGTATCATTTTCCCTTTTGCCTGAAAAACTTCTTTTAGCATTTTTTTACAGTGTAAATCTGCTGATAAATTATTTTGTATATCTGAAAATGTCTTTCACCTTAACTTACAAAATATATTTTCACTGTGTGTAGAATTCTAGATTGAAAGATTTCTTTTCAGTTCTTTAAACATGTGCTCCATTATATTCCCTCTTACATTATTTTTGATGAGAAATATGATGTCATTCATTTCTTTGTTCCCCTTTACGTACTGTGTCTTTTTCTCTGGTTGCTTTTAAGATTTTCCCTCTATCACCAGTTTTAAGCAATTTGATTATTGTGTGCCTTAGTGCATGTAGCAGTTGGGTCCAACCAGGAGAAAGAAATCACATAGTAGATTAAGAAGGGAAATTTAAGATGAATGGATAAAGAAGATGTGGCACAAATATACAATGGAATATTACTCAGCCATAAAAAGAAACGAAATTGAGTTATTTGTAGTGAGGTGGATGGACCTAGAGTCTGTCATACAGAGTGAAGTAAGTCAGAAAGAGAAAAACAAATACCGTATGCTAACACATATATATGGAATCTAAAAAAAAAAAAAGGTCATGAAGAACCTAGGGGCAGGACAGGAATAAAGATGCAGACCTACTAGAGAATGGACTTGAGGACATGGGGAGGGGGAAGGGTAAGCTGGGACAAAGTGAGAGAGTGGTAGTGTATATATATGAACATATAAACACTACCAAATGTAAAACAGATAGCTAGTGAGAAGCAGCCGCATAGCACAGGGAGATCAGTTCAGTGCTTTGCGACCACCTAGAGTGGTGGGATAGGGAGAGTGGGAGGGAGGGAGACGCAAGAGGGAAGACCTATGAGGATATATGTATAAGTATAGCTGATTCACTTTGTTATAAAGCAGAAACTAACACACCATTGTAAAGCAATTATACTCCAATAAAGATGTAAAAAAAAAAAGAGGGAATTTAATATAAAGGGTTATTAACCATGATAAAAGAGTAACTAAAAGAAATAAGGAAACCCTATATGGTACACTATAGCTGAATGAGAATATCCATAAAGGACAGATGTGGAAGGGTTCAGACCTCATTGGGAGGAGGTATGGTATAGCCCCACTGGATAGCAGAGAAGTCTGCTAGTTTAGCCAGGTCAGAGGTGGTCTGGAGTTCCCAGGCAAACAATAAGCTATACTGTGGAGTGCAGGTGGGGAGTAGGTAACTGGCAACCAATGACATGCAGGAGAGAGTCTGAGTGTTGATGGGGTAAGGAAGCCTTCAGAGCACAGGGTCACATGGAGGTTCTAGTTTATATGTTCAAAGAGCTGAAGAAAGGACAAGGGTGCAAACATTGCAAAAAGACCACGTTGTGGAAGGCTACACCAGATGTCCTCACACTGATACCTCTGACCCCCAACCGGCACCAGAAACAGCAGGAGAGCTTCTTTCTCCTACAGTGTCCCTCTAGCACCAGAGCCCTGTATTAAGAAAGCTTAACATCACGCTAACTTTAAAGAATCCCTTTGTTTATCTCAGAGTGTGTACTGAGGGTGCATCTGGAGCTGAAAGGCAGTAAATTGTTAACTGACAGTGTAGTTTTCTTCATGTTTCTTTGTCTGGTGTTCCTTGAGCTTCTCAGATCTGTGGGTTTATACTTTCCATCAAGTTTGGGTAATTTTCAGCAATTTCTTCAGATATTATTTCTGTACTTCCCTCTCTTTGGGGAATCCAATTACACTTGTATTAGGCCACTTGAAGTTGTCCTGCAGCTAACTGATGCTCTTTTCTTTTCCTTTTTGTGTTTCATTGTGGAGAATTTCTATTGCTATGCCTTCAAATTCCCTAATCTTTTCCTCTGCAATGTCTAATCTGCAATGAATCTTGTCAGTGTACTTTTCATCTCAGACATTGTAGTTTTCATTCCTAGAAGTTCTACTTGGATCTATTTTATATATTCTGTGTCTCTACTCAACTTCTGAACATAAAGAGTACAAGTTATAATCACTCTCTTAATGTTCTTCTCTGCTAATTCTAATATCTGTGTCAGCTTTGGGTCAGTTTCAATGGATTGATTTTCCTCTTTATGGATCATGTCTTCTTGCCTCTGTTATTCCTATAATTCTTTTTGAGCTTTGTTCTGGGAAACAGTTAAGTTACTTGGACATGGTTTGATCCTTTTGAATCTTGCTTTTAAGATTTGTTAGGTAGGTCCAGAGCAGTGCTCAGTCTAGAGCTAATTATTCCCTACTACAAAGGCAAGACCTTCCTGAGTACTCTACCGAATGTCTAATGAATTATGAAATTTTCCTGTCTAGCTGGTGGTAACAGTGCCTGTTGCCATCACTGTGTGAGCACTGGGCAACACTGCTTCTAATTTCTTCAAATTCCCAGTCTTGACTAGTTTGCTCATGTCTTGTGCTAATCAGTCTCTGCTGAGTATTCAAGAGAGAACTTCGCAGATCTCTGGTTCTCTCCGTCTATCTGTTCTTTCTGATACTCTGTCCTATGAACTGTTGCTGCACTGGTCTCCCTAGACTCACAGCTCCATGTTACCTCAGGGAATCTACTGGGCTCTGCTCAGTTCCTGCTCCTGATGTCAGAGCCTGGAAACTCAAGGCAGGATGGGACAATTGTAGGGCTCACCTCTTTTGTTTGCCATCCCTCAGGGATCACTATCCTTCATTGTTTGATGCCCAGTGTCCTGAAAACTATTGTTTCATATAGGGTTTTTTTGTTTTTCTTAGGTAGGAAGGTAATCTGGTTCCTGTTATTCCAGCTTGTCTGGAAGGAGAAGTTCCCAATATACGTTTATATATTTTTTATTGAGGTATAGTTGATTTACAATATTATATTAGTTTCAGATGATTCAATGATTTTTACAGATTATACTCCATTAAAAGTTATTACAAGATAGGGCTTCCGTGGTGGTGCAGTGGTTTAGATTCTGCCTGCCAATGCAGGGGACACGGGTTCGAGCCCTGGTCTGGGAAGATCCCACATGCCACAGAGCAACTGGTCTATGAGCCACAACTACTGAGCCTGCATGTCTGCAGCCTGTGCCCCGCAACAAGAGAGGCTGCGACAGTGAAAGGCCCACGCACCGTGATGAAGAGTGGCCCCCACTTACCACAACTAGAGAAAGCCCTCACACAGAAACGAAGACCCAACACAGCCAAAAATAAATAAATAAATAAAAGTTATTACAAGATAATGGCTATAATTCACTGGGCTATACAATATATCCTTGTTGCTTATCTATTTTATACACAGTAGTTTATATCTTTTAATTCCATACCCCTATATCTTGCCCCTCCCCTCTTCCCTCTCCCCAGTGGTAACCACTAGTTTAGTTTGCCTTCTATATCTGGGAGTCTGTTTCTGTTTTGCTATTTACATTCACTTGTTTTATTTTTTTAGAATCCACATATAATGATATCATACAGTATTTGTCTTTGTCTGAGTTATTTCACTAAGTATAATATTCTCTAGGTCCAACCACATTGCTACAAATGGCAGAATTTCACTCTTTTTTATGGCTGAGTAGTATTCCAGTGTGTGTGAGTGTGTGTGTGTGTGTGTGTGTGTGTGTGTGTGTGTGTGTGTGCACCACATCTTCTTAAGCCAATTGTCTGTTGATGGGTGCTTGGGCTGTTCCCATGTCTTGGATATTGTAAATAGTGCTGCTGTAAACATTGGAGTCCATATATCTTTTTGAATTAATGTTTTCATTTTTTTCTGAATATGTACCCACGAGTGGAACTGCTAGATCATATGATAGTTCTAATTTCAGTTTTCTGAGGAATTTCCATACTGCTTTCCATAGTGGACACACCAATTTACATTCCCACCAACAGTGTATGAGGATTCCCTTTTCTCCACATCCTCGCCAACATTTGTTATTTGCAGACTTTTTTTTTTTTTTACAAGAGATAGACTGACACCAAGCATTGTAAATGGATGACCACAACAAAAGCAACAATGATTGCAATTACCAAACACAAAACACACTCATACTATGTCATAATATTGACATTCAGTCCAGTAATCCTCCACTGTAATAGCTCCTTTACTTTGCAGTGAAAATTCATTTGTATATTTTTTGCCTCTGAGTCCTCGTGGGATTTTTTTTTTATTCAAACAAAGTCACAAAAATTATAATCATCCTCATCAGTTCACTCAGTCCCATGTTATTTGTAGACTTTTTGATGATAGCCATTCTGACAGGTGTGAAGTGATATCTCATTGTTGTTTTGATTTGCATTGCTCTAATAATTAGCAATGTTGAGTATCTTCTCATGTGCCTATTCGCCATCTGTACGTGTTCTTTAGAAAAATGTCTATTCAGGTGTTCTGCCCATTTTTTGATTGGGTTCTTTATGAGTTTTTTTTTTTTTTGAAACTGAGTTGTATGACCTGTTTATATATTTTGGATATTAACCCCTTATCAGTAATATTGTTTGCAAACATTTTCTCCCATACAGTAGACTATCAATGGTTTCCTTTGCTGTGCAGAAGCTTTTAAGTTTAATAAGGTCCCTTTGTTTATTTCTGCTTTTGTTTCTTTTGCCTTACCAGACAGATCTCAAAATACATTGTTACAATTTATGTCAAAGGATGTTTTGCCTATGTTCTCTTCCAGGAGTTTTAAGGCTCCAGGTCTTACATTTAGGTCTTTATCCATTTTTTTTTTTTTTTTTGCGCGGGCCTCTCACTGTTGTGGCCTCTCCCGCCGCCAACGCGCAGGCCCAGCGGCCATGGCTCACAGGCCCAGCCGCTGTGGCTCACGGGCCCAGCCGCTCCGCGGCACGTGGGATCCTCCCAGACCGGGGCACGAACCCGCGTCCCCTGCATCGGCAGGCGGACTCCCAACGACTGCGCCACCAGGGAAGCCCCATTTTTTTTTTTTAATATGGTGTGAGAAAATGTTCTAATTTCACTGTTTTACATGTAGCTGACCAGTTTTCCCAGCACCACTTATTGGAGAATCTATCTTTCCCTCATTGTATATTCTTGCCTGCTCTGCTGTAGATTAATTGACCATAGGTGCCTGGGTTTATTCCTGAGCTCTCTATTCTGTTCCACTGATCTATGTGTCTGGTTTTTTGGGTTTTTTTTTTGCCAGTACCAGGCCATTTTGATTACTGTAGCTTTGTAGTATAGTCTAAAGTCTTGGAGGGTGATACCTCCAGCTTTGCTCTTCTTTCCCAAGATTGCTTTGGCAACTCAGGGTCTTCTGTGGTTTCAAATGAATTTTAGGATTATTTGCTCTAGTTCTGTGAAAAATGTCATGGGTATTTTGATAGGAATTGCAATAAATCTGTAGATTGCTTTGGGCAGTATGGTCATTTTAACAATATTAATTCTCAAGTCTTTTAATCTTATTTGTTTTTTTCTCATGCTATTTTATTTTATTTTTAATTTTTATTGTGGGTATAGTTGATTTACAATGTTGTGTTAGTTTCAGGTGTACAGCAAAGTGAATCAGATATACATATATCCTTTTTTTAGATTCTTTTCCCATATAGGCCATTACAGAGTAGTGAGTAGAGTTCCCTGTGCTGTACAGTAGGTTCTTATTAGCTATCTTTTCTTTTTTTGTGTGCGGTACGTGGGCCTGCCACTGCTGTGGCCTCTCCTGTTGCAGAGCACAGGCTCCGGACGCGCAGGCCCAGTGGCCATGGCTCACGGGCCTAGCCGCTCCACGGCATGTGGGATCCTCCCAGACTGGGGCACAAACCCATGTCCCCCGCATCGGCAGGGGGACTCTCAACCACTGTGCCACCAGGGAAGCCCCTAGTTATCTATTTTATATATAGTAATGTGTATATGTCAATCCCAATCTCCCAATTTATCCCTCTACCCCCTTATCCCCTGGTAACCATAAGTTTGTTTTCTACATTTGTAAGTCTCTTCTAATCTTGAATAAATTCCCACCCCTGTCTTTTCATTTTCTATGACATTGAATAGCCCCAGCCAGTTTTCCTATGGGATGCCCACTTTCCAGATTTGTCTAATTGCTTCCTTGTAGCAATTAGACTTGTTCCTCTAAAATAGGGTTGGCAAATTTTCCTTAAAAGTCCAGAAAATAAATATTTTAGGCTTTGTGGGCCACATACTATCTCTGTCACATATTCTTTTTTGTTTCTTGGTTTATTTCTGTCTTATTCTAACAATCCTTTAAAAATGTAAAAACCATTCTTAGCTCAAGGGCTACAGGCTGGATTTGGCCTAAGGGCCATAGTTTGCTCCTGCTCTAACCTCTGCATTTTCTGTAAACTGAAAGTCAATCTAAAAGCCTTGAACAGATTCAGGTTAAACAATTTTTACAAAACCCTTCACAGGTGATGCTGTTTACCTCAAGCTGCACCCCAACAAGAAGCACATAATGCCTGGTTATTCCACTTTCTGTGATGCCAAGATAGACCACTAGGTTAAGGTAATCCCTCTATTGTAAAGTTGCGTTTTTCCCCTTGAAATAACCAAATAATCTGTGGGGTTATATTTCCAATTCTCCATCTGCTTCTCACCTAATAATTTTTATCATCTGTAGATAGTTTTTGCCTGAATCAGGTATTTTATTAGGAGTTGAAATGGTGATTCCTAATTATACCATTACTTCTACAAATATTAGCTGGCATTCTTACATCAAAAAGAACATACCCTCATTACCTAGAGTTATCTGGTTACGTTAAAACAGTTGCTACTGGGCTTCCCTGGTGGCGCAGTGGTTGAGAGTCCCCCTGCCGATGCAGGGGACACGGGTTCGTGCCCCGGTCCGGGAAGATCCCACATGCTGAGGAGAGGCTGGGCCCGTGAGCCATGGCCGCTGAGCCTGCACGTCCGGAGCCTGTGCTCCACAATGGGAGAGGCCACAACAGTGAGAGGCCCGCGTACCGCAAGAGAAAAACAAACAAACAAACAAACAAAACAGTTGCTACTAGAAAAATGGTCGATTATGTCCTTTCATTGGTGTTTAGAGTAAGGAGTTGATATTAATTTTTAAACTGTGGGGTGGGGGAAGCTTCTCTTTTCTGAGATTTATCATGGACTCATGGATTTTTATATATTTATGTGTATAAATCAACTGCAGCCATTATTCTGCCTAATGCTCCAACTGTCCCAACTTTAGCCAGTGGGAGTCCTTTCAGACTACCTTCTGTGTCCTTTGACACAACTCCATTAGCTTGTTTTCACTCGAAGTACACCTATAATTATTCCATTAGATTTTGAAAGCTTTCCTGCTTCTAGCACAAAATGATGTCTCAGGCTCACCCTGTTAAGTTCTTACTCCAGACTTGGAATGACTCTTTTCTCCAAGGAGCGCTGGTTCCTTTTAGTGGGCAATGATATTTAGGAATTGAAATCTGTGCATTAGGGGTACTCATTACTACCAGTATATCATTGCTTCTAGGCCCTCTGCAGACACAGCTAGGAAAAAAAAATACATGATGAATTGTACTTGTCTTACATGTTCTGATTTATACTTATCTATCTGTCCTAAGCTTTTTGACTCTGATTTATCTGATATTGACTTCTTGCCTGATTATTTTTCATAGCTGTCCCTCATACACATTCTCTTGTTTATAACACACCTGCTGTTAACTATTAAAGCATCTCTTGCTAAATACTGAAGTGCTACTATTCTTGTCCCTAGGTTGTATGACACTGCATGACTTTGACCATGAATCTCATTAAACAAAAATGAAGGGATACTGCCATTACAATACTGTGTAGCAACATTCACTTGCTAAGCACTAATTTTATAGTGTCACATCTCTATTATTTACCTAGGAGAACAGTCAGATTGATTTTAAAAAATCAAATTTTGTTTTCTGCATCACATTTTATAACCTTCTGAGCATTAGGGCACTGTGAATGGCACCGGAGATACAAACAAGTCAAAGACAGTCTTTAGCATGAGTAGTAGTATACATACAACTGCTATTTACTAAGCCAGCAAGTATGCTAAGAACTTTATATATAGTCTACAATGCTAACAACCCTGTAAGGTGTATAGTATGACTCTGGTTGTGTTTTTAATAATCTCTATTTTTTTCCACATGAGAAAAATGTGTAGTTGCAAACTCTGAACTCAATCAACATAGCTAGTAATCAACAGAACCAAAATAAATCCAGATTCATCTAGTGCCAAAACCTGAATCCATCTCACTATGTCACATTGCCTCCTAGAAGGAGTGATGATGGATGAAACATGCCCTTACTTCAGTATGGCTTAAAGTTTTTGCTTTCATTCCACACAATCTCCTTTCAGACACTGACTAGGCCACTTAAGTGGAACCTGAGAGGTTCCTCCAGCGGCTTGGTGTCATGCTAACAGGCTATCCCAGAGACTCTGTTTTGCTTAATGCCTCTATTAATGAAGGAATTAAGATATTTGTAACTCTGACTCCTGATACTGAAGTAGGCAAGAAGAGCTGTCACTAATCCTGGTTTCACATTAGAATAGTAATTCTCATCCTTGGTCACACATTATAGTCACCTGCTTTTTAAAAAAAAAAAAACAACCTAATGTGCAGGTCACATCCCAGAGCAGTGAAATGAGAATCTCTGGGGGTGGGACCCAGGAATCAGTATTCAGTGCAAAAGCTACCCAGGTGTGGGCTTCCCTGGTGGCGCAGTGGCTGATGCAGGGGATACGGGTTCGTGCCCCAGTCCAGGAAGATGCCACATGCCGCAGAGCGGCTAGGCCCATGAGCCATGGCTGCTGAGCCTGCGCATCCGGAGCCTGTGCTCCGCAACGGGAGAGGCCACAACAGTGAGAGGCCCGCATACCACACACACACACAAAAAAGCTACCCAAGTGATTCTTAGGTGTAATCAGGGATGAGAATTAGCTTTAGAATACAGGAATAATACTTGCTAAGTGACTCTGATAAATTAAGGGTGGGGAGGAAAAGAAGGTTCCAATCCAAAAACGATGAGACCAAATGAAATGGATAGATACAAACAGCATTTTGAAGTTAGCAAGGAACTAGTATGAAAAGCAGTGTTTCCAAGAATCCATACAGTCTCCATTCCAAGGCAGTTTGACTAAAGGAGAGACTGCTATTATTTTAGCCTGGTTCAGGAAAGTTAGAATTCTCACCTGTATGGCTCCAAAGCCTACACTCTATAGTCAAGTCACACTGATCCCTAGTAGTAATAGCTGTCACTAATTGAGCACCTATTATGGGCCAAATGCTTTAGTTTCTAAACAACTTTATGAGATAGGTCTCTATTTTATAGAAGATGGATAAAAAGATAGCTTATATTTATTTCTAAACAAGTCATCTGGACCAGTAGCTCCCAACCATGGATCCTTGGGGGACACTGAATTGCTAAAAGAGTGCACACAAAGCACTGCCTGTAGACTAAATATATGATGTCATTAAATGCTGTTGTGATTACAGGCTATAAATCCTTCTAGAAGTATTACTAATTCCCTAATGTCATTTTTATTCTTTTTTATCAACCTGCAGATACTAAAATGAAATCTACTATCAAGTGAGAGTATACAATTTTTTTTTAATATTAAAAAGGGGTCCTCTTGTGTTGAAACGAACTCTCAGACATCGATGGTGGTAATATAAAATGATAAAGCCTCTTTGAAAAGCAGTTTGGCAGTTACTTAAAAAGTAACACAGAGACATACCAGACAGCAATTCCACTCAAGATAAATTAAACAAACGTCCACACAGACTTGTACATGAATCAAATGCATGATCATAGCAGCACTATTCGTAACAGTCGAAAACTATAAACAAATCAAATGTCTATCAACCTGTGAGCTGATAAACAAAATACACTATATCCATGCAAGGGAATACTATTCAGAAATAAAAAGGAACTAACTACTGATATGTGCTACAATGTAAATGACCCTCACAAACACTATGCTAAAGAAGCCAGACACACAAAAAACTACCTGTTTTCTGATTCTACTTATACAAAATATACAGGAAAGGTAAATCAATACAGATCAAAAGCAGATCAGCATTTGCCTGGGGCTAAGGGTGAGAGAGGGGGCAGGGGGTGGAAACTGACTGCAAAAGGTCACAGAAGAACTTTTGCAGGGGTAGGGGTACAGCAATGTTCTAAAACTGGATCACAGTGATGGTGGCACAACTCTATAAATCTGCTAAAAATAACTGAATTGTACACTTACAATGAGTGAATTTTATAAAATATAAATTATACCTCAATAAGGCTGTTCAAAAATATTGTAGGGCTTCCCTGGTGATGCAGTGGTTGAGAGTTCGCCTGCCGATGCAGAGGACACGGGTTCGTGCCCCGGTCCAGGAAGATCCCACATGCCATGGAGCGGCTAGGCCCGTGAGCCATGTCCGCTTGAGCCTGCGCATCCGGAGCCTGTGCTCCGCAGCAGGAGAGGCCACAACAGTGAGAGGCCCATGTACCGCAAAAATATACATACATATATATATATATATATAGTAGAAGGTCACTGGATTAGATTTTTAAGAGGAGGGTCAGCATACGGAAAGACTGGGAACCAGTGATATAGACAATAGTGAAGGAATTCAGCAAGTGTGAGCGTGCATTAAAGGAAGTAAAATATAAATCCTCTGGGTAAAATTTTTTAGTAAACAGTTGTATTTGCTATACACTTGAACCATGGAACTAAGTAAAATATGCCTATTTGACTTGTGAATGTCATATTTTTTTAAAAAATTTATTTTATTTATGGATGCGTTGGGTCTTCGTTGCTGCGTACAGGCTTTCTCTAGTTGTGGCCAGCGGGGGCTCCTCTCCGTTGCGGTGCGCAGGCTTCTCATTGCAGTGGCTTTGCTTTGTTGTGGAGCATGGGCTCTAGGTGCACAGGCTTCAGTAGCTGTGGCATGTGAACTCAGTAGTTGTGGCTCGTGGGCTCTAGAGCACAGGCTCAGTAGTTGTGGTGCATGGGCTTAGTTGCTCCGTGGCATGTGGGATCTTCCCAGACCAGGGCTTGAACCTGTGTCCCGTGCATTGGCAGGCAGATTCTTAACCACTGCGCCACCAGGGAAGCCCGTGAATGTTGTCTTATACTCACTCTATTTCAAACAAGGTGTTCAGCCCCCTGTGGGAGGTGCCCTGACTGCACAGACCTTGACTCAACAGAATCAAGGACATGAATTAACCATAACAGATAACAGAACATAAATGACAAAAGAAAAGTACTAAACTGCTCTTGGTAGTCAGTAGGAGAGATTAAAATAGGTGGGGAAAGGGACTTCCCTGGTGGCACAGTGGTTAAAAATCCATCTGCCAATGGAGGGGACATGGGTTCGATCCTTGGTCCGGGAAGGTCCCACATGCCACAGAGCAACTATAAGCCCATGCACCACAACTACTGAGCCTGCACTCTAGAGCCTGTGAGCCACAACTACTGAGCCCACATGCCACAACTACTGAAGCCTGCGTGCCTAGAGCCCGTGCTCCACAACAAAGCAAAGCCACTGCAAAGAGAAGCTCGCGCACTGCAACAAAGAGTAGCCCCCGCTTCCCACCACTAGAGGAAGCCTGTGCACAGCAACGAATACCCAATGCAGCCATAAATAAATAAATAATAATGATAAAAAAAGAAAAACAGGTGGGGAAAGAACAGCAAAGACCCATGAAGGAAGGAGCAAACAAACTTGGCCTAAGGCCTGGGGAATATTCCAACAGGTGGCAACAGGAGGAGACGATGTGAGGTGGGAAAGCACAGGGCAGTGTCCGGAAATAGGCTAATCTGGTTGAAGCATAGGGTACAAACAGAGAGGTAGTGGGAGACAAGGCTGGAAATCTGTGCTAGGTCCAAGACAGTACAGGGCGTTGAATGCCATGCCAAGGAGCCTCAACTTTATTTGGTTGGCAAAGGGGAGTCCCCTGAAGGCAATGAGCTGTTCAGAACTTCTATGGACGAAGGCTGACAAAGGGAAAAAATGAAAGGGCAGAGCATGAATACAGGAAGATACATGGATGATTACTGCATAAAGTTCAACAAAGGATGTGGCAGTGTAAAGAGAAAGGAGGGGGCAGATTCTTTGATTCTCTGGTCCCAGGAAGGAGGGGCGGTTCATGCTGAATTACAATTCATCTCTTGAAAGCTTCTACTTCGTCACTTTCCCCAGTGTTCTTAGGATCTGTCTGTCTCTCCCACTGGCCGTTAAAGTCCATTACTGACACTTTCGGCAGTCTGCATTTCAGAAGACATATTTTCATTCACTTTGTTTCTTCCCAAACGAAAAGACTGTGTTTGGTAAGTAAATTCCTTTCACTTTAAGGAAGTGCCATTGCATGCAAGGAATAACTTTTTAATTCATTTCCGACAGTTTTTAAATAGGATGTTAATTTTGAAAACTGTCCTCAATCCTATGCTATGTTCAACTTCAATCTGGTTTTTGAGGAGTAAGTCAAATATTTAAATAGACTGCAAGGCTTTGAATTGACTCTAAATAAAAATAGGTATGCTTTTCTCCTTTTTTTAATAATATGTATCTTATTTACTTATTTGGCTGCATTGGGTCTTAGTTGCGCCATGTGGGATCTTTTAGTTGTGGCATGAATGAACTCTTAGTTGCAGAATGCGGAATCTAGTTCCCTGACCAGGGATCAAACCCGGGTCCCCTGCGTTGGGAGGGCAGAGTCTTAGCCACTGGACCACCAGGGAAGTCCCCCAAATTGGTACGCTTTTCGTAGAGCTCCTGTTAAACACTGAAGTTCCTCTTCAATAATCTATGTCTGTACACAGACTGCATAAAACAAGACACTACTGCTTAAGAATTATTTTTATTGCAAAGAGTTGTTTTTGGTTTTTTTAATAAATTTATTTATTTAATTTTTGGCTGCATTGGGTCTTTGTTGCTGCACGTGGGCTTTCTCTAGTTGAGGCAAGCGGGGGCTACTCTTCGTTGCGGTGGGCGGGCTTCTCATTGCGGTGGCATCTCTTGTTGTGGAGCACGGGCTCTAGGCACACGGGCTTCAGGAGTTGTGGCCCCCAGGCTCTAGAGTGCAGGCTCAGTAGTTGTGGCGCACGGGCTTAGCTGCTCTGCAGCATGTGGGATCTTCCCGGACCAGGGCTCGGACCCGTGTCCCCTGTATTGGCAGGCGGATTCTTAACCGCTGCACCACCAGGGAAGCCCCTTGCAAAGAGTTTAAACTCTGTTTTTTTCAGACTTTTTACAACACACATTTGCATAAAACACAGCTTTTCTTGCTCTGTGACCTTAGATGAGTCACATCCTCTTAAGGCCCTAGTTGTTTCCTCAAGTGTGAGATAAAAGAGTCAGACAATAAAAGCTAAGTAACATGGGTTAAGCTTGACCCTCAAAATTGTAATATGAAGGGGTTCTCACCATCTTAAAACTTTATGCTAGAAATCTAAAGTCAAATTGGTAATTAACTACTCTTTCAGTCTTCAGATCAATAAGCCTTTTCTGGATAATACCAAGCATTGCTGGGATAAAAACCAGTTAAAGACACAGTCCCTGCCTTCATATTGTCTAAAACTCAGGAGGAAAACAAACATCATTATGTGTGATACTAAATGGCAATAAAATATAGACCTCAGGCTTTATCATTTAGATAAACTGAGTTTGACAAAGAGCATCCTCAAGTGTCCCTAACCTTTAAGGACAAGGTCAAAGATAATGCTTATATTCCCTGGGTAGCCCTCCCTACAGAAGGAAAGATGCTGTCTGTGTGGTGCATGAGCTGGACACAGTATAGCAGGTCTCCTGTTCACAGTTCATAACTTGTTAGGTTTATTTCTGTGAAATAATTATGGAATAAAGATCATACGTGATGAAGTATATCCAAGATTCAGTTAATACCTCATTTCCTTAATTTATATAATATTAGAAAACATGGAATTGACATCTATTACTTAGGTCTTATCATTAATATAGATGGAAAGCCATATGCTAAAACATCTCTGACATCATGGTTACGTCTTACCTGTACTCTGACCCTGACCACAGCAGTGTCACAGGAGAAGGAATAACTGGTATCCATAGAAACATCACCAGACTGGGACCATGTAAAAAGATGTAACCTAGCAACTGATGACGACAGGTGTGTGTAGGGGGAATTCTTCCAGTTCTGCAAATGCTAAACATACAGCACTGAATGTGACTAGTAAAATTAGGGTAATATGGAAAATCTGACTAATTCATAGAGAGTTGGGAATCTCAGGTTTGTAAAAGCTTAATACTATGCTGCATAATTTTAAACAGGAAAAGCATGTACACACCTCCTCACTGCCTACATCATCAGTTGTGTTCAGGGAAAGTACCTTGTATGTCATGACCAGAATGGAAAATAAATTTTGTAGTGGCACCAATCATCTCAACCTCTCTCTGTCTCTCATACAGAGGCAATGAATTTTGGGGAGATGAGAAACCATCCCTGGTCTCAGAGAAGGATGGATATGTTCTATATGTAAAGAAGGCAGCATTACAAAACAACCAGACTCCCAATATACCACATAATGTGAGAATGTTTCCCTTAAGAATTTTCTTTTTAATAGAGATCACATAAATATCTACATATATGTGGACATTTAGAGAGTGAAAGAACCATCTGATTCAATCCCCTTGTTTTACTGACACAAACTGAGACCCAGAGTGAGGATTTATTTAAGTTCAGAAAGTTAGTGACAGAGCATGGGCTAGAACTGAGGTCTTCCGCTTTCCAGGCCAATTCTTTCCATTAAAACAGGATGCCATTTTTTTTCTTCATGTCTAAAGAGGAACACTATTTGGACTTTACGGAAATGAGAAACAAAAGCCACTGAGATCTAAGGGTTAATCTGTTACAGCAGTTAGTGTTATCCTACCTAATATAAAAATGAATGTGTCTATACCACCCCAGGGCAATCTGAAAAACAGATCTGTTTTGTTTTTTTTTGGAAATTCTGGATCAGGTTACAGCTTCAAAGGAATTTACCCAATTTCTAGAGATACCACCTGAGTACAAAAAGACCAACAGCTTCTCTATGTGGAACAAAATGGTGCATGTGGTACTGTTACAACTACGTCTGCCATCCTACTTAGAACTGGTAGAATCTTAGTAATCAGCCACTCCCACTCCTTAGAAAACTGAAGCACAGAAAATGAAAGTCCAGGGCTCTTTCTACTGACGGCATTATGGCTAAGACTGGCTAGCTGTTACCCATCCACTTCTCCCTGGGCACAAAGCTGGCCTACACTTCCCAGCCTCTCTGGTAACTGAGTGCAGCCCTGAGACTGAATTGTGACCAGTGAATAAGTGGAAGCTATGTACACAATTTCCAGGCATGGTCCCCAGAAAAGTTCCAGGCTCTTTCCCTCCTGCTATGACCTTGGAAGCCACCTGTTGAAGGTGGCATAGTCACAAGACAGAAGGAAATGGCTGGGTTACTGAATCACTGCCTGAAATGAGAACCACCCACCAATCTGGAATACCAGTTTTTAACTTCCCAGTTAAGCTACTGAGATTTGGGGAATTATCTGTTACAGAAACTTCAGTATTATCTAATAAAACTATAACTAGGGTTATCCCTCTGCAAATAGTGAACACTACTCCTTTGGTTTTTTTGTGGAAAAAAATAATGTTTTTATTGCAAATAATCAGTATATTATTTACTCCCAATGAGAGCCTTGTTTTATTTGTCAGTCAGAGCCCCACTGGAAGTAGCAAAGGACTAGGACTGCAGATCTGGCAAGTCACTTAACTTCCCTGGGCCTCAGCTTTCTTAATTATTTGTTAATGGATTAGTGATTTACAAATCATGTTTTAATACACAGCTGAAAAACCATATTTTCCAAATAAAAATTAAGCAGAACTTCAATATAAGAAACATAAAAATGCTCAGGTTGAAATGGAAATGGGGAAGGGGACAGCAATCCACCAGCTAAATGTCCCTTTCAGCTTTTCCGTCCTTGAAACTATTCTGAGGCACTTCTTGGAGACCTACGGCTCCTCAGACCATAGTTTGAGAACCACTGACCTAAACTAACGGCTTTCCAAGTTATGTGGGGTGAGGTTTTTCCCACTCCATATGCTTTCCCATATATAATCTTATCAGAAGGCTCAATAAACAGATACAGATAAAGGTTACCTTTTATTAATATTAAATGTGTTATAAATTTAACTGTCTACGATTTATAAGCTCATTAAAAATAATTAGGTCTTTTAAAAACAATCTGAAGGGCTTCCCTTGTGGTGCAGTGGTTAAGAATACTCTTGCCAATGCAGGGGACACAGGTTTGAGCTCTGGTCCGGGAAGATCCCACATGCCACGGAGCAACTAAGCCCGTGGGCCACAACTACTGAGCCTGCAAGCCACAACTACTGAAGCCTGCGCACCTAGAGCCTGTGCTCTGCAATGAGAAGGCACCGCGATGAGAAGCCCGCACACCACAACGAAGAGTAGCCCCCGCTCGCCGCAAGTTGAGAAAGCCTGCGCACAGCAACAAAGACCCAACACAGCCAAAAATAAATTAATTTAAAAAAAAAACAATTTGAAATTGGAGGATAAGGATGATAGTGGTAGCTCTACTCAATATTGATGAATTTGTGGATTTAGCTTTGATTTTAAAGTACTGAAATAAATTTTTAAATTCACCCAGTGAAGCAGTTACAAATGCCACCAGTTTTTACACCGCTCATCTTAGAACAGTATAATACTGTTTAGTTAACGGAGGGGGCACAAAGGCAAGGTAAGCTGGCAGCACAACCTGAGGTACCAACGGTCTTTTACCTGTTTAATGTGACATTCATCTCAAGAGAGCACATTATACGTATTCTGGTAATAGTTCTTCAAAGTGACAAAATTTTAAAAATGCAATCAAATTTGTAGAACCTCTGAAAAGAAAACATTTTACAAACATTTTCTAGTCTGGTCCAGCTAGACTAAAAGCTCTTTTTCAGTTCTAAAAATTGTATTATAGCATTGGATCATTGTCCAGGACTCAAATGAAGAGCAATGGGGAAGATGTTATCAGAGTAGAAACAGTACCTGCTTTTCTGCTGATTAATTTACTCACTGAATACACATACTTTATTTTTCAAGGTAACAATATTTAGGGACCAGAACTATGGGTCACAGCCAGCACAGGTAACAAAAGAGTACATAATTTGCAGCCAATTTTTTTTCTCTGCCAGTAAACTCCAACCTTACTACCACCTGCAATTCATTTGCCAGGTACCAAATAGAGGCCTCATCTCACACCAGGCAGGGGCAGCTCAATTAACTCTGTTTTCATCACTCCAACACAATACACTAAGCTGTCTACAGAGACCAAGGGAATCCAGATTTGAATGTCAAAAAAAAAAAAGCTGACTGCCAATGTATTAAGTCAAATCTAGCAGCATTAAGAAGATCTACTCCCAGGATTTCCCAGGTGGTCCAGTGGTTAAGAATCCGCCTTCCAATGCAGGGGACGCAGGTTCGATCCCTGGTTGGGGAACTAAGATCCCACATGCCACGCGGCAACTACGCCCACGCACTCCAACTACTGAGCCCAAGCCCCGCGACTACAGAAGCCTGCGCGCCGCAACAAAAGATCCCATGTGCTGCAACTAAGACCTGACACAGCCAAATAAATAAAATATTTTTAAAAAGAGAGAAGATCTACTCCCACAGTGATTTATCTGACTCTTGGGTCTTGCAATCCCCCAAATTTAGACTTAATATCCCAGAACCTTAGGCTCTCCTCTTTTGAAAAAGATAATCAGAACATGATACAGTTGTAACTAACAAAACCCACCTGAAGACTCCTGAATCAGGAATGGCTCCCTCTCTGGGAAAATAATGAAGAGCAGGTTCAAATAATCAAGACATGAATCTACCAAAAAAACACCCATATGCTGAAGAACAAGCAATTACCACCCTAATGTGTTTAACCTACTAATTAGCATTAGTACCAATCTGGAAAAAGCTGAAAATGTTGTCTTCACAGAGGAGAGCTCCTATATGCAAAAACCTGTTTTCTCTTCTAGCTGAAGTGAGCCTCTCAACAAATCCTTCTCAATCCTTGCAGCACACCTTTGATAATAACAGAAGCTGCTAAAAGTGGACCCCAAGCCTTTGGATGCATTTTACTCAGTGACTCTGAAGTTAAGGGGCATCCAACACAATAACATCCAGCAAATATGAACTAAAAAGCAAGCCAGTAAGATGGAAATACATGTGAGGAGGTTTTTGTTTCTGTCTGACTATCCCTCCTTGAAAAGGTACAAAAACCAATCCTGAAACCCGTAACAAGTGCAAAGCCTTGAGCAAATGTCACTAAACTTCTGATGCTCAGTTTCCTCATCTGTCAAATAAAGAATAATTACTACCAGTTCCAGTGGTAATGAGACTAGAGGAGGTCCCATGTGTCCTTTTGGAAATTTAAATTACTGTTATTTGGTTGGGAATAATTTTGCCTTCAAAACTTCTTTCAAGGATAAGCTGACTAAAAACTGCCATGTCTTTTTTCTACAACACAACACCTGTAAATGAAACAGACTTTAAGAAGTAAAATACAGCCCCATGCCCCCAAAAGCAACAAAAGCCCATTCAGCAATTAAAACTACTTTTGATGAACAGCTGTTGTTGTTCACTGTAAAGTGTTCTAGAAACAAGAATGGTTGTGTGTCACCAGGCAGAGCAACCATGACACTAATGGTCATGATTTTAAAGCCTTTAACTTTGAGAAAGAAATCTGGGAGAAATTTCCTTCAAGAAGTATATGGATGCAAGGCTGCTAATCCCAAATGAGCTGTTTAAAGAACAGGGATCTGTTTACTCTTCAGGGGAAAATCAGCTTTTCAGGGAAGATTAGCTCCAGCTAGTATGCATCCTATCTTCTTTGTGTGTGGATAAGACATTAGAGGCAGACTGAGGAATACAGCTCCGAACAGGCAGGAAATAAAGCACCTGTTTGCACCAATGTCCTCCTACTCATGTCATCCCACAGACACCAGCTCAGAAGAGGGGCTCTTCTAGGAGCTGAGAGTGTGGGGGACAAATGAGAAGGAGGGCGGGTCACAGAGGGTATAAGTCGGGGTTGGGGGAGTGGGTATTCATCTGAATACAGCTTCAGTCACTCTGAATAAATTCCTGCTGACAACAAACAGAAGATGGTAAAACAGAGTCTCAGGCACTGAGAGAGCTCATATGGCTGTGGGAAATTTAACTCAATATTTCACCTCAATACAACAGAATTCTCATTGTTCTACTTATGTGAAACTAACATGGATGTTTAAAGGGTAGCTCAAACTTAGTCCAAAAATAATTATTCGATTTTATATACCAACCTACCCCTCTCCTCTAGTCTTTGGTCTCTCAAGTTAATGATGCCACCATTCCTTCAGTAGCTCAAGACAAAAATCTAGGAGTCATTTCTTATTATTCTTTCCTTAACTCCCTTTCTCACATCCATCCATTCCATTAAAAAGTCCTGGTTGGGCTTCCCTGGTGGCGCAGTGGTTGAGAGTCCACCTGCCGATGCAGGGGACACGGGTTCGTGCCCCGGTCCGGGAAGATCCCACACGCCGCGGAGTGGCTAGGCCCGTCAGCCGTGGCCTCTGAGCCTGCGCGTCCGGAGCCTGTGCTCCTCAACGGGAGAGGCCACAACAGTGAGAGGCCCGC
>NW_020172781.1:3263316-3271276 GCF_003031525.2 Neophocaena asiaeorientalis asiaeorientalis | reverse complement strand
AAAAAAAAAAAAAAAAAAAAAAAAAAGTCCTGGTTGGTTCTATTATACCTTCAAAACATACATCCCATCGAACCCTTCTCACCACCTCTATTATCAAAGCTACTGCCAAATCTCCACTGGCGAGTGTCTTCTTCCCTGACCTCTATGCTTGCACCTCTGGCCCCTATAATCCATTCTCCTGCGATAGCTAGAGTAATCTGCCTTGGGTCTTCATTGCTGCGCACGGGCTTTCTCTAGTTGCAGTAAGCAGGGGCTGCTCTTCATTGCGGTGTGTGGGCTTCTCATTGAGGTGGCTTCTCTTGTCACAGAGCACGGGCTCTAGGCACGTGGGCTTCAGTAGTTGTAGCACATAGGCTCAGTAGTTGTGGCTCACGGGCTCTAGAGTGCAGGCTCAGTGGTTGTGGTGCACAGGCTTAGCTGCTCCACAGCATGTGGGATCTTCCTGGACCAGGGCTCGAACCCATGTCCCCTGCATTGGCAGGCGGATTCTTAACCACTGTGCCACCAGGGAAGCCCCTAAAGTAATCTTTTTTTTTTTTTTTGCGGCACGCAGGCCTCTCACTGTTGTGGTCTCTCCTGTTGTGGAGCACAGGCTCCGGACGCGCAGGCTCAGCAGCCATGGCTCACGGGCCTAGCCACTCCGCGGCATGTGGGGTCTTCCCGGACCGGGGCACGAACCCGCGTCCCCTGCATCGGCAGGCAGACTCTCAACCACTGTGCCACCAGGGAAGCCCTAGAGTAATCTTTTAAAAACAGTTACAATCAGGTCATGATGCTCCCCTGCCAAAAACCCATCACTGGCTTTGAAGCACACTAAATAAAACCCCAAATTTGTATCATGGCGGGAAAGGCCCTACATCATCTGACCACTGACTACTTCCCTTTGACCTCACCTCCTACGCTCTTCCTAAGCCGACTGCACCCTGGTCACATCAGCCTGCTTTCCATTCATTCCTAGGCTTTTAAAGGCTGTTCTCTTTGTCTGGAATGCTCTTCTATCAGGTGTCTCCTCAAACTTCACCTCTTCAAAGATTCTTTCCTGACAACTCTATCAAAAATTGAACTGTCCCCACAGCCACCACTTTCTCCCCTTTACCTGGCTTTATTTTACTCCTAGCTAGTTATCACTACCTGATTTGCAGTTTTTATGTACTTTCCTTTTTTTTGTTTTTTAAAGCTGAATCAACTTTAATAATTAATTCAGTTAGGGTGAAAGTGAGTTGGAGCTGCATTGTACCAAATTCTCTTTCAACATCAGAGAATGTTGGATCTACACACTGGGTTCTGGTCCACACATTGAACCCTGATATGGGAGAGTCTCCTGGAGAGGCAGGAGGCAACTGGTGCTCACCCTGGGGATACAGACCTGTATATTCTTCACTGAATTATCTGTTACCCAGAAGAGTACCATCATACATAGTAGATGCACATTATTAATATTGGTTAAATGAGTGATTTTTTCTTTTTTTATATGATGTTTTAGTTTTTATTTATCAAATTATAGGGTATAATTGCAACTATTATGATTATAAATACACAATTGCCTAGAGTATTTTTTCGGATTTTATTTCCATCTAACTTTATCTTTTAAATTTATTTTTGGTTGCATTGGGTCTTTGTTGCTGCACGTGGGCTTTCTCTAGTTGCCGCGAGTGGGGGCTACTCTTCGTTGTGGTGCGCAGGCTTCTTCTTGCGGTGGCTTCTCTTGTGGAGCACAGGCTCTAGGTGCACGGGCTCAGTAGTTGTGGCTCACAGGCTCTAGAGTGCAGGCTCAGTAGTTGTGGCACATGGGCTTAGTTGCTCCACAGCATGTGGGATCTTCCTGGACCAGGGCTCAAACCCATGTCCCCTACGTTGGCAGGCAACTTCTTAACCGCTGTGCCACCAGGGAAGCTCCTCTCCATCTAACTTTTAATTTATTCTAGCTCAATTACATACAGCAGAGGTTGGCAAACTTTGTTCTTAAAGGGCCATACAGTCTCTGTCACAGCTTCTCAACTCTGCCATCGTAGCATGAAAGCAGCCACAGACAGTATGAAAATAAATGGGTGTGGCTGCATTCCAATAAAACTTTATTTACAAAAATAGGCAGCAGCTAAATTTGGTCTGTGGGCCATAGTTTGTCAACACTTCATATTTTAGCCTGGTTTTTTCTTTTTATTGCAAAATATAACACATATAAAGACAAATACATAAAACACACATGTACTGTTTAACAAATAATTATAAAGTAAACACCCATGTAATTATCACCAAGGTCAAGAAGTAGAACGTACCAGAAGCCTCCTCCCCTAGCACCATTCCATGATGACAAACATCCTCTTCCACTGCTCCTCCCTGCCCCACTCCTCCTCCCCATCTCACTCCTCAGGGAACCAGTATCCTGACTTTTGTGATGAAAAACACCTCAGTTTTCTTTATAGTTTTACTACATATGCACGCAGAATGATAGGTTCTTCAGCCTTAACAAAGATAAATGGTAGGGTGAGTACAGACTACTGAAACATTTTTGGTGGGCAATATGGTAATATCTATTAAAATCTTAAATGTACATATCTTTTGACCTAGACATCCCACTTCTAGGAACCCATCATAGACAAATGATAATATGAGTGCAAAGATATATGAACAAGGATGTTCACTGCAACAGTGTTTGTAACAGTAAAATACTGTAACCAGTGCACATGCTCTTCAATAGGAAATGGTTACACTAATTATGGTACATCCATATGTACAAGCAATACTATATTCAAACATTAAAAATATAAAAAAAGTCTAAGATCTACTAAGTAAAAAAAAAATGAACAAAACCATTCTATTTGAGAAAAAAAGCAAAAATAAATAGAAAAATTATGCATGTGAGTGTGTGTGTGTGTATGTAAAAATACAAAAGAATTAACACCAAACTGTCATTAGCACTTTCTTTGATGGAGAATCAAGAATTTTCACTGTTTACATCAAACATTTCTGTATTGTCTGAATTTCATTTTACCATGAACATGCATTCTTTTTGCCGTTGGAAAAAAACAATGTATACGCATATTTTCTTAATTTAAAAACCTGTAAGTGGAAATTTAAGGCAGAGGCAAAATTGAAATTCCTGAATATCTACTAAGGGATATTCAATAAGGCTTAGCTTCTTAAGAAGCCACCCCTCTCCTAGACAGAAAAACCAAGTTTCACAAAAAGAATACCCTACTGAGTGCCAGGCTTTCAGAGACATAGATTTCAAACTGCCTGGTTTCACCTGAGCTGCAAGTGAATCTTTGTTCCTTCATTTCAACTTCTCCATCACCAATCTTCAGACTATTCCTCCAGGTATTTCTTGGCCTAAGCCCTTCAAGTTTAAAAATGCAGGCTTTGGTTTCTCCTGGCCTTGGACCTAGGCCTAACTTCCTGTTGAATTCTTTTTATCTCCTTCCCTATCTCTGATTCTACAGTAACAACTTTTTTTGGCTTCACGCAGCCTTTGGAACAGTCCTTCTTGCATATTGCCCCAAATATTGCTTCTCCTATTGGTACAATTAGATAGTAACCCAAAGCCACAGTGACTAGGCATATGACCGCAATTCTGGATGTAAGGAACCAGGCAGAGGTTTGTTAGAGACACTTGTAGAGCTGCAATGAAGGGGGAAGGAACTCATAGGGAAGGCCCTGGGAAAATAAAAAGTAAAAGAATATAGCACAGTACTAAAACAATAATAAGAAAGGGAAAAATGGTCTTTAAGGTGAATTCTCAAGAGTTTTACATCCAGGGCTGTACACTGAGCAACTATACATCCTCGATGAGGCTCTGTTCAAGAGCACTCACTATACAGCTTTCCAAAGAAAACCTCTGACTGCCTCCTTCTTTATACTTTGGACAATTTGGGGTTCTAAGAAAAGATGACAGACAGTTGGAGACAGTTTTGTCCAGATTATATGCACCCAGCAAAGGAGGGAAAGCCATAATGATACCCAAATAATGGCCAACCATCCCATGAGACAAGAGAACTTTTTTTTTTTTTTTTTTGGCTGCACTGCACAGCTTGCAGGATCTCAGGTCCCTGACCAGGGATTGAACCTGGTCTGCATCAGTGAAAGCCCAGAACCCTAACCACTAGGCCACCATGGAACTCCCCAAGAGAACTTTTTGGTAAAAGCGAAAATGCTCATTTCCCTCTCCACCAGCAAGGTCAGAGGACTACAGGGCCAGTCACTCAGTAACTGACCAATCTACAGACCACCGGAGAGACACAGCACAACGCCAAAGTACTTGCAGGTTTTACATCAATACACAAAAAAAGCTCTGTCCATTCCATAGTCACTCTTCTCAATTCATGGAAGTTTGGGGTTTCATACAATTACAGAAGGAGTATCTATGAAGACAACACTAGATTTCTAGGCAACTGGGTCACCATTATCTACAACCTGCCCGTCACAGTGCTGACATGCATGGTTCCTTTGACCACTGGTTTTCACATAGCACACATGTGGCATGACAGTCTAGAGTGCTCTTCTATGGAGTGCATGGAGGGGTAATGTAATCTTCAGAAAAACAGAGTTCTAATTTCTTTATTAGGTACCCTAGATAGTCAAGAAAAAAAATAACAACCAACAATCTTTTATTGAATGCCCACTCTACTAGTTGCCTGTTTATAATGATAAACAATACAGATGTGATCTCTATACTCAGAGCGTGTACAATCTAACAGGATCCATCAAAGAACCCTGTTCCCCTGACTCTTCTATGGCTGATTCCTCAACCTGCAGGTCTCATCTCAAATGTTACCTCCTCAGAGAAGCCTTCCCTACCTATCCTTTCTAAAGTCACGCTCTTCTTTCTGGTCATTTGCCATCACATCACCCTTTATAGTACCTATTACAATCTATAATTATCTTGTGGATTTGTTTAGTTATTTAAATCTTTCTTCCTACTAGCTTCACACAACAGAAGTCTTGTGTTTCCCACTATATCCCCTGTGCCTTGCTCAATTAAGTATTTGCCAAATGTTGAATTAAAGAAGATCTAGGGACTTCCCTGGCAGTCCAGTGGTTAAGACTCTGCACTTCCAATGCAGGGGGCATGGGTTCAATCCCTGGTCAGGGAACTAGAATCCCACAGGCTACACAGTGTGGCCGGGAAAAAAAAAATCTAAAAAAAAAATAATAAAGGCTTCATTAGTCTACACAGAAGATCTGAATGCCAGTTAGTCATGAGAGGAAAAGTAGGAGGGAGGTGAATCTGGGACTTTTTCAAATAATAAAATTAAAGGTTCTAAATCTCTCCCCATTGGATTGGTCATGGTAGACCTTAGCTGTATGGTCACAGGCATAAGCATCTTTGGTGAGTAAATATGTTATTGAGTGTATGCAACCCACAAAGAAAGTGGCACCAGGGACTTCCCTGGTGGCACAGTGGTTAAGAATCCGCCTGCCAATGCAGGGGACACAGGTTCGATCCCTGGTCTGGGAAGATCCCACATGCCGTGGAGCAACTAAGCCCGTGCGCCAGAACTACTGAGCCTGCGTTCTAGGTCCCCCGAGCCACAATTACTGAGCCTGCATGTCACAACTACTGAGCCCACGTGCTGCAACTACTGAAGCCACGTGCTGCGCAACAAGAGAAGCCACCGCAATGAGAAGCCCTTGCACCGCAACGAAGAGTAGCCCCTGCTTGCCACAACTAGAGAAAGCCCACACGCAGCAACGAAGACCCAACACAGCCACACACACACACAAAAAAAACAGAAAGTGGCACCACTGTGAACACCCCCAACACAGACAGTACTAAGATCCAAGAGTTGAACCTGTTGGCAAAAAAACACCCCAAAATGGTTGTTATGGGTTGAAATTCATATGTTGAACTCCAAACCTCAATACCTCAGAATGTGACCTTACTTGTAGATAGAGCCTTTTCAGAGGTAATCATATTAAAAAGAGGTCATTACAAGGGCTTAATTTCCAAAATATACAAACTGCTCATACAATTCAACAACAACAAAAAAACCCAATCGAAAAATTGGCAGAGGACCTAAATAGACACTTGTCCAAAGAAGATATACAGATGGCCAATAGGCACATGAAAAGATGCTCAACATCCCTAATTATTACAGAAATGCACATCAAAACTACAATGAGGTACCACCTCACACCAGTCAGAATGGTTATCGTTAAAAAGTCTACAAATAACGACAAAAAAAGTCTACAAATAACAAATGCTGGAGAGGGTATGGAGAAAAGGGAAACCCTCCTACATTGTTGGTGGGAATGTAATTTGGTGCAGCCACTGTGGAAAACAGTACGGAGATTCTTCAGAAAACCAAAAACAGAGTTACCATACGATCCAACAATCCCACTCCTGGGCCTATATCCAGACAAAACTATAATTCAAAAAGATACATGCACCCCTCTGTTCATAGCAGCACTGTTCACAACAGCCAAGACATGGTAACAACCTAAATGTTCATTGACAGATGAATGGATAAAGAAGATGTGGTACATATATACAAGGAAATACTACTTGGCCATAAAAAAGAACAAAATAATGCCATTTGCAGCAACATGGATGCAACTAGAGATTATCATACTAAGTGAAGTAAGTCAGAAAGACAAACACCATATGATATCACTTACACATGGAATCTAAAATATGACACAAATGAACCTATCTATGAAAAAGAAACAATCACGGACATAGAGAACAGATTGGCGGCTGCCAAGAGGGACGGGGTTGGGGAAGTGATGGAGTGGGAGGTTGGGGTTAGCAAATGTTAAGCTTTTATACATAGAATGGATAAACAACAAGGTCCTACTGTATAGCACAGGGAACTATATTCAATATCTTATGATAAACCATAATGGAAAAGAATATAAAAAAGAATGTATATATATGTATAACTGAATCACTTTGCTGTATAGCAGAAATTAACACAAAATTGTAAATCAACTATACTTCAATTTAAAAAAATAGATGTGGTGTATATACATGATGGAATACTACTCAGCCATAAAAAAGAATGAAATAACGCCATTTGTAGCAACATGGATGAACCTAGAGATTATCATACTAAGTGAAGTCAGAAAGAGAAAGGCCATATGATATAACTTATATGTGAAATCTAAAATATGAGACAAATGAAATTATTTATGAAACAGAAACAGACTCACAGACATGAAAACAAACTTACGGTTACCAAAGAGGAAGGGGGGGTGGGGGAGGGATAAATTAGGAGTTTAGGATTAGCAGATGCAGACTACTGTATATAAAATAGATAAACAACAAGGTCCTACTGCATAGCATAGTGAACTATACTTAATATCCTATAATAAACCATAATGAAAGAGAATATGAAAAAGAATATGCATATATAACTGAATCACTTTGCTATATACCAGAAACTAACACAACATTGTAAATCAACTATACAACTATGTAATTAAAAATTTAAAAACAAACAGGTCATTAGGCTGGGCCCTAATCCAGTATGACTGGTGTTCTTATAAGGAGAAGAAATCTGGAAACAGAGACAGATATACAAGGAGGGAGGAGGCACAGGGGGAAGATGACCATCTATTACAAGGCAAGGGGAGCAACCTGGAGTGGATCCTTCCCTCATAGCCCTCAAAAGGAAACAATATTTACAACACCTTGATTTTGAACCTCCAGCCCCCAGAACTGTGAAACAATAATTTCCTGTTGTTTAAGCCATTCAGTCTGTGGTACTTTGCTACAACAGCCCTAACAAAATAATACAGTTTTATATAACCCTCTAAATTTTTTATTTTAAGTTACCTTGGCTCTTCAGTCAAGACTAAATGTTACGATTTTTTTTTTTCATTAAAAAATCCACACAGCATTAGAAATTCATGGGGATATAGACAGTGCTGAGACAATAAATCACATAGAAAACACAGCTGGTCTCCTATGTCATATCATAGTAAAAACTAAATTCTAGGGCTTCCCTGGTGGTGCGGTGGT
>NW_020172781.1:3254267-3263275 GCF_003031525.2 Neophocaena asiaeorientalis asiaeorientalis | reverse complement strand
AAAAAAAAAAAAAAAAAAAAAAAAAAAAAAAAACTAAATTCTAGACAGATTAAAGATCTAAATGTAAAAAACAAGTCTTAAATTTTTATAATTAATATAATTATAATTAATACAGGAAAATATCGTCATGACCTGGAGGACAGGCTTAAGCAAAACATAAAAGTCAAATCATAAAGGGAATGATTAATAAATTTGACTTCACTAAAAGAACACACCTCTGTTTGGTAAAAGAGTCCATAAACAAAATGAAAATATAATACCATCAAGAATGTGTAAAAGAAAACCTCTTACACACCAATAATAGGTGAAGGATATAAACAGAACTTTCTATAGTGCCTAAACTGGTTACAAACTGTAGTAGCTTAAATTAGTGAATAACCACTTCAGGACTCTAATACCGATCAGAACTCTGATATCTTAGCTGCTGCTGTTGGGGAGAAAATCATCTGCAGGCTATGGAAGTTTCTGCTAAAAACGCTGTTATATTTATGTATCAGAAGGATTCTCAAAAAACCTCCATGTTAAGCATTTATACCTCCTCCTTCTTAGGCAACAAGCATGGCCCATATCTCGCCTTTCCTCGTGAAAGTAAGGCCCACTGTATTCTTTCTACTTTTGATATAGTTCGGAGGATAAGTGTTTAACATGTCCTACACCCCCACTGTCAACGCTATCATAGTATGACTTTCTAACTTAAAAAGTGAATTATACTCTCTCCAGATATGTCAACCTGAGTTTCACAAAAATGAGTCTCACAGAAATTTAGGAGCTAGAAGAGAATTTAGAGGGCATTTTGTCCAAATGAGCAAATAAACTGGGATAAGGGTATCCCCAGGATATATGCAGCAGTGTTGGTTCTAGGTGCTATAGAATAAACCTGACTCAACTCCTAGGAGGGTCAATTTTACACAAATAGTTTTGAGTAGAGATTTGACTACTAAACAAAATATTTTTACATGTCAATATGTGCTGGGGACACTTCAGATTCTTCCACTCTCTCAAATTAGAGAATAAGCATTGGACAAGATGCAGAAATCTCATCTACATGAGGAGGACATGATAATTATGATGGCTACCATTTATTGAGCACTCACTGTATGCTAGACATTGTGGTTAGAGCTTTACATACATTAACTCATTTAGTCCTCGTAACAGCATCAGATAATAGTAATAGTGTAATTGTTTCCATTATACAGAGGAGGAAACGACGATTTTAAAAAGTGGAAAAACTTTCCCATACTCACTCAGCTAGTAAATAGCAGAGATGGTGTCTGGTCCCAGGGCTGTCTGGGATCCAAAGTCTGTGACCTTAATTGCTGCCTCAGAAATTTGAAATTGAGGCACAGGAACCTTCATCAGTCTTGAACCGGAAGAGCCTTAATTAAGTCACATATCTTTCTGTCCCTCAAGTTTTCTCAGCTATAAAATTACAACAGTACCCATCCCTTCCTTCATCATAATGAGGATCCAGAAGCTTATGGGATACATATGCTCACAGCATCCTAATTTAGAGCTGAAAAGAACGCTGATCACACAAACACTTGAACATGAATGTGTATGGCAGTCTTATTCATAAAAGCCAAAAAGTGGAAACAACCCAAATGTCCATGAATTAATGAATCAATAAACAAAATGTGTTATATCCATACAATGGAATATTCTTCAACCATAAAAATGAAGTATTGATATATGCTACAATGTGGATGAACCCTGAAAACATTATGCTAAGGGAAAGAAGTCAGTCACAAAAAGTCACATATGTATGATTCTATTTACATGAAATGTCCAGAACAGACAAATCCATAGAGACAAAAAGTAGATTAGTGGTTGCCAGGGGTCAGGGTGTCAGATAGGGTGTTAGGCGGAGTGAGGAGTGACTGCTAATGGGTACGGGCTTCCTTTTTTGGGGGGTGTGAAATGTTCTATTGTATACTTAGATAGTGGTGATGTACACTTTTAAAAAGTAAATGTTATGGTATATGAATTCTATCTCAATAAAGCAGTTATTTAAAAACAAAAACAAAAAAAACATGGCAGCAAAGAAATACATTTAAAAATACTTTGGACAAATAAATCAACTATACTTCAATAAAAAATACTTTGGACAAAAGCATCACAGACATATACTACATTTTAGATATTATACATTTCATGCTTATAAAAACACATTATATACATTGTTAGAAAAGCATGGCCTTCTACTACTTTTGCTGGTTGTTAACTTGTCCTAGGAGAATCTTAATTCACTTCAAAGTACCCAATTCCTCTAGTTCCTGAATACCCAGTTAATAAAATGATAATAAAATGCAATCTAAACTGGCTGCTGATGGAAACCCAAGGGGCTTGGCCTGCTTAAAAAGAGAAAGGGAAAAAAAGCTGCAAAACTCACCAAGGGCCTACATTCAAGGCCAGAGAGGACAACAAGAATCTAGATCTAGTGGAAATGTTATCCTCCTATATTCCTTTGGGAACAGCTTATCAGTATTTTCTACAGAGAAATTAGGCAGAGGAACCTCAACTATAAAGATACTCCCTTAGTAAAATAACCATCAACACGGAAACATATTAACTTCATATTCTGCTTAACATAAACACATTACCTCATTTTCATTTCAACAGTACTTGCATGAGGTACAAATTTTTACCTCCATTCTATTTATTTATTTTTAAATTTTATTTATTTTATTTATTTATTTTTGGCTGCATTGGGTCTTTGTTGCTGTGCAGGCTCTAGAGCACAGGCTTGATAGCTGTGGCACATGGGCTTAGTGCTCTGCGGCACGTGGGACCCTCCCGGAACGGGGCACGAACCTGTGGTCCCCTGCATCGGCAGGCGGATTCTCAACCACTGCGCCACCAGGGAAGCCCCCCAACCTCCATTTTAAGGATAAAGAAAGGGGGCTTCCCTGGTGGGGAAGGGGGCTCACCCTGCCTCAAGAGAAGCCACCGCAATAAGAAGCCCTTGCACTGCAACGAAGAGTAGCCCCCACTCACCGCAACTAGAGGAAGCCTGTGCGCAGCAATGAAGACCCAATGCAGCCAAAAATAAATTTAAAAAAATAATTTAAAAAAATAAGTATAAGGAAAGGGGGACTTCCCTGGTGGTCCAGTGGCTAAGACTCCATGCTCCCAGTGCAGGGGGCCCGGGTTTGATCCCTGGTCAGGGAACTAAATCCCACATGCCGCAACTAAGAATTCACATGCCACAACTAAGAATTCGCATGCCACAACTAAAGATCCCACGTGCCGCAACTAAAGATCCCACATGCTGCAACTAAGACCTGGTGCAGCCAAATAATTTTTTTTAAGTAAAAAATAAAAATAAGGAAAGGGAAGCACAAACAAGGTCACCCAGTTAATGAGAAGCAGAGTCAAGATTCAACATTCCAAGCTCAGTGTTCTCGCTATGTCATATTAATATTTGCTTTCTCTGGCCACCTATCTTTCACCAGATCAGAAAGCAGAGTTGAGTCAGCTTCTGCTCACATTATTTTGTAACATGAACTTAGCTCCCAAGAAATAATTTCCTCTTAAATTGTTCTGGTTTGTTGTATTCCTTTCGTAAGTCACCATTAAGAAACACTAGTTCAGAATAATTATGAATTTTTTTTGAACAAATAAATCAATCTGGCCAGGCCTATTTGGTTAATCTTTCATGAATAATGAATAAAGCCTCAAAAACGTATAAAATCTTGGAGTTCCCTGGTGGCACAGTGGTTAAGAATCCGCCTCCCAATGCAGGGGACATGGGTTCGAGCCCTGGTCTGGGAAGATCCCACATACCGCGGAGCAACTAAGCCCGTGAGCCACAACTACTGAGGCTGCACTCTAGAGCCTGCGAGCCACACTACTGAAGTCCGTGCTCCACAAGAGAAGCCACCGCAATGAGAAGCCCGCGCACCGCAACCAAGAGTAGCCCCCACTCGCCAAGTAGCCCCCGCTTGCTGCAACTAGAGAAAAGTCCGTGCGCAGCAATGAAGACCCAACGCAGCCAAAAATAAATAAATTTATTTTAAAACCCCCCAAAAAACCTATAAAATCTTACAAGGATACAGATTCCCTTCCCGGTTGCTAAAAAAGGTTTTAGAACTGAGTCAGAAAGGCTACTGAGCTGGCCCTATCATGTCTTCTTGAAGAACTTGTCCAGCTCTTCCCTACCAGCCAGTCAAATGGTGATTTGATTCCCTAGATGAGAAACCTGCAGGCAAAATCTTTAGCTCCACCTACCACCTGAATTCTCACCTTCACGTTCTGATAGCTCCTGCAACTAGCTATTTTCCAAGTTATTAGGCATCTCTCTCCTTCTGTCTCTCCCCTGCCCCCTCCCCCAATCTCCCTCAAGATACCCTGTTCCACTCACTCCTTCCATACCTCTCCCTCTTCCTCTCCGTTTCTCTAGTGGTAGCATTTACTTTACACTTCCCTGTGAGGCATGAAGGTTTTGACCAGTCTCAGGGTTCCCATGGGAAGCAACTATGACAAAAACTAGTAAAATAACTTCACATGCTGCCCTAGCTAAGCCTTTCCCAGAGACTTAAGCATCAAACATTAACCATGCAGACAAGGGCAGTGCTCTCCTGTGAACGTTTGTGCTTAGGGATTTTATCAGAATAGTTCTTTTTCCTCTGGTAACTGAACTCGTTTTATTTTCAACTTGTAAGAAGGTCTGAGGTATGATAGTAAATCCAGCTCTTAATTTTCAAAAGTAGGTGGCTTTAGAGACCAGGGCATAAACAACATTCCTGCATTTGTTAAAAAGTATGTTCTGTATTTAAATTAGATTTCCACCTACTCAGCCCTCAAACTCCTTCTTTGCAATGATTCTACAACCTTGACTTCGGTTAATTAATACATCCATGACACCGCCCTATAAAGGTACAAATAAAGAACCTTTACTTAATGTGGAAATAAAGAGAACAAATTTTATATACAGATACACATACCTCCCTTCATATTTAAAGAATAAGAAGGAGTGTACATTCGCAAATGTAGTACCAATGAAAATCATTTGCTCTAGAAAATTGCCCTAAGCTTTTCAATTTAAAGATGGCACCATTTAACATTTGAACTAAATGCATTAACATAATTTTACCAGTGACAGACTTTCGCTAGGTAAAAGAATCACAGACTTGTAGAGATATAAGGAACATCGAATCACTAAGCAAACTCTTACATTTTAAAAATGAGAAAACTCCCAAGTTAAGTGACTGCCAAAGTCCCACAGCTGACTAGTGACAGGCAAGGGGCTTTGCTCCTGACACCTAGTTCACCACAGCTGAAATTCTTATAGGTGAAAAATACTTCATTTGATGATATCAATACCAAAGGCAACAAAAATCAGAACTACTCTTACCTTATATATGGTTGATGTTACACAGAAACTCTGCTTCAACTTTTAGTATTTTATACCATAAATTCTTAACTTATGACTCACCCTGCTGAGTTGATCCAATAACCTTTGGTTCTGTTCTGATAATTCCTGGACAGCCCGTGTTTTTTCTCGATCTGCTTCCCGTAGATGAACCTGCTGCCTCTCCAACTCATCCTGAAGCTGTTTCACATCACTCTCCAGCTCGGACACACGCCCTTCCCACTCCCCTTCTCGGTTCTCAAATCGTCTTCTTAGTTCGTGTTTCTCTTGCTCTAAGTGCTGGGTGAAAAATGAAGAGGATTTTAAAACCATTAAAAATTCCAGGGACTTCCCTGGTGGTCCAGTGGCTAAGACTCTGCGTTCCCAATGCAGGGGGCCCAGGTTCAGTCCCTGGTCAGGCAACAACACCCCACATGCCGCAACTAAGATCCCACATACGGCACCGAAGACCTGGTGCAGCCAAATAAATAAATAAATATTTTTTTTAAAAATCCAGATCCTTTCATTTTTCTCTTTCACACTCTTCTAACTTTTCTTTTTCCTAGTCAGTCAGCACAACAAAACACTCTGCCACGCAGAAGTTGCCCATTACACAGCTGCAAAAATATTCCCTTCTTCCAGAGTAGGGAAGGCTGATTTCACAAACAGAATGACATTCATACTGATAATACTTAATGTTTACTCTTATCCTTGGGAATGGGGGTTCTAGACTTAGGAACTCACTTGAAATTTAGTAAATCATCCGTTAATTGGTGAAATATACATTTAAACAACTTAAAATGAGTCCTTAAGAAAATATCTTTTGCTGTCATCTATTATGCCTGGCATAATAGCAGGCACTTAGAATCACAGAATTTTCAGAGCTAGAAAGAACTCCAGAGATGCTTCAGATTAACCACCTTTTCTTACAAATGAAGTAGCAGAAGATAAGAGATTCAATAACAAGCTCAAGGGAGAGCTGGGATTTGTGTCTTAGTCACTTGACTTTGTTTAATGCTCTAAATCACAACTCAATATTTCCTGCTATATATAGCATTGTATTTCAAAATCATTAAGGCAAGTTCAGATTCAGGCCCACTTTATTAAATCATGACTTATTAGCCTTGCATATTTATTTCTGATCTTTTCATTCATTCTTGAGTGCCTGTTATAGGCTAGCCACTGACATAATGGTCCTTACCTTTAAGGAGTTTCCATTCTAGTGGGAGAGGTTGATAAAAGTATTAAATTGTACAGCGTGACAAATGGTATGCAGGAAAAGTACAGATGGTTTGAAGTAGCAGCTCGACAGAAAAGAACTCTTTTGGATTGAAGGAAATAAGAACATCTTTTTATTTCTGTGAGATAAATACAAATTTGTCTTTTCAGAGGAAAGTATGTTCTCCTACTTAAAAAGCCTAGTATGTACAAAAAAGCCAAGCTATACCTCAGGGAATATATGAAATGTAAAGCAATGGTCCTCAACTTTTGTTGCTGTCAGAAAATCTCTGGTATAACTGTTCAAAATATATCCACCTAAATACTAATTCCAAAGATATGATTCAGTTAAGAACGGGATGTGGCCTAGGCAGGCATCTATCTATCTATCTAGGTTCTATTGGAAATTCTGATGCACTGAAGGTTGATATCAAGCACTGAGATTGTCTCAAAAAGCTAAGATGAGCATTTGAATCGTCACCTTCAGAGTACTCAAACATCTTTTCACCTTGGGAACCTACACTCTTATTCTACCCAAGTTCTCATCTTTCGAATGTTTTTTGGAATGCCTCTTTTGGAAAGCCCTAAGGGCCAGTGCATAGTTATACAAGAATATCAGTCCCATTACTTCACATCTGAGATGTGTCTAAAAAGAGATTATCTCATTTCATCTTGCCATTTTATTCCCCTAATTTGCTCTGAGTGACTTGTAAATGTTTCGGAAAGTCTAATTTACCCCCAAAAGATGCAAATTTACCATGACAGAGCAGTCAGAAAAATTAAAATTCTGAGAACATCAGCAAAGGCAGTTTTCACTGAAATAAGTGTATAGCCTCCAAAGTTGACCACTTCAAGGGAATAATTAATTTTGATATAGCCACTCTGGTATATTTGTTGAAAAAGTCACATTATAGTTATACTTTATACGGCCTCAGTTTTGAGCACAGGGGAAAAGGAATGACGAGAGGGACTTGTACTCCTCAGCATGAAAATTTTCTGCTCTACGCTTCCCTCACTTTGCTAAACTTCCAAAAATGAGAATGCTTTAGTCACTATACAAATTTCAGAAAGATGAAATGCAGAAGTAAATGGTAATTACCAGCCTAAAACTGTGATACTTGGTTTTATTGAGTTTTTCCGAAATGGAAAAGATTGAGCAGAAGGAAGCAGCAAGAACTCAGTAATCACAGTGTTACTGAGAGGCCAGATAAATTAGGTTTGTGTTCTGAAAGAACAGAGAGACTTAAAAATATTCAGCAAACAGCTGTTAGTGAACAGCCCAACCAAGCAACTAAAACAAGCTAATCCACTTGCGGGGGGTGGGGCAGGGTTGAGGACAGGTGGTGCTGATCAGTCTATTTTGTCCTTATATTTCTTTGCACAAGTGATAAACTTCCTAATTCAGGTTTCCCAATACTTTAATTAAAAAAATCAAGACTTTCCTATTAATGAACATACAGAATTTAGCCTTTTGTCTACTCTGAGAAAAGAAAGGTTTCTCCTAGAATTATACTTTCAATTAAGTGCTAAATTAACCAGTAAACTCTAGGCAGAGTATCAGCAAGTGTGGAGGTCAGGCTCTGCCCATGCTATTCCCTGCTTCTTGGCATTATATGGTATTTTAAAAGGTAATATCTACAGCTGAAACTAATATAATGATGTATGTCAATTATACCTCAATAAAAGAAAAGTTAATGTCAAAACTATCAAGGTCATCAAAAACAAGGAAAGTCTAAAAGTGTTACAGGAAAGAGGAGACTAAGAAGATACACAAACTAAATGCAAGGTGGTATCCTGGAACAGAAAAAGACATTTGGCAAAGGCTAAAGAAATCTGAATAAACTAAGGATATTAGCTAACAATACTGTATTAGTATTGGTTCATTAATTATGGCAAGTATACCATGCTAATGTAAGATGTTAATAATAGGGGAACTGGGGGCAGGGCATATGGAAACTCTCTGCTGTGCCATCTTTCCAATATTTCTGTAAATCTAAAACCATTCTAAAAAACAGTTTATTTAAAACTCTGAAAAAACAAAAGTTAATATCATTAGCCCACCTAAAATTGCTTGTTACAGAAATGGATTTATGCAAAGAACCAAAAAAGCAGTGCTATTCTCTCAGGTCCAGGATATGGTTCTTAAAAAATACAAAGAAAAATACTATTTTTTAAGTGGACCAAGCACTGAATGCAAATAAGGCCCCCTGCGTTTGTTTACCTAAATGTACTACCCAATTATGAATCATTTTCCCCTTACTTGTTTTGCTTCTTAAAAAAGAAAACAGTGCTAGAATCATTAGAATTGGCCTAGGGAAGGGGGAAGAAAATGTAATTGAGGAAAGAGATTACCTCTGCAGTAAGAGATAATTCACTCTCAGCTAGAATGGGAAAAAAGGGAATCCTGGACTTTAAAAACATATATATATATATATATATA
>NW_020172781.1:3250351-3254229 GCF_003031525.2 Neophocaena asiaeorientalis asiaeorientalis | reverse complement strand
GCATGTGGGATCTTCCTGGACCGGGGCACGAACCCGTGTCCCCTGCATCTGCAGGCGGACCCTCAACCACTGCGCCACCAGGGAAGCCCTAAAAACATATTTTTAAAAAACTAAACAACGATTTAATCTCTGAAGAAAAAAGTGTATAAACCCAAGTTACTGTCTTAGTTCATATTCTGGGGGAAAAGAAAGAAACTACTAAGGACCTGGCTGGGTATGTTTTAAAAGCAAAAGGGCTAACTGTAGTTGCAGAAGAAATAAAATATCTAAAGGCATTTAAAAAAAAAGTAAGCATATGAGGGGCTTCCCTGGTGGCGCAGTGGTTAAGAATCCACCTGCCAATGCAGGCAACATGGGTTCGATCCCTGGTCCGGGAGGATCCCACATGCCACGGAGCAACGAAGCCCGTGCGCCACAACTACTGAGCCTGTGCTCTAGAGCCCGCGAGCCACAACTAGCTCGTGCTCTGCAACAAGAGAAGCCACTGCAATGAGAAGCCTGCGCACCACAATGAAGAGTAGTCCCCGCTCACTGCAACTAGAGAAAGCATGAGCGCGGCAACAAAATAAAGGATGCAGCCAAAAATAAACAAATAAATAAATTTATATTAAAAAATTAAGCATGTGAAAATCTAATTCAGGGAATGAATAAAATACAGGATAGTCAATTTAAGGGTGGAAAAAAAATGACCAAAACCTTACAATCTCTCAAATTAAATTGAATCTTCATTCATCTTTAAGAGATGCCTAACTAAAAAACTTCTATGTTAACCTTTAAAGACTTTAAAGAGTGTGCCTTTAATGAGAGAGCAGTGTAAGATCAAGTACTTTACGTTTTAAATGACAAAACACAATCTTGGGTTTGGTGCACATAACTGGAGAGGCATTCAGTAATAGCTAATGAATAAGCAGAAAAGATCTTGAAAATGACTTGGTTCTGAAATTAGAAAGGTGCCAATTTTGTAGTAAGTAAGCAGATGGGACAAAAACAAAACCAGTCTCATTATTTAATAGTCAAACCAACATTCTCTCAGAGTCCTCTTGTGTTTATCTTTCAAACTAACCCGTGAGAAAATGTGTTTGACTCCACTGTCTTGATAGTTTGTAGAAAATTACAAATGTTTTTTAAAGTAATGGCTGGTTCTCTACTCCTAAATGTTGAATTTAATTGAAAATCTAGCAGAGCGGTTGTATTAAACTTTAGGAAGAATTTGTTCAAGCAGACATTCTAAAATCTAAGCTGCTTAAAAAATATACTTATAGGTGTAATTTGCAAGGGAAAACTCACTTGCAGGTATCAAATGAAATAGTCCCCTGTTATAATGAGATTTGTCACTCTCATATTAATACTAAAAGAATTAACAAGAAACTAACGACAATACCTTGATAATTTTAAGTGTACTTTTTAAAAAAAAAACTTTTAATGATAATTTTCAGATATACCTAGAAGAAACTGTATAACTGAACCCCTTCATCACTCATTAATATTGATTAGTGATCAATATTTCACTTTTTAAAAGTTATTTTTCAAATTGTGGTAAGGCATACATAACATAGAATTTACCATATTAACCATTTTTAAGTGTACTGTTGGTTTAGTAGTGCTAAGTACATACATACTGTTGTGCAACCAACTTCCAGAAATTAAAAATAAACTTTTAACACTAGAGTTCATATGCTGACCTGAGAGGAGTGAAGATTTTTTAAAAGTTTAATAAGAGTTTTAAACTATTTTATTACTGTCTATCAAGTCAACAGCAAAAAGTCAAATGTAATTTGTTCTTTTACAATAGAACCTTTCTTGTTACAGAATTTGAATATCTTTTTCCTTTGCTGAAGACATGTATAAAGGTTCCAAATGGAAACCAGGATGCTATAACTGCACACTCAGGATTACCCTGAAATCTATCACTAATCAAACTGACTGATATGATGTTCCTTTCAAGTTAGCTGTCTCTTTAATCAAGTCCCTCACTGAAGGAATTTCAAATCACAAGCATAAATCTCTGCAGTAGTACTTGTATATAGAGCCTGTAATCAAATCTCTTAAAAAAAAAAAGACACCCTTTTATTCCTAGACCTCTACTTCAAGTGAAAATTAAACAATTCAATTCACTGGGCTGCTTTTTGGCAGTCTACCTATAGGTTTCACAAACCACTTTTCAGAGAGGTATCTCAGGAGTTCATCGACTGGCAGACCTAGTTAAGAGGCCAACTGAACTACAGGGTTACAGTGGTTTCCTTTTTTTCTTCCCTGATTTACTTTTGATATGTCGTTGGAATACAGACACACTTCTTATTATAGAAAACTTTCTGAATCTACATTCTGACTGTCTGACCCGCAGCAGTGATATGGACCTCATTCAGGGCTGTACTATTCTCTTCTAACTAAGAATAAAAAGAACTGGTTGCAACCAAACTGGGTAACAACAGTAAATGCACAGGCAGAAAAGGATAAGCTCATCCCCACTGCCATGATGCACCTCCCCTATCCCCACTTTAAAAAAAAAAATCTAATTTTTATAAATGGTGGCAACCTGTACCACTTTCAAGGCCCTTTTCTAGTTAAGGTCAAGAAAACAAACAGGCATAGCTGCAAAAGACTTTGGTCCAGAGAAGTGGCAGAAATCTTACAGACACTTTAAGGGGTATTTATAACAATGGTTAAAGTTGTACGGTTCTCACAGGTTGCATTTGGCAAACCAACTGCATGTGTGAGACCCAGAACAGAAACAGAAAAGTACTGTTTAAATACATATAAATACTGAGGTCCAAATCAAATCCTCAACCAGTGGTCACATGCAGAGCGCAGGCTCACCTGATTTCTGCAATGGAACCATACTTCCCAATCCTTAACTATTTGAAGGCTATATAAAGCTCCTTTAGGGGCACTTGTTTCCCACAACTCTGAGCTGCCGGGAAGTTAAGACAAGGGCATCTGGAGGCCTTAACTCCAAAGCTGAAACGCTTTAGGCTAACACCCTGATTAGCGATTAACTACTTCTCTGAAAACATGGAGCATATTTTAAATGCTTCGCGACTTCCTAATTTCTCTGTGTGTGGACATCACCTCAGTGCTGTATAAATAAATGTCATACTGTAAACTCTATTTTAGATGCTGTGTACAGTACGTATACAGAACGGCCCACAGTGTTTGGAACCGTGCATAGACCCGTTTGCTGTGAGTAGGGTGGGAAAGCCAGGTGGGTTCAATGAATGCCCTCGTCTGATAATCCAAAACCCTCCATGCTACCCCGCTTCCAGGTGGTTTTCTGTGAGGGAGGATGAGCAAGAAAGGTGGGATGGGGTGGGGTGGGTGAGTGGCTCCCGAAGCTACCGAGGGCCGGCAGGCGGGTGCCTGGGCTCCCCCCCACCCCCCGCTTCCCACCCATCCCAGGAGGGACGTCCTCACCTCCAGCTTATCTGTCAGCTCCTTGTGCATCTGCTCGTACTGCCGGCTCATGTCCTGGTTCCTCTCGAGCAGTGCCTTGCCCAGTCGGGCCGCCAAGACCAGATCCTTCTCCTTCTGCCGGATCACCGACAGCAGCTCGGGATCCTGGGCGGGCGGCGGCTGCAGTTCGGCCCCCTCGGCTGGAGGCCCGGGCTCGGCCTGAGGATGCTCTCCGGGGTCGGACGGCCGTTCCCCGGCCGCCAGCAGCGCCAGCTCCTCCTCTAACGCCAGTTCCAGCTCCCCGGGGCCCCCGGGGAAGGAGACAAGGGCGGCGGCGGCGGCGGCGGCGGCGGCTGGATTCCCGACTGCGTCCGCGACCGCGGCGGGCAGCTCCATGCAGCAGGCGCTGTCCGGCTCTGCGGGTGCTGAAGCGCGGCCAGCCAAGCCCAGGCAAAAGGCGGACATGGCCCGCGCGCGCGGAGCCCGCA
>NW_020172781.1:3243195-3250333 GCF_003031525.2 Neophocaena asiaeorientalis asiaeorientalis | reverse complement strand
CGCCGGCGGCACGCGCCCCCTTCCCCCGCCCCCGGGCTCAGCTGCTCCGCGAGCGCTGGGGAGGAGGACGGGTGGCAAAGGGAAGGCTGAGAAAGCGAAGACTGAGGGGAGGCGAAGCGGGAGGGGCGGTTGCGAGGAGGAACGCCGCCGTCGGCTGGGAGGGATGTTGCAAGAAGGGACCAACGGGTTTTCATCCGCCCTGTTGAGCTCCACGTCTCTCGACTCGGCGGCAGCCCCAGCAGCAGCGGCGGCGACAGCGGCTGCTGCAGGGGCCGAGGCGGCGGCTCCACATCGCGCGCCGCGCAGCCCAGCGAGCTCCTTCCTGACTGCCTCAGCTCCTCCAGTTCACCCGGACGGCCGCACCCCGCCCGGGGCTTCCGGCCGCGCCCCCTCTCCCCGCCCCTTGCCGGCGCCTGACGCGCACGGGCACCTGTTCGCCGCGCCAGCGCGCGATTCGCCGGCTCGTGGGTCTCCTCAGCGGCGCCCAGGTGGCGCCGACGGCCTTAACCCCTGCGCTGCCTCACGCCCGGCGGCGGCTGCGCGCGCCGCCCGTGGAGACAGCTGGCGCATGCTTAACTGTCCGGGCGGCTCCCAGACGCGGCCACGCCCCCGGCCTCAAGTCCACCGGGTGTGGCTCCGCCCCCAGCACGCTCACCTCGGGGTGTGGCCTCGCGCGCACCTCCGAGCACGGCAAGCTAGCCTTGTTCTCACCTTAGGGGATGGCCCCACCCCCGGCCTCACTCCCGCTTCTGGGCTGGGGCGTTTCTCTGGGTCCAATGGGTCTCAGTCTTAGGTGATTACCAAGGGGACTGAGGACATTTCTCCAAGACGGGTGGCCAAGCCCGACAGAGACTCGCAGCCACGGCTTGTGGGTCTGAGCCCCTGTGAGAGCTAAGCAGTCAAGAGAGGGAGCCCTAGAGAGCAGTAGGAGGGATGACTTCAGAAACCCAGCGTCTCAATGATGATGACTCAGGGATATAAGGGACCAGATGCCTCAGAGATCAGCAGCCCCGAAAGAAAGGGGTTATGTTGAGAAACAACGGAAAAAACTGCTCACAGATGGAAATACGAAGCAAAGACGCTCCATGATAACTTCCGTTTATTAGGCGCTTAGTATGTGTCATGTCTTGTGTTAAGTGCTTTATACGCATTATCTTAGATAATCCTCTCAAGAATCTTAAAAGTCAGTACTATCACTCTTCTCATTTTACAGAGAAGGAAATTGAGGTCTTGAGAAATACAGGATCAGATCCAGACAGGCTGACTCCAGGGTTCACATATATATCGTTATTCTTTACTTTCCTCACATATAAGTGTTGAAGAAGGTAAATAGTAATTTGTGATCAAGATGGCCTGTGTCGATATCCAAGGTGCTATCAGGAAAGCTTACTGCAATGATCAAACCAAGGACTGAAGAACCTACTGGGTGATTCCAGTCAGTTCTTGCTTTGACCTCATTGGTAATGAATGCTCTGTCTTCTATTTTCAGAAACAATCCCATCTGAAGCTAGAATTGGTCACTATTCCCTTTCCTCTTGGACAACAACCCATTTTTGAGTTAGATCATATATTGATTCTTTTCATTACAGTAAGATGGAATATTTCAGGACACTGAGCGGCTGAAATGAGTCAAATGGTTTCTCATGGCTTTTTGTCCTTATTAAATTCAGAGCCTAAACAATACTCAGGTATATACATCACCTTCTACCCTCAGGCTGAAGGTCAGAATCCTAAAGGTCCTGAGCCTCAGGGCTGACTTTGTTCTCTTGTTGACTGAAAAGGAGACAGACCATAGAGGGGTTCCCACATCAATCTTAGAGCTAAATTTTGAAAGTTGACCATGGTACCATTCCAACAATGCATTGTTCTCACACTTTTTATTATGTCCTCTTGAGCAGAAATTGTGGGCCCATGGTGAGACCCAACTGAAGAATCCCTTTTGTCTTTTTTGATCAGGAAAGGAGAAGTTACTCCTATAAATAGATTAGGGACACACATATCAAGAGCAAACAGAATTCCTAATTCAAAGTCATTTGTTTCAGCTATTTATTTTTCCTGATGCAGACTTGCAGCCTGTCTTTCCCTAAAGGTCTTTTTCTTGCCTTCCTTAAACTCGATGGTCCTACTCTATTAGAATTGCCTGTTACTGTGAGAATGAACTATTACAATGCTAACTCTAATTTCTGAGGATCCTTCTTCACATTGTTCCCCTGCCTAACCGGACTAGGAAGTGATCATTTTCTACTACAGGTTTGGCCCTAAGTACTATCTTCTTGTGAATAGTCAAAGGAGACCAGCCCAAGTTTGGAGAACTATTTAGAATAGTGGTTCTTATACTTTTTGGTCTCAGAACCTCTTTACGCTCTTAAAAATCATCAAAGATATCAAAAAACTTTATATAGGTTTAGATATTGACTGTATTAAAAATTTAAACAGAAAAACTTTTATTTTAAATACTTAAAATAAACCTGTTAAATCTTAACATAATGTATTTAATGAAAAATATATATTCCCCTCCAAAAAAAATGAGCAAGAAGAAAGGCATTGTTTTTCATTTTTGTAAATCTCTAATGTTTGGCTTAACAGTAGAAAATGGACTTTTATATCTGCCTCTCCATTCAATGTGGTGATGTTTTGTTTTGGTTGAAATATATGGAGAGAATCTGGTCTCACAAAGATGCAATTGGGAAAAGGAGGAATATTTTAATAGCCTTTTCTGATTGTTGAAGGTATTTTTCTTTGATAATACACCAAAACTCAGCAAGTGATAGCTTCTCAAAGGTTAGTTGCAAGGTGGAATCTAAAACCACATCAAGGAAATCCACTGATCTACCTTTCACTTTGAATGGATCTTTTACCCATGTGTGATTGATTCTTTAAAAGTATGTATCAGTCATTGGGAAAATATTGGTTCACTGAGTTACGCAGATCTTCCAAATATTGTCACATGTCATTATACTATATATATTTTAAAATACCATTCATTAATATAACCACTGATCTCATCAGAAAGGTCTTTATGTATTGGCAAGCTATCAAGCTCACTGAGGTGTGTATGAGTTTTCCAAAATTCTTATTTCTACTGGAAAGCTCCAGTTTTATCATTGGTAACCATAGTGTCTATTGTTTTCCTTGAAGTGACAGACTTGGTACATTCTTTTTTTTTTAATCCAAAATGTGTTTATTGGGATGGTTTCCCATTCATTTTGTTTCAGGATGCTTTTAGTGCTGCTTCTGTCTAAAGGAGCATCCTTCTGTAAGCTGTAGGCTGGCAGAGGACAGTAAAGCAGCCAACACAAAAAACTACTGTTTGTGCATGGCTAAAGATGGTTGTGATTTTATAGCATCCTGGGTATTTCACATCCATGAAATAGGAATTGGGGCTTTGCACCAGGTGCTTCTTCTTGTGTTTCCTCTTCTCCTCTGGAGAGGGATGAAGGGGATCCTTTGCAAGAGGCACGTTCTCGTGGGGAGGTTGTCACTACCAGAAAGGGTGGTACATTCATTTTTGAGTAAATATCTGCCAAATACCCAAATCTGAATACCAAAGTCTGTCTGTCATTCATTCAAGTATAAACGGTGTTCCATGAAAAACGTGACTAGTTCAACTCCTAATTCAAATGATGGTACAAGGGCTTTATCTCAAGACAACAACATACTTAGGTATACAGCAGAAGTGCTTTATCGGTACTTTCCATTTCATCACATGGAATATTAAAAAGATGTGTACTCAAGCATTGGGATTTAATAAAAGTACTGCTTCATCAGGCACCTTTTTAAATGAAATTAGCTTTTTTCTTCTTCTTCTTGTGAGCACATAGTAGTGAAGAATAACTCGCTTTGGTACCACTGTCATGAATCATGCTAAGGTATCAGTAGAGTTACTTACCCACTATTCCTTTTGCATTACCAATGCCAATGTCAACACAGTGAAAAACAAAAATAGTATTAGACAATTAGTATTATGTCTACTAACATGAAATTATGAAATAAAATATGAGATTATGAAATTAGTTTTACTCTTATTAATAAAATTAGAATTACTATCATTGCAATTATTATGAAAATAGTGCTTCCTTCCTTGACCCTCTGAAAGGCTCTTTGGGACCTCAGGAGTTGATGAACCACACTTCGAAAATTGCTGATTTAAAGCCATTCGAGACAGGTCAACCCTAAGCTAAGAAGAATGAACAAGTACCTCCCCACATGGAAATTGGTGGCAGGATTCAAAACTCATCAAAGCAAAGATATAAAAACCCTCGGACTTCTAAGAAGCTTATTATTTAGTTTATTCTGCTTCATACTATAATAATAGTGGCTAGAATATATTTAGCATTTAATTCCTTAAATCCTTTATGACATCTCATTTAATCCCCACAATGACCCTATAATGCTGGTATATAACACTAGTATATACTAGGACGTGATCCTATGATGCTGTCTAACTCTAAAGTGTTTGCTCTTACTAAGCCTCACATTTTCATCGTTTTTATATTCCTTTATAATATATTTGCTTCAGTGTTGCTTTTGGTACCTGGATATTTTGGTGAACTTAGGTATGACCCATCTTAACATGCAATGGATGGATTTCCATATAAGTGCTGTCACATCACTAAGAGTAAAGCATGAAATTTTTTATTTTTTAGAAACCCTGATATTTCCAAATATGATAACACTCATCGAATTTCCTCAAATTGTTTATTTTTACTAGCATCCTGATCTGCAAAAACTGGAAAGTGTAAAAGACAAAACATATTACAGAAAATTTGTTTTTGAAAATTTAAGTGTGGAAGAAACATGAGGAGCTGGCAAAACGTGATAAAGCAGTTCTACACTTGGTATTTTCATTCAGCAATTTTAAGTGTGTGTGCATTTTTTTAAGTTTTATATTTTACTTATGAACTAGTCGTGGGAACATAAAAGTCTCAAAAATTCCTAAAATGTTACCCAAAAGCTTTTTATATTTTTTGGAGATGAATTGACTCAACATTTTGCAAAGTGTGGTGTGTGTACCTCTACTGATTCTCAACTTGATTTTTAAGGGAAAAACATTAACTTCAGTGGCTGATGCTCAGTAGTGTCAGTCTTTAGCAGATACCCTGCCTTGCCTGGTGTAGGCGTGTGCTTTCTCTGCTACCCATCACGGTGCCCCAGCATGCCCTGCTGGGACTCCTTCCCAGCCCCTCCCATCTCTAGGTTCTCACCTTGGCAGCCCCTCCCACCTTTCCCTTCATCCTCTCAGGGTCCCCTCAACCCCACCCCACACTCCCTTTTCCCTTTTACTTTTAGGTTGTTATTAAGATAAAAAGATTTCATGTATGTACAGCACTTAAAATAGTGCCTGGCACATGGTAGGCACAGTGTGGGTGCTTGATAAATAAATACATAAAATAACTGAGCACAGAGGTCCCTGGCGGTCCAGTGGTTAGGACTGGACTAACCAGTCCTAGGACTCCGAGCTTCCATTGCAGGGGCCCAGGTTTGATACCTGGTTGGGGAGCTAAGGTCCTACAAGCTGCGAGGACTTAAAAAAAAAAAAAAAAGCACAGGTTTCTCCCTCTGACACCGTGGTCTTTCATATCTTTTATGTCTGACTTCTTTTCCTTTATATGCCTGTTTCCTTTTTTTTTTTTAATTGAAGTATAGTTGATTTACAATGTTGTGTTAGTTTTCTGGTATACAGCAAAGTGATTCAGTTATATATGTATTCTTTTTCAGGTTCTTTTCCACTATAGGCTATTACAAGGTATTGAATATAGTTCCCCATTTCCTTTTTTTTAAAATAAATTTATTTTATTTACTTATTTTTGGCTGTGTTGGGTCTTCGTTGCTGTGTGCGGGTTTTCTCTAGTTGCGGCAAGCGGGGGCTACTCTTCGCTGCAGTGCGTGGGCTTCTCATTGTGCTGGCTTCTCTTGTGGAGCACAGGCTCTAGGCATGCGGGCTCAGTAGTTGTGTCTTGCAGGCTCTAGAGCACAGGCTCAGTAGTTGTGGCGCATGGGCTTAGCTGCTCCGCGGCATGTGGGATCTTCCCAGACCAGGGCTCGAACCCGTGTCCCCTGCATTGGCAGGCGTATTCTCAACCACTGTGCCACCAGGGAAGCCCCTCCATTTCCTTTTAAAATAAATTTATCAAGTTAAAAAATAGTCAACTCAATAAAAATAATAAATAATAATGTGTCACTGGGTAGAGCAAAATCATGACGGTGGTATGCAAATGACTAAAGTTGGCATATAGTGCAGTTACTGAGAGTGATGACCTGAGGCTCCTGGATTAGATCTGTGTTTAACCAGCTGTGTACATTTGAGAAAGGAATTCAGTGTGTTTGGGCTTTGGTTTCCTCATCCGTATGGTACAGGGTTGGGCTGGATGATCATCTCTGCATCCTCTAAACCAGTGGTTCTCAACTGGGGGTGATTTTGCCCCCTGGGGACATTGGGCAGTATCTGGAGACATTTTTGCTTTTCACAACTGCGGATGGGGGTCGCTATTGGCATCTAGTGGATAGAGGCCAGAGATGCTGCTAAACACTCTGCAATGCATAAGACAGCAGCACCCACCCCTAACAACAAGAATTATCTGTCCCTAAATGCCAGTAGCACCGAGGTTGAGAAATCCGGATCTAAAACAACAGGCTTCTACAATCTGACCATGGGATTTGTTGCCTGAGAAATATATAAATGGGTTATACACAAGAGAGGCTGTGATGTGAGCCCAAGGGTGCCTTTGGTTGCTCTTAAGAATTCGCGTCTGGAAACCAGCTCATAATAGAGCCATACCACTTAGGCAAACAAACAAATAAACAACAACAACAACAAAACCCTTCTGTTTTGGGCTGAATCGCCCCCAACACTGACTAAATTGCTCCCTACATTCACTCTCTCTTCTAGTGATTTGGCAGTCTCCACTGCTCAAACTCATCAGAAAACAACTGCTTTATGCTCAAGAGTTGGGTATTTTCGGGTCTTCCAATGCCCAAATATAGAAAGATTTGTGATTTAATTTTCTGTGCTCACATTTTCCTACTTCTTTTCAATGATCTTGGCCCTAAACACACTACTGATGTGTTTTGTACATAGATCATTCATCTGAAGATATTTTTAGACACTTCCAATTTTTTTTTTTTTTTTTTTTTTTTT
>NW_020172781.1:3134281-3242889 GCF_003031525.2 Neophocaena asiaeorientalis asiaeorientalis | reverse complement strand
TTTCTCTCATATTCTCAGATTTATCAGAGTTTTAAGTCAAAGACACCAAATAAAATATTTATTTTCTAATAGGCAGAGGAAGAGCAAGAGGGAGCAAGTGTTTCCTTCTGACTAGTAATGCCGATGTAATCGAAAAAGAAAAAATAAGCATATACGAAGAAAAAATGATGAATGACTCCATTTTAAGCCTGCAGACGTGAGATGAAGCAGTAAAGAAAAGGTAAGTCTTTGTATCTGTGTTACTCTTTCAGAATCTGACTGTAAGTCACAAACAGTCCCTGTTTGTGAGCATGGCTGGTACCTGTTATCATGTTGCTCTGAGTGTTATTTTACTTTACTATTCCATTCCGTTCCATTCCCTGCACTGTGGGGCTTGTGGGATCTTAGCTCCCTGACCAGGGATTGAACTGCGCCCTTGGCAGTGGAGTCCTAACCACTGGACTGCCAGGGAATTCCCTGAGTGTTATTTTATTTTACTTTAAAAAATTTTTTTAACCTTCCCATTTTTTTTTTTTTTTTTTTTTTTTTTTTTTGCGGTACACGGGCGTCTCACTGTTGTGGCCTCTCACGTTGCGGCGCACAGGCTCCGGACGCGCAGGCTCAGCAGCCATGGCTCACGGGCCCAGCCGCTCCGCGGCATGTGGGATCTTCCCAGACCGGGGCACGAACCTGTGTCCCCTGCCAACGGCAGGCGGACTCTCAACCACTGCGCCACCAGGGAAGCCCCTAGACACTTCCTAGTTTTATTTCATTTCAAGAATTTGCCAAATATTTGTTATGTCTTATTCTTTCTGCATCATATTCTGATTTAATCTGTTGGCTGGCAAGTTAATTATACCTATTGATACTGCTCATAATAACTGTTTCTTAAGTGAATTCCCCTCCCCCCATTTTCTCTTTATTTTTCTTTGTCATTTTCAGAGTAAACTGATTGTAGAAGTAGTATATCATCCAGTTGTCAGGACAACTGAAAACTTTTGCTGGTGGATAGGCAAAATGCCTTTAATCTATTTTTCATAGTTTGTGTTATCACTGCTACTACTACCCTTCTTGCTCTTAGTAAAAAGCCTAGATGGGCTTCTTGGTGCCTTTCTGTGATAAAAGGAAACATCATTATCTGAAGAGTCAAGGTTTAATTGCCTGTTCTGCAGGATGTAGTTTTGTGTCTGAGGTGTGTATGTAGGCAAGTTAAGTGTTCTGGGAAGACAGGTGGAATAATGCACCAGTTAATATTGGTAATTTAATTTATACTTGACAGTCACTGGGAGAAATAAGCTTTTATTGGGGATTAATTTTTTACGGTGAACTTTGAAATTCCCAAGTCATGAAGAAGTCCACTGGATTATATAGTTATCAAGGTAGTTGGCCAGTAAGTATTTATTAAGTAACCATCAGAAGTTGGTATGGGTTTGGTATTAACATTATAAAAGCCCTTTAGGATTTATGAAAATACAAATCCCTGTCCTCGAGAATGATTCCATCATTGCTTGTGTAAGAGAGTGTGGTCAAACTGGGCAATCACCAGTCTCCTATGGCTTCTCTATAGCTCACACCAGAGGAAATAGAATATAGTGGTTAAGAACATGGTTGCTAGGGTAAGACCCAGTTTCCAACTGAGGCTCCCCCAGTTACTAGCTGAATAACCCTGGGTAAGTTAGTTAACCTCTCTGACCACCAGGCATTGTGTAAGTAAACAATTTTGTTCACTAATGTCTTCTTAAGGCCTAGCACAGTGCTTGATAGAGTAGGAACTTGATACATTTTTATAATGAATGATGTATGTAAAGCACTTAGCACATTGCCTAGCACAGAGTCAGTGCTCACACAATAAGACGTTAAAAAAAGCCACCTTGGGAATTCCCTGGTGGTCCAGTGGTTAGAACTCCACACTTTCACAGCCAAGGGCACGGGTTTGATCCCTGGCTGGGGAACTAAGATCCCACAAACCACTCAGTGCGGCCAAAAAAAGCCACCTTGATCTCAGAATGTCAGATGTGTTACATATTAACTTGGCCTGTATGGTTGATATTAACCTCTTCATTTATCCAGAACATTTATTGCATAGAAGCTGTTATGTAGGAGAAACAAGGATTTATATGTTATGATACTTGTCCTCAAAAAGTTTACAGTTTAATAATGGATAGAAAACGTGACTAGAAATAACTATAATGATAACCAGTATTGAATTATATTAAACAGTATATTAAATACCTTATAAATGATGCTTTGCATTTTTTGGAATTCAGAGAAGGGAGATATTATCAGATACAGTAGCATAAAACTAAAAGTCTGTGTGCTTTCTATTATCACTATGAGCTGGCAATTCTAAACAATGTCAGTGGCAACACATTCTTACCTCCCCCCTTGGCATGCCACTGACAATATTTGACAAAATTGATCAAGGAACACTTCATGACTGTGGCCCTTAAAGGACATAGGGAATTATATGGGCAAAGATGGAAGGCAAGGCAAGTAGAGAGAACAGCTTCTCCAAAGACCCCGGGGCAGGAAGTTGTGTTTGGAGAACAGCCAAGGAAGAAGAATAAAGTTGTAAAGGTAAAGATAGGTTGGCATTGGCTCCCAGAAGAAGGAAAGATGCCATTTATTGAGTGCCAACTACGGGTAGCCAAAGGATTGGCTTACATTGTCTAGCTTAAAACTTACAATAATCTTTCCACTTGGGTATTATTACCCCCATTTTATAGATGTGGAAACAGGTTCTGAGAGGGTCAGGGTCTTGCCCCAAATCCTGAAACTAGTGAAGGGCAGAGTTGGTATTAGAACAGAGATCAGATTGCTTATAAAACCTGTGGTCTTTCCACCTATGTAGCTTTGAATGCTGAGCTGAAGACAATGGGGGGCCATTGGAGACTTTAAAATCGTGAAGTGATCTGAATAAAGCTGTAGTTCAGGGAGGAGAATCATCTGGCACTGGTGTTAAGGATGAGCTCACGGTGAGAGCTGGGAATCAGGGAGGCCAGTTATGACGCTGCTGGAAGAGTCTAGATGAAAGGGATGATGGAAATGGGGAAAAGATGTCAGAGAGGCTGAAAAGAAAGAATTGCTAGGATTTGGAGACTGACTGGAGATTAGGGAGTGGAAATGAGGAAAAAGAAGGATGCAGAGATGCCTCTGAGGTTCTAACCTGGGAATCAGAATGATGGTGCTATTGCCAGAAACAAGAAAGCCAGAAAAAAGAGGGAGAATCACACAATCATGCCCTTTGATCTGGCTATGGCCGAGGACATTTGGCCTGTCCAGGGAAATAAGACAAGCATATAATCAGTATAAACATAGCAATTCTAAGAGTGAGTTGTTGATGAGATGTTGGTCAGGAATTATATCAATGGGCTTGAAAATGAAAAGAGTTGGCCTCATCTGGAAGAAACCTCCTTAAAGGAAGCTACACTGGATGGAAGAGAAGGGCTAGAATACTTGACAGGAGGAGAAAGGTTATTCTCTGTAGTTGGAAAAGCATTAGTCAAGGCCTGGTGATAGGAAACAGCTCACAATGGCTCCATGCCTGCGGGAATGGAAGCGCCTCTCTTTTACTGGGCCAGGGTGACTACAGGTGGAGTGACCGTTTTCCCCATCTTCCTCAGTTCCCATCTATAAGCAAAGAGCATTGGACTTCTTTTCCTGACAGCTCACTCCACCCATCCACCCCCAATCTAATAAAGGAAAGGATTAGGGAGAGAAGCAGGCCTCCCTGATGGGTTTGGAAAATAACTGCATAGAAAAAAGCTGGATGCATGTTCTATTATACATTTGCAATTACAAAAATCAAGAATTTGCAAAGGCTTATATTCAAGAAGGCAAATGAAATCACCCAATTAAAAGAAAAGAAGATGGCAAGGACTCAAAAACTGGTTACAGAATGTAATTTAATTGAAGAAAAACCAAGTATGGCAAAGGTATAATCTGCATTTCCCCTGGGTCTCAATTGAGTGATTCAGCTTTTTTTAGTAAGTGGGTCAGAAAACTGTTAATCCTATAATGATTCTGTTCAACTGCATTCAGCTGGTACATTTGTTTCTTGCAGATTTTAAAAAGCAAGTATGTTAAGACTGTCAAAGTTGTTGTTAACCCAATATCACATTGCTTTGTTTATCACCCATGAATAATGTAGTTATTTTCTTGATTGAAGTCTGTTCTTTTAATTGACAAGTAGTGACAATATTGTTTGCGGTTTTACTTTGAAATTTTGTGTTTTGTGTTGCATAGCTCTATGGTATAGCTGATACAGTGATACCATATAATAGGGAGTCTCAAACAGAAATTTAACAGGACAAGCCATTGCACTACATGAGGACAAATATAGGAGCTGATATATTGGTTTTGTGGAGGCAAAGCTCAGGTTTAAAAACATAAGCCATGAGTCACCATGGAAGAGCTATTTTTTTTCAGTCAGTCCCTGGACGTAGTAATCTTAATTAACATGAGTCCTATTCTAAAATGTGGACCTGCTCTTGATGTGCTGGCAAATCAAAGATTTCAAAGCCTTTTAGACAATAGACCAGGGCCAGGTCATAGATGTCTCTGAAGCTCAGTTTTCTTATCTGAAAATTGAGTTTAAAAATAGTGCTTACCTTAGGGTTTCCATGGTGGCACAGTGGTTAAGAATCTACCTGCCAATGCAGGGGACACAGGTTCGAGCTCTGGTCCAGGAAGATCCCACATGCCACGGAGCAACTAAGCCCACACGCCACTACTACTGAGCCTGTGCTCTAGAGCCCGCGAGCCACAACTACTGAGCCTGCGTGCCACAACTACTGAGCCTGCGCTCTGGAGCCTGCGAGCCACAGCTACCGAGCCCATGTGTCACAACTACTGAAGCCCATGCACCTAGAGCCTGGGCTCCACAACACGAGAAGCCACCACAATGAGAAGCCCTCACACAGCAATGAAGAGTAGCCCCTGCTTGCCACAACTAGAGAAAGCCTGCATGCAGCAACGAAGATCCAACCAGACAAAAATAAATTAAATAAATAAATTTTTAAAAAAACCCTCATATTAAAAAAAAAAAAAGTGCTTACCCAGGGGCTTCCCTGGTGGCACAGTGGTTGAGAGTCCGCCTGCTGATGCAGGGGACATGGGTCCGTGCCCCGGTCTGGGAAGATCCCACATGCCGCGGAGCGGCTGGGCCCGTGAGTCATGGCCGCTGAGCCTGCGCGTCCGGAGCCTGTGCTCCGCAATGGGAAAGGCCGCAACAGTGAGAGGCCCGCGTACCGCAAAAAAAAAAAAATTTTTTTAAATTAAAAATAAAAATAAAAAAGATAACCAACAAGGACCTACTGTATAGCACAGGGAAATCTGCTCAATGTTATGCAGCAGCCTGGATGGGAGGGGCGTCTGGGGGAGAATGGATACATGTATATGTATGGCTGAGTCACTTTGCTGTGCACCTGAAACTATCACATTGTTAACAGGCTATACTCCAATATAAAATAGTTAAAAAAAATAGTGCTTACCTTATGGAGTTGTTGTAATGATTAAATAAATAAATACATGTAAAGCGTTGAGAACAGTGCCCCGCACATAATAAACACTATAAAAATGTTGATCTTATTATTGATGGGAAATTCTCCAAGGCATTATTACCGTATGAACTTTGCTGGTAGACAAAGTCTGACCTCAAGGAACACATTTGCTTCTTTTCTGTTGGAATCTGCATAACTCTTATTCTCAAAGCACAAGCAAAGTTGCGAGGGATTTACCTGGCTTGTCTATTCTTACCTCTTCATTTAGTGCCCCTCCCTCTGCTTCCAGGCACCCCACACCCTCAGGATTTTGTGCTCTGGCAAGACAAAGCCAGCACCCCACAGGCAGTAAGTACCCCAAGCTCTGGCCTTCACATAACCCAGCTTGCAAGTTCCTAAGAACTGGTCACTGTAGCCAGTATGAGAAATTGACTGATGCCAATGAAGTCATGACTGATAATGACAATGGATTACACACAGGTGTGTTTTAACCTTCCTGGCAATTTATCGCCAACATCCAAAGGAATGCTCTCAAATTGTAGAATTTAATTGACTGAGATTGGCCAATAGGGAAAAAACCCTATTTTTTTGGTGCCACCTCTCAAGTCTATAGTTTTCTCTACTGTCCCTTGGAAGAATTCTGGGCCATTACAGAAAGAGAACTTTTGCTCTTATTGTGAATTCAAGGGGTTTTAGGAGATTTGCAGGACTTCGGGTGAGACTAGAGAAATTCTTGGGCTAAATTAGGGGTTTCCAGGTGTGGGCAAGCTGTGGAATAGTAAGTATAAGGTAGTTCCGGGGCAGGTGCAAAAGAGTAACAATGAAATGGAGCTGGTCTGAGCCTAGGACAGACATTGTTTCTTTTGGAGCAAACTAGGCTTGGTCCAGGGGACCTAAAGCAAAGAGATGGACTGGCCACCATTCACTTTGCTGCCTTCTAATTGTGAGTCAGTATATGTTGCCAAAACTAGCAGATGGTTCAGAGAATCACAAAATATGGTTAAACAATTGGTAAATAGAACTTACAAAGAAAATGTGAATGAAGAGAATTATTTAACCAGAGACAGGTAATAACATACCCTGTGTTATTTTACTGAAGGTTGGTTGTATCAGTTCTCCTGGAAAACAGAACCAATAGGAGATATCTATCTATCTATCTTTATCTATATCTATCTATCTATCTATCTATCTATCTATATATATGTAGAGAGAGAGAGAGAGAGAGAGATTTATGATACAAATTAGCTCACATGATTATGGAGGCTGAGAAGTCCCACCATCTGCCCATATGTCTTCTGGAGAAGCAGGAAAGCTGGTGGTGCGATTGAGTCCAAGGCCCAAAGCTCAAGAAATGGGGGGCTGCTATTGTAAGTCTAATTCCTAGTTCAAAGGCCTGAGAACTGGAAGAGAAACTGTCCAACAGCAGAAGATGAAAGTCCCAGCTCAAGCAAAAAAAAAAAGCATATAGAGCTTTGCTCTGTTTTTTTGTTTTGTTCAGGCCCTCAACGGATTGGAGAGGGTGAACTTCTTTGTCAGTCTACCGATTCAAATGCTAATCTCTTCCAGAAGGAGACGCACAGAGAAATAATGTTTCACCAGCTATCTGGGCATCTCAGCCCAGTCAAGTTGACTCCTAAAATTAACCATCACAGTGGTGATCAATTGTTCGCTAATTGCACTGAGGGTTTTAATTAAACATCAAAGAAAACTTTCAGAAAATGCTGGTTACCTGACTCTGGGATCATTTACTGAGTTTACAGACTTGCTGGACACCTTAAAAAAACTGGGGAGGTGGGCTAGGATGGCTTGGATGTGGCCATGGTAAACATCTAAATATGAATGAATGATACACAAATGCCTTATCTCTATTATAATTAACCATGAAAACAGAAGTTAGTGTGTATTGACCTAAGCTCACCCACTATATTGGTCACATATGTCAGCATGTAGTGACAACATTTCCAGAAAGTTCTTGACCTTAATTTAACACTTAGGTCATTATGGTAACTAGCCTTTGCAACGTCTGCAAACAGATCAGGATGGTTCGTGTCAGCTGTGGAAAGTTTTGACAATGAAAAGTGAAGGATACAATTTTTATCAAAGACAGCTGCGACTTCCACGATAAAAATTTCTTTTCATACAAATCGACTTTGACTTTAAAGCTAAGATTAAATTTTCAGAACATAAGTTGGGTTATGGAAGCTCATTAGATTCTTGTGTAATAGATATTGTGAATTAGGTATTACCACAAACTGTTACTCTTAAGAAATGAATTCATGACCATTTCCTGGGTATGGGAAAGCTTTCTATGTCAAAGCCACCTAGAGAAGAGTGAAAAGTCCATTGTTCACACAGGTTTGGGCCACTTACCTCATTTACCTTCCATTCGTTTTTCCCTTGAAGTTTTGAGTAAGTGGGACTCCCTTTTGGGAGGGTGCAAATATAGGAGAGAGAGGAAGAGGCCAGAGGAGAAGGAGTGGAAAAATTAAGCGAGGAAATTGTTTGATCAGGGTGTCAGATCAGAGCCAGCTGTCTCAGTCAGCTAGCAAGGGAAAGGGGGTTTTAGATTTGTCCACGTTTTGGCCAGTTGAAGGGGGAACTATGGAGAAAGTCAGAGATGTGCTGGGGATTTTTGTTTTGTTTTGTTTTTTGCCAATTTCTTTTTCTCCTTGAAATGAACACCAGGGAAGTCATTTAAGGTATAGAATCATTGTACAAAACTGAGAAAACATACAGTATCACATGCAATTGCTCTCATAAAAATGGGAATGTCCCAAGAGGATAAATTTACCAACTTTAGTTATGCTGCAGCTCACTAAAAATTGAACCCTAACAACCTAACTTTTAGGGTTTAGTCTTTTCAGAACACATTCTTGAGGGTATGAAGCATAGTCATCTGGTATTATTTCAAATGATGATTAAAAGTGAGTCCTTTGTGGTAAGGAGTTCTGTTATTTTTATTTACTTACTTATTTATCTATCTCTTTATTTATTTATTTTAAGCCTCCTTGCCAACCACTGTGGTATAGTTCTGCTTATTTTAGGAAGCATGCATACAATTTGCCATTATTGTATTCAGTATCAATTATCCACTTGCTCTGTGTGGGTGAGTTGCAGAGTTGAGAATTTCCTTAAGAAAATGAGTTCTGATTTTTAAGTTTACTTTGATCACTTTCTTATTTCAGCTGGCTACCTGGGGTGAAGAAAAGCTCAAAAGACATCTGATGCTGCTTTTAACTTTTGGCTTGAGTCATACAGATTGGATTTAACTTTAATGAAAACAGAGGAAATAAACTCTGAATGTATGTGTTTGTCCAAATAAATAGGTCTTGGACAAGAAGCCTGAGTTGTTTTTAAAAATTCATAAAGAATGCACTTTTCACTTTTGCTGTTTGAAATCTCAGGTATTGCTTAGCCTAAAACAATCAGGCCAAGAAAATGATGTACTATTAGATTCTTGGCAAAAATTTTTTTAACTCTACCTCTCCCTTGTCAGCCCTCCCAGGGTCTACCTCTCCCTTGTCAGCCCCTGCTTTCCCCTCATCAACACAAAGACACCCTCATCAGCTTCAGTATGGTAATGAGCAGGGCCCCTGCCTACCTTATTTTCTTTCATCATAGAGACTGTTTCTCAAAGTCCTGTTTGTGATTAACTAACCTTGGTGGTTACGATAACAAAAGGTGAAACAGTTCAAGCAGCATGTGGGAAATTTCCTTTACAGATGGTTTCTTTCCCTTTGGTGGAAAAAACAGAAACTACTGGATGGCATATATTGGCTCATAATTAATCATAAGCCAGGTTTGATATCCATCACGCTGACTCTCCCAGAGTGTTCTGATTTATAGGATTGCCTCCTTAACAAGAAGGTAGGTGGTTCATCCTCACCTCTGTCTGGGTCTAGAAGGAGTTAAGCCAATGAAAGATTAAAAACGTCTCGGACAAAAACATCTTAGATCTGGCTTTTTATCCAGAAGAATTTAAAGCAGGGTCTTGAAGAGATATCTGTATATCCTGTCCACAGCAGCATTATTCACAATAGCCAAAAGGTGGAAGCAACCCAAGTATCTACTGACAGATGAATGGATAAACCAAAGGTGGTAGAAACACTTATTCCTTACCAAGGAAGGAAATTTTGATATGTGCTTCAACATGGTTGAATCTTGAGGACATTATGCTAAGTGAAATAGGACAGTCTCAAAAAGACACTTATATAAGGTACCTAAAATGGTCACATTTCTAGAGACAGAAAGCCAGATGGTGGTTGCCAGGGTCTGGGGAGAAGGAAGAATGAGGAGTTATTTAATGGCTGGCTATTGAGCTTGCCTTGCAAGATGACAACGTTCCAGGTGTTGGTTGCACAATGCCATGAATGTACTTAACAATACTGAACCGTGCACTTAAAAATGGTTAAGATGGCAAATTTTCTGTTACGTGTATTTTACTACAGTAACAATACCTGGAAAGAGGAGTCAGTGAGAAACACTGACTGGTGCCAAGTTTGAGACCGCGACAGGGAGAGGCAAGTGTTGGGTCCTGGACACAGATGGGGCTGTTGTGGTTGGCACCAGCCGTCCCCCTTCGGGACTGAAGGGCACTTGTCACAGCTGACACACCCCCGTTACCAGCCCTCAGCTGTCAGCCTTGTGTGAGAATTGCCCTCGGCATAAGAAAGCCATCCTACCCAGTGTCACAGCCACTTCCCCAGGGCAGCTCACATCCAATGAGAAGTCGAGGCAGGGGCAGAAAAGGCCCAGTCCTCTTGGCCCCAGATGGGGACAGCTCTGAAGGGTAAGCCCAGCTTCAGAGCTCCCTGAGGGGTCAGCTGGAATCTCCCTGTGACTATGTCACAACTTCTCTCTCTGTCCCATCTTGCTTCCTTCACTTGCCCTGCAGGTGTCGTGCTGAGAGCCTTCTCTAATAAACTTCCTGCCTGCTAAGCTCAGCGATAAGGGTCTGAGTCACATCACCAGCTAAGACACCAAAGCCAGCAGTGGTGGTAGCTGAGATGGAGGTGAATCCAGACCGGGTAGTGGAAGAGGAAGAGAATGGGGACCAACTGCAGCAGCAGGGGCCGCGGCTCAGCCCACTAAATCCCGCTTCCAAGTTCTCCCTCAAGAAGAGAGACCCACGGGGCCATCGAGGAGCCGGTCCATGGAGGAGAGTACATGGAGGCGGGGTCCAAGCAGAGCAAGAGGTGGACTGTGGTAGACACAGAGATGTCCCATTCAGATCCCTCTTCAAGGAAGGGCTTGCTGCCCAGCTGTGAGGAATGCGGTCAGCAGATGGCCTCCAGCTGTCAGCTTCTTCAGGGTCAGCCTCACCTGAGATCATGCCCTTCCCAGGGCAGCCTGCATCAGGGCTAAAAGGATGAGGACATATAAAGGAATGGCTGTTTTGTCCTATGAGTTTCCTGCTGGGTTGACCCAATATTTGTGTCCCTGTAAAACCTGTCTGTTGAAACCTAATCCCCAAGGTGATAGTATTTGGAGGTAGGACGTTTGGGGGATGATTAGTGCCCTTAACAAAAGAGACCCCAGAGAACTCCCGTTCTGCCACGTGAGGTTATAGCAAGAAAACAGCTGTGTGACCTAGGGCTCTCATCAGACACAGAATCTGCCAGCACCTTGATCTTGGACTTCCTAGCCTCCAGAATGGTGAGAAAAATGCCTGCTGTTTATAAGCCACCCAGTCTATGGTATTGTGTTTTAGCAGCTCAAGCGGCCTAAGCCATGGGTTGACCAAGGCTCTGTCAAGCTTGCATTTGCACTTTCCCTTCTGCCTCTTCTCAACCTTTAAATATCCTGCACCCCTCGAAAACTCTACCTTGGTGTTTGCTTCCATATAATCCAACACAACATAAGCACCGATACTTTTAGCAGGTATTTTTAACTTATTTCATTGTCTACCACATTGTAGGTCATCACTAAATGTTTGTTGAATAAATAAACAATATTAACTACTGTGTAAAAAGCATTATTATGCTGGTTATACAAAAAAGAATAAGTAATTCTGTCTTCACTGGGGCTTGTTGTTCAATGCCCTCCTAGCTTGCACAATGGGCCCATGAACAAAGGGACTGGGGTGGCAGAGGTGGAGACGGTGCCTTTCTCACAATTATACCCAATGATCCACTCGCTGATTCTGTGCTTCTCGTCCCTGTAAACTTGGGCTCCCGAGGGTAAGCGTTTCTCATTTTTGGAGGAGCACTTAGGCCGGGGACACAGGGAGGGTTCCACTGAATCGCACACTGTGACAACACTTAGTCACTTCAGACACATCCTCATGTCACCGAACCAACAGACAGAGAAGGGAGTTACTGCACTACCTGGGTTAATCGGTTCTGATTGCCGGGGGAATTACTAGGGCTGCTGCTATAGTTGGCCCTTGAACAACATGAGTTTGAACTGCGAGGATCCACTCATACTCAGATATTTTTCAATAGTAAATACTACAGTACTACATGATCTGGTCTATGGTTGGTTGAATCCATGGTTGCTGAGGAACCATGGATGCAGACAGCCAACTATAAATTGTACGTGGATTCACCCCCTCGTAGTTCAAGGTTCAACTGTATTTAACAGGGGCAGGATAGAGAATGTCTGGAACCCAGAGGGTTCACTAGTGTTATCACTTGATACTTCTATGCTTGGGATGACTGTTAGTGGGCAGTTACAATAACTGCGACCCGACAAGGGCACCTAATCATTCGCACCCCTTGGGGATGAACGTCTGGGTATGCCATCAGGCAAGTCACCTTGACCAACAAAAATACTAGCTGAAGATGAGGGAAATCCAGGTGGGTAGTGGAGGAGGGAGATGATAAATGAATTATGGCCCTAGGACTTGCTATAGCAGTAGAGACTGTGTATTAGTTTCCTATTGCTGCTGTAACAAATTACCACAAACTTTGTGGCTTGGAAAAACACAAATTTATTTTCTTACAGTTGTTTAAGTCAGAAGTCTAAGATGGGTCTCACTGAGCTAAAATCAAGTGTCATCAGGGCTGTCTTCCTTTCTGAGGCTCTAGGAGAAAATCTGTTTCCTTGCCTTTTCCAACTTTGAGAGGCTGCCCACACTCCTTGGCTAGTGGCCCCCTTTCTCCACTGCAAAGCCAGTAACGTAGCATTACTCAGATCCTTCTTATGTTGTCCTGTTTCTCTTTAACCACAGCTGGGAACAATTCTCTTATTTTAAGGATTCATGTGATTAGATTGGGCCCACCTCGATAATCCAGGCTACAGTCCCCTTCACCCAAGTCCTTAACTTTATCGTATATGCATTTTGCCATGCAAGATAACATATTGACAGGTTCCAGGGATTAGGATATGGATATCTTTTGGGGATGGGGCATTATTCTTTCTACCACAGACTGCAACTTGTGTCACTAATCCTCTTGTCTCAGCCTTCCTGGAGTTTGTGACTGCCACCTTCCTGAGACAAACTCTGTAACTGATTGAACTCGTTTCTCTCCTCTTTGGGAAAGAGTAAGGGCAGTGTGGTTCTTACAGACACAATGGTGGCCCAATATTATCCTGTGGAAGGGCATGAATGGACCTGAGTCATGCAGGGGAATTGCACTTTATAAACCTTTCCAGGTTTCTCGACTACCATCTTCTTTCTTCTTTCCTGATCAGCTTCCTACCCACACTGAGTTATCCTTCTACTTCCGGGCTTGATGCAATGCCATGCATGGGAATTTTCCAGCCTGGGTGGCTGCAAGGTGCCAGGTTACACAACCAGGAAGTGTAGGGAAGTTAGTTTCCCAAGCAATGAGTCTTGACCACTGGGAAGTGGGAAATGGGAGAGAGCTGAGCAGATACATTCTCTCTCCTTCCTCCCCTTCACAGATCCGCTCTTAGCTGTGGTTTTTTCTGTGGCCCCTCTGGAAAAATCTGTCTGCCAAGCAAACAAGCTTCAGCTTCCTGCTGTGAACGATTGGGATCAGTGGCCAGCATGGAAATGCATCACGTTGCTTTGCATCTTTTCTCACCTCTTTTCTCTTTTTTTCCCACATCCTCACTTCCATAGGATTTTACCTCCTAAATAAAGTGTCAGCACATTAATCTTTGTCTCAGTCTCTGTTTTCTAGATGAACCAGGCTAAGTAAGTAGAACCAAGGAAAGGAAACTTTGTTTACGATTGGGGAAGGTCCATAGTGTCAGGCCTCTGGGTACTTATCAAGAAGGTTGTAAGATTGTAGAAAAAACTAAAAAGGAAGGCCCTAAAGGCGTGTTTCCCTGACTTAACACTTCTGTTGAGGCAAGCCTCTACAATTGGAGATAAAAAAGGGAATGTGGCCTATTCAAATGTCACAGTGACACAGAGAATGTCAAGACAGAAGGAATTCAGAACTTAAGGGGAGAAATTCCATAAAGCCTTCTTTCCTATAAGCTACAGTCTAGTTTTTCATCCATCCACCCATCCATCCATCCATCCATCCATCCATCCTCTACTGAGCACCTCCTTTGCGTCAGGTACCACACTAGGTGCTAGGAAATAGCAGTGGAGGGAGATAATGATTCTGGTCCTCATGGAGCCCACATTTTGCAGGGAAGACAGAAAGGACACATATAAATGAAAAGTGCAGGATTAAAGCGGAGAATTTTTTAGGAGCTTTTGGTGTCAAGAACCAAATGGTCTCCTATTACTACAAGCATATGAATGGAAATGAGCAAGGTAGAAATCTCAAAAGGCTGCCAGGTCTCATGGGAATCCAGATAAAAGCATACAATTCAGCTTCCCTGCATGTGTGGAAACTGGATCTTGTTGGGTTTCTGAATGACTAGATTGTAGGCAGGAACTGTAAGGCCCTTCAGATCCAGTGCAGTGATCCTAGCTCTATTATTTCCATGAATAGGCTACTATAACAAACAGACCCCAAAATACAGGGATTAATCAAGTTAGACATTTCCTCCTTTCTCACATTCTTGCCCATAGGTAGGAGTTGGTCCAAGGCAATGAGGCAGCTCTGCTCCTGGAAGACGAATGGGGACCCAGGTTCCTTCTGTGTTGTTGCTCTGCCATACCGGGGTGGGTACTGTCTGTATCTACACAGTCCAAGCTGGCTCTCCAGCACTGCATCATCATTTGATCCTGTGAGAAGGGGGGAAATGGAGGAGTTGAGTGGGCAAGTTGCTGAAGTGACACACTTCACTTCCACTTGCTCTACTGACAAGAACTAGTCACATGACCACTCCTACTGCCAGGGAGGCATGGAAACAGTCTCTAGCTGGGCTGAAACTCCTATTACTAAAAGGAAGAAAGGGAGAATAGGTACTGGATAAGATGGCCAGAATTAGCACATAATAATCCCAGTTAACATTGAATTTCAGATAAACAACAATTTTTAGTATAAGTATGTCCCATTTAGACATATTCATTGTTTATCTGAAAATTATTTGTCAGGTATCCTCAATTCAAAGCTAACCGTGTGTCCTATATTTTCTGTGTCAACACTAATAATAGGGCACAAAGAGCATTGTCACTTTTGTCACTGATATTGTCTTTTTGCATTGGTTACAAGTGAGCCATTAAGGCACCCAGGTTCAAGGGGAGGGATTAGAACATCTCTTGATGAGGAGGGAGTGACAAGGTCACACTGCAGAAGAGTGTGTGGGATGGAAGTCATGATTGTGGCCATCTTCAGAAAACACAGTTCGCCTTACATGTTTTATCTCATTTGAGCAAATCAAATGTCACCCCTCTTAAACACTAGTTTCATCTTTCTCTTGCACCAAGTCTGTTTAAGGGCACCTGACCCACCCTGGGCTCTCTCCCAGGAATCTGAAATTGGAAATAGAAAGGAAGGAAATGGGAGGAGACCTGGAACAAAGTGTGTGCTCTTTAATGGCAGTGCTCTGGAGAAAAAGTTCATTAGTTGCTATTGAATTCTCAAAACTCACCCTTGGTTTCTTCCTTTTATAAATTTTAATTGTTCAACTCTTCCTTTGATGCCACAAAATACCTCTAGCATCCTTTCATTAACTACTTCTTCTCTCATTCGGTTTTTTTTTTTTTTTTTTGGTTTACACTAACTATAGGACACTTCTGTTAATTGCAATCAAAATTTTGCAAGCAAGACATTGCACACAGCCAAATTTAACCTTGAAAGAGGTATAAAAGACGGACACTCTTTGGAGAATATTTGTCATTTCTCCTGACGCATCTATAAAAGACATCACTTTTGTCAGCAACAGGACTGAATATGCCACCATGGTTTATATTTTACTGTTGTTGTCACTGCTGTTTAAAGAAACTATCTACCGTCTGTGTTATCAATAAATAAGAGGTATAGATTTATGGTGACAGCTATCACTCCAGTATTAGAAAGGTAGAATTTGAATACATTTCCACTATTAGACTGGCCAAGAAAAAACTGACCAGTGGAAACTTTATTTACTTTTCTCTCCAATCTAATAAAGAGGGGGGAAAAAAGGGCAGTGGGGAACAAGAAAAACAGAGAGAGGATAAACAGTCCAGGCAGCCTACAAACTGAAGAATCATATTGGGATATAGAAGCATCAAAAATGAGAAAATGCTAAGGAGATACTTCCAGGTAAAGGGTCCTGATATTCAGGCTTAGCTGGGAGGTTTAAAAGATAAACTAATAGGAGAAGTTTTGATAAGAAAGTCTTAGAGGAACACTTCTTGATACCTGAGAGGTATGATTCAGTGCAATGAGAAAAACAAGAGGGGTTGTTGAGCGTTATCTCTGGGGGAGTTGAAAGAAAGAGCAAATTACTTGTACCCATTTGGGATGGGCCATGTGAGCTCATCAGATCCTTCAGAGCCCTATGAATCATCCTTGGGGTTTCTTAAGGTTTTACGCTCCTAATCATTTAAGCTGCTCTTTTCATGTGTGTCGTGACCAGCACAGTGCCTGCTCTCTGTGATCTTCCTTCTCTGCTCCCCTCCAGCTCCCTGGAGGGGATGGCTGTTGGAAACCATTATAATGACTTATAATGTACTTGAAGCACAGACCACAAGTTTCTGGATGCCGGGCACCCTTCAGAAAAACTATTAAAGAATCACAACATGCTCAAAAGTGCGACGGACTTAACAATCTGTCACCCAAAACGTGCTGATCATGTGGAACAGTAGCAATCAGATTCATGGCTAACTCTTGTGAAATAGAAACGTGACACTTCAGTGGCTGCCAGGTGGTGCTTAAATAAACTGGGACACTTCACCTTGAAAGCTTTCAGTAAGTGCGGGGAAGCTGTGTCCTGTAAAAACAGAAATAAATGATTTTAAAAGCCCTGGCCTCGGCATAAGAGTAGCTTGGTCCCGTGCTGTACAATGTCAGTCTAGTGCTGTTGAGCACTTGGATTGAGGCTAGTGTGATGGAGGAACTGAAGTTATAATTTTAATTAAATTTTATTAGTTTCAATTTTTAAAATCAAGGTGAAATTCACATAACACAAAATTAAACACTTTAAAATGAACAATTCCATGGCATTTGGTACATTCACAATGCTGTGCAACCACCACCTCTACTCAGTTCCAGAACATTTTTATCACCCCAGAAAAGACCCCGTACCCATTAAGCAATTACTCCTCACTCCTCTTCCCCCAGCCCCTGGCAACCACCAACCTATGTTCTGTCTCTATGGATTTACCTATTGTGGACATTTCATATAAACAGAATCATAAAATATGTGACCTTCTGTGTCTGGCTTCTTTTACTTAGCATAATGCTATTAATTTCCATGTTAAATTTTAAAACTGATAAACTTGATTCCATTATTGGAAAAACTTTTAAGTATTTTTGGAATTCCTTGGGTATGTGAATCTACTTTTTTTTTTTTAACATCTTTATTGGAGTATAATTGCTTTACAATGGTGTGTTAGTTTCTGCTTTATAACAAAGTGAATCAGTTATATATATACATATGTTCCCATATCTCTTCCCTCTTGCGTCTCTCTCCCTCCCACCCTCCCTATCCCACCCCTCTAGGTGGTCACAAAGCACCAAGCTGATCTCCCTGTGCCATGCGGCTGCTTCCCACTAGCTATCTATTTTACGTTTGGTAGTGTATATATGCCCATGCCACTCTCTCACTTTGTCTCAGCTTACCCTTCCCCCTCCCCATATCCTCAAGTCCATTCTCTAGTAGGTCTGTGTCTTTATTCCCATCGTACCCCTAGGTTCTTCATGACTTTTTTTTTTTTTTGGCATTTTTCTCAAATCCCTATGCTAACACATATATATGGAATCTAAGGAAAAAAAAAAAAGGTCATGAATCTACTTTTTCAAGTCTAAATTTTTGAAATCTAAATACAAAGCAATAATTTCCAATCAAATTTATCATCTCAGGAGTTCCCTGGTAGTCCAGTGGTTAGGACTTGGCACTTTCACTGCCGGGACCCAAGTTCAATCCTTGGTTGGGGAACCAAGATGCCGCAAGCCGCACGGCACGGACAACAAATTTATCATCTCAATTGAGATACGCTGTAAGTATAAAATAAGAAAGAACGTAAAAGATCTAATTTATCTTTTTTTAAATTTATTTATTTATTGGCTGTGTTGGGTCTTTGTTGCTGCGCGTGGGCTTTCTCTAGTTGTGGTGAGCAGGGGCTACTCTTCATTGCAGTGTGCGGGCTTCTCATTGCGGTGTCTTGTCTTTATTGTGGAGCACGGGCTCTGGGTGCCCGGGCCTCAGTAGTTGTGGCATGCGGGCCCAGCAACTATGGCTCGTGGGCTCCAGAGAGCAGGCTCAGCAGATGTGGCACACAGGCCCAGTTGCTCCGCAGCATGTGGGATCCACCCAGACCAGGGATTGAACCTGTGTCCCCTGCATCGGCAGGCGGATTCTTAACCACTGCACCACCAGGGAAGCCCTCTTTTTTAAAAATATTGATTACATGTTGAAATGATACTATTTTGGAAAACTAAGTTTAATGAAATGTATTACTAAAGTTAATTTCAACAGTTTCTTTTTATTCTTTTCATTGTGGGTGCTAGAAAATATAAAATTATGTGTGTGGGGAAAAAAATTATGCATGTGACTCACATTATATTTCTATTGGACAGTGTTGGTCTAGTCAAAAGATCTAACTTGGGCTTCCCTGGTGGCGCAGTGGTTGAGAGTCCGCCTGCTGATGCAGGGGACACGGGTTCATGCCCCGGTCCGGGAAGATCCCACATGCCGCGGAGCGGCTGGGCCCGTGAACCATGGCTGCTGAGCCTGCGCGTCCGGAGCCTGTGCTCCGCAATGGGAGAGGCCACAACAGAAAGATCTAACTCAAACTAGATACTAATTCAAAAAAAATTTTGAGCACCTACTGTGAACTTTTTTTTTTTTTTGCCATGCCACATGGCATGCAGGATCTTAGTTCTCTGACCAGGGATTGAACCCATGCCCCCTGCAGTGGAAGCACAGAGTCCCAACCACTGGACCGCTAGGGAATTCCCTACCATGAACTTTTTTTTTTTTTTTGGCTATCATGTGAAAAAGTTGGTTAGAAATAATGTTTGCCAATTTTATTGACCTTTCCTTAGACTTTACCCTGGACCAGAAATTGGTTATGCGTTAGGCTGGGGAGTTTGATGAAGCTTTTCTCCTCTCCTGCCAGTTACTGATGTTCATACAGATCAGAATCACTAGGAAATGTTTTACGATACAATCATTAAAATATTTTAAATGAGGGAAAATAAGGGATGTTTGCTGGCCTCCCTGCTTTTTGACTCATACTTAATGATATACTCTCAGTTTTGGATGAAACAAAAGTATGCATCTTTCTGCTATTGAGAACAGAAAATAAGCACTTGTTTATGTACATTCACTCATCAACATATTGGATGGATATTGTGTGCACTATGATTGGTGTTGAGTATTTAGCAGCAAAAAACCAAACAAGGTACCTGTCCTCAGGAAGCTTACATTCCAGTGAAAGGAGACAGAAAACCAATGAATAAGATAATCATAGATTCTGACAAGTTCTATGGAAAAAAATTAATATAATGATTTGGTAAAGAGTAACTTTATCAAATGGTGGGGAGAGTGTGTGTGTGTGTCTTTAATTTAGGTCAGGTAACTGGGCAATCTCTTTGAGAAGATGACATTTGAGCAGACACTTGAAGAAAAAGGATTCAGCCATAGGAAGAGCCATGGGAAGGGCAGTCCAGGCAGAAGGCACAACAGACGCAAAGGCCTTGAGTTGGAGGAGAGTTTGATGTGTTTGAAGAACAGAAAGGAAGTCATATGACTAGGATGTGGTGAGCAAAAGGGAAAGGGATAGGAGATGGGATTGGCAAGCAGGAGCCAACAGCAGCCAGTAGGTCATGTTAAGAAGTCTAAATTTTATTTTAAGGGTAATGGGGAGCCATTGAAGGTTTTAGAGCACAAGAGTAACCAGATGCTTTTTTTTTTTTTCTCACACAGATGATCCAGTAGTAGTTTCAACGACAGCTGACCCTGTTCTATAATTGCCAGAAAGAACTAAGAACTGATTGGTTTGGGTAGGTGCCCTCCAATATGCAATAGTATTTTAGTTAATAATTCCATATACCAAGACACCTTGCATGTACCCTGTTTGCACCAGGGGCTCAAGAACTCCCAGGAGATAACTCATCAAAAGGAAAGACAGATCAGTCAAATAAATAAGTCAGACTCAAAATAAGGTTAATATTTGGCTAGAGTTTGGATGGGTGATTTCTGAGGAGTGCGGTGTACCTGTCACTCAGATTAGTTCTCACGACCAGTCCTTATGGACTTACCATGCCTGAGTTTTATGTGGCTATGGCTGTAAGTAAAAACTAAGGGGGTTGTTTAATGAAAACCTCTTCTTGGTCCCCAAATCAATGTTGGTCTAGCAACTCATCCACACCGTGGAACACAGAGTGGCTGGGGAGGCATTCCCCTTGACTGAACATCACCATTGAACATCCGACTGCTTTGGCACCTGGCACCTTGTGTTAGTTAGTACCTGATAGGAGGCAGCAGTGCCTGGTAGGAAAGGTGATACCCAGTGATACAAGGTGGAGATGACTCTTGGATAAAGTGGAAATCAGTCAAGGTAGTCGGTCATAAGCAGCAGAAATAGCAGCATGCCTGGTTGATACAGGGGTGCCCAGAATAGGAGAAAAAGAGGAAAAATCCACAAACATCGTAGCTGACTAGACTTGTTTCTGACCATATGTGACTCCCTCCTGGGCACCCCCAGAAATCCTGATAGGGAGTGAACTTTGCAGGAGCCTGGAGTTCTACAATAAATAGCAGATGAGGGTACGGTGAGCTGTTTTGGGCTGGGTTCCCCAAGAAGCTCATTCTGAGACAAGGATTCAAGGGCAGGTAGTTTATCTGGGCGACGATCCCAGGAAACAACAGGATGGGGAGAGGAAAAGGGCAACACAGAAAGGAAGACAACCAATAAAAGGCATGTGGCAAGCAAGCGACTGCTACAGGCAAGTGGAGCTCAGCATCCCCAGAGGGCATTATCCTGGCCTCACATTATCTCAGTGGAAGGACAGGAAGCTGGGAGATTCCTCTACCAACACCCATCCATCACTGGGTGGGGCTGTTTCTAGGGACACAAACTCTTTGGAACTTCCAGGCCATCCTGCTTGCTGGCCGGGTGTGCTTCCACAGCCAGAACAAAGCCCTCACTCAGAGTCACAAGTGTAGCAATGAGCATCCTTTGGTGTATAGAGAGGAGTGTTGAGGGACTCTGGGCAGGGCCCCAGCTGCATCTACTACACAAGAGACTACACCAGGCTACAAGCATAGAGGAATTTATCATATAGTCTCATTTCTGGCCCAATTGCGTCCTCATTCTTATTTTGTTTTTCTTTTTCTCCCTTCTCTCCTACTTATAATTTATGCAATCTGGTTGTTTTATGTATCCTTGTAAGCTGCCTTAAATCTTTTTTTGGAACACAGCAGCACATAAATAAATAAACACTAGCAAGGTTTAACATTTTCCCTTTATTTATTGACCATTTTTCCCTTCTCTGAACTTCTTGGACCAGAGCCTCATTTACCTGCATCTATCTCTGTGTTGGGCACATCAATCAGAGGCATTTTATCATTGTTCTGTAGACCGGCACAAAGATATACAGTTGGTTTATAAACTGGCTCTGTGACCAGAAGCAGATACAGAGGCACAGGACTCTCTGGCCCCTTCTTTCTTGAACCCAGTGCTTAGAACAGTGCCTGCACATAACAGGTGCTCGGTAAATATCTGTTAAATGAAAGAATGAGACTTGGAGGACCTATATCCATAAGGGTTCCCATAAATCACCATTTAGAAATCCATCAACATACTGGAATTGTGTGCTTTGTAAGGTCAAACTTGCCCTGGAAACCACTATCATGTGGATGTACTTATTTTCATGAGCACAAGCTGGAAGGCAGGGACTAAAGATAGATCTAGAGATGGTGTTTTAAAGTATATACCCAGCAGGCTCCGTGCATCTCAGAACACCCGGTGCTAACTCAAATGCAGTCCGTTTATGAACGTAATCTTTGCTTGTAGGTGTCCTGGCAAACATCCCTATTGAGAAACTGGGTTCCTCAGGAATCTCAGATGCTAGAAATTGAGTGACTGCTTTACATCCCGTGAATCAGAAAGAAATTGTTGTTTAAGTGGTGGGTCACATGCATGTAGGTATCTGGGTTTTTTGTTTTGTTTTGTTTTGTTTTTTGCTGTAATATTTTTCCCCTTAAGAGGCAAGCACAGTAGTTTTATTTAATAAAACACTAACTAGAAATTTTTTTTTTTTTGGCTGCATTGCACAGCGTATGGGATATTAATTCCATGACCAGGGACTGAACTCGGGCTCTCAGTGGTGAGAGCATGGCGTCCTAACCACTGGACCACCAGGGAATTCCATAAAACACTAACTAGAAATTTAAAAGTTTAGCCTTTGAAAAACAAATTTTTCCGTTTAATAAATCAGCATTACCCATAAGTAGGTTACTTCTAGGAAGCTCCATTTTTATGTAGATCTTAGCAAAGAAGGAGAGAGAAATAGTTTGGCACTTCTGCTATTTGTGTTTAAATTAAGATAAAATTTACATAATATAAAATTCATCCTTTTAAAGTGAACAATTCAGTGGTTTTTAGTATATTCACGATGTTATGCAAACAACACCACTATCTAATTCCAGAACTGTTTCATCACCCCCAAAAGAACCCTATACCCATTAGCAGTCATTTCCTATCCCCCCCTCTTCCCAGCTCCTGGCAACCGCTAGTCTATGTGGATTTGCCTATTCTAGATATTTCATATAAATCGAATCATACCATATGTGACCTTTCCTTTCTGGCTTCTTTCACTTACCAGGATGATTTTAAGTTTCATCCATGTTGTAGCATGTATTAGTACTTCCTTTTTTTACGGCTGAAGAATATTCCATTGGTGTATGGATACACCACACTTTGCTTATCCATTCATCCATGGACAGACACTTGGCTGTTTCTACTTTTTGGCTACTGTGAACAAGGTTGCAGTGAATGCTGGCATACAAGTATCTGTTCAAGTCCTTGCTTTCAATTCCTTTGGCCCTAGGAATGGAATTGCTAGGTCATATGAGAATCACCTGTTTTCTAAAGTGGTTACACCATTTTACATTTACACCAGCAATGTATGAGAATTCTAATTTCTCCACATCCTCACTAACACTTGTTATTCTGTGTGTGTGTTCAAAGTATAGCCAACCTGGGACCTCCCTGGTGGTCCAGTGGGTAAGACTCCACGCTCCCAATGCAGGGGACCCGGGTTTGATCCTTGGTAGGGGAACTAGATCTCGCATGCATGCTGCAACTAAGATCCCACATGCCGCAACTAAAAAAAAGATCCCACGTGCCATAACTAAGGTCTGGCACAGCCAAAAAATAAAAATAAAAATAAAATAAAGTATAACCATCCTAATGGGTGTGAAGTGGTATCTTGTGGGTTACCTCTGTTATTTTTTTTGAAAATTTAAGTTTCCCCCTGTCCTGGAAAAAACATCCATTTTTCCCCCATCTTTCCTCTTTCATACACTTTTGTTTTGTTTTGCTTTTAGAACAATTTTAGGTTTACAGAGAATTGAGCAGACAGTATAGAGAGCTGCCATATACCTCTTCTCTCTTCTTGTCACAGTTTTCCCTCTTAGTAACATCATACATTAGTGTGATATATTTGTTACAATTGTTGAACCAATATTGATACATTATTATTAACTAAAGTCCCTAGTTTACACTAGGGCCCTTCTTTGTGCTGCTGTACATTGGTATGGGTTTTGACAAACACGTAATGTTATATATCTATTACTGTAGTATCACACAAAGTAGTTTCACTACCCTGAAGATCCTCTGTGCTCTACTTATTCATTCCTCCCTCCCTCCCCCAAAGTGCTGGCAACCATTGATCTCTTCCTGTCTCTTTTAACTAGAATCCTTTTTACTTTTGACTATAGTTTTGTCTATTCCAGAGTGTAATGTAGTTGGAATCATATAGAGTTTAGCCTTTTCAGAATGACTGCTTTCACTTGTTTGTTTACCTTTTGAAGGACATCTTGGTTGCTTTCAGATTTGGGCAATTATAAATAAAGGTGCTATAGGCATTCTCAGATTGAGTGATGACCTGGAGAAGCCAATGCCATCGAACGACTGTTTATTACTTACATTCCTGAGAGAAGGGGACATGCCATGCCACTCAGGGCCACAGGGAAGGTATCAGGTTTTGATCAAGAGGCAGAAGCAGGAATAAGAGAAAAGCCTAAGCCAGAGCCTTTATTGGAGTTTCTTCAGAAAAGGAGAGACAGTTAAACAGTTTAGGATGGGCTCCTTTGAATAATTCCAGTGGGCTCTAGGGCATAGGAGCTGTCTTCAGCTGTCTGGGACCTGATTCTGGGATGATTAAGACAGAGGAAATATTGGGTTGGTATGTGAGTTACATAAGCAGGTGGGTGGGGACGTGGCACTGGGTCAGGTGGTCTGCGCGTGACTAGACATATTCCAGGCAAGCAGTCCACCTCCCCTAGGAATTAGCTAGCCCTATAAGGGCAGTCTCCTCTCAAGTCTGAAAGGTCCCCCAGGATGTCAAAACATCATAAGATACAGAAAATAAAAAACATGATGAATACACTGAGTTTCCCTAGAGGGATGGTTTTGGGATAGGTTCTCTGGAAGCAGATGCTTACATGGGGTTTGGGAAACAAAATGCTTATTAAGGATCAGCCCCTCTGAAAGGAAAGGAAAAGTCTAGTTGCAATACTAGCTTGACAAAGGCTTGGCCAACCCAGAGGGAAGCTCTGGAGCGAGGACTGCCCATCAGACTGTCCCGCATCTGGAGGAAATGGGCAGCCGTTATAGCCTGGCCTTGCTTGGTCAGCAGTGCAGGCTGCTCTGGGAAGGACGTGACCTTGAACGAGGCAGCTCTCTGCCCCTAAGGCAGACCCTGAAGGAGCTGACAGCTGGGGGCCATCTGCTGACCCCACTCCCTGCAGGTGGACAGCAAGTCCTTCCTCAAGGGGGAATGTGGGCAGCACATCTGTGACCGCCTCAGGGATCCTGTTCCAGTTGGCCTCAGCAGTTGCTGGCTTGAGGACACACTCTTATTGGCTACCTTTCTTTCCCTGCCTCACTTCCACACTCTCCTTTACCTCCCTAATAAACTACTCTCACCGAAATCTTTATCTTAGAGTCTGCTTTTGGGGGAACTGAAACGAAGACACATCCAACTCACCTGCAGAGTGATGTCCCTTGGGGCCGTTCTGGCAGTTTCCAGTTACATAAAATGTACTTTTCTTGCATTACATATACTTAGGGTGATTCCAGTCCTGGTTTGTTCAACATAATTCCTGTTTAATATGTTGCCCTGATGTTCCATTCCATTGATGCCCCTTTTTATCTTAAAACTATCCTGGTTTGGATGATACATTTTATGATCAACCTACAACTCTTTAAAGTGAGTGATCCTTAATAAGATCCATGGACAGGGAAAAGTGGTTTCTTTTGATCTTGAATGCCATCAACTCACAGTTTATTTGGGGTGAATCATCCAATTTTAGAGCTGGAAGCAACTCTATGGCTGGCTTATCCATTGACTCAGCCTTTGGCTTATCCATTGACTCAACCTTTCTTTTTTTTTTTTTAACTATTGGAATGCACATGGTTGGATATTCACATTTATAACAATCCCATGGGAATTCCCAATATGCCAGCTGTAACTCCACTCCTTTCCTCCTACCAGGAAAGCGTATTGAATGCTGGCAAGAATTAACGTTGTTACAGGGATAATGTATTATTTTTAAAATGATGAATTATTCTCAAGTCCTGATACTTTAACCATTAGCATCAAATCAGTCATGACACAGTTCATGACTGATTGAATTTGAGAACTGCTGATCTCATTCTAAATCCCTGCATTACATAAAGAAGTCATTTAGCCACATGGTGGCTCCATCTTCTCACCTGGAAATGGGGATGCTAAAATCTCCTTCCCTGTCTGGCTGAGTTATGGTGGAAGGCAAATGAGATAATGAATGTAAAAGCTTTGGGAAAGGGACTTCCCTGGTGGCGCAGTGGTTAAGAACCCGCCTGCCAATGCAGGGGACACAGGTTTGAGCCCTGGTTTGGGAAGATCCCACATGCCACGGAGCAACTAAGCCCGTGCACCACCACTACTGAGCCTGCGCTCTAGAGCCCGTGAGCCACAACTACTGAGCCCGTGTGCCACAACTACTGAAGCCTGCGCACCTAGAGCCCGTGCTCTGCAACAAGAGAAGCCACCGCAATGAGAAGCCCGCGCACTGCAATGAAGAGTAGCCCCTGCTCGCTGCAGCTAAAGTCCATGCGCAGCAATGAAGACCCAACACAGCCAAAAATAAAGTTAAATAATTTATATTAAAAAAAAAAGCTTTGGGAAGTATAAATCCTTTGAACCAATGGAAGCCATTGTGGTGGTATCTGTAGATGGGAAGAAGCAGCCATATTTGCTAAGCATTTTCTAGAGCCACACCAGAATTTACAAAATAGCTGAATTTGCACCCATCTGGTTTGCACAGTACATCTATGAGTGAAAATTTTACCAGTGCTCCTGGTCATTATGTGAATTCTCTTTACAACTTTGCTAAGATGTCTTAGTCAAAACCCAGTGGTTGCAAGAGAAAAAATCCAACATGAATTAGCTTGAATAAATTAGCTCACATAATGAAAACATGGGAACGGCCTGGTCGGAGTTGGCCACAGCGATGGCTGGAACCCGAGATTGGAACATCGCAAGGATTCTCTGTGTCTCTCACCCATGCTGTTCTCTATGTATTGGCTTCGTTTTCTCAGAACAGCTTCTTCAGTAGGTGCGGGCTACTGAATGCTGGGCTCCCATCTTTACCTCTTTGTGATCATAGAGGAGAGATACCCTTTTCCCCTCCCTGCCCCCTCAGATTAGTTAGAAGAACCCTAGAGAGGTACTCTGATTGGCCCATCCGTGGACCAATCACTGTATTCCAGGAAATAACCTGTAAACTAAGCCCGTTAAGCCAGATGCCCACACCTCAGATCAATTACTCAAGGGCTTCTCATGTACACAGTTGCTTCAGGGATTTTTGGGAGCTGGCAACCATCAGATCTGTGCCTATCATTCAGTGAAAATAAAGTCTTATAGATTGTCAAACCTTTATTCCTAATGAATCTTTTATATTCCTAGAGCTATAAATAGTAAATCCTTTCCCTTTCCTTCCAAATGCAAATATTTTGAATTTTTAATGATTGCTTTCCAAAGCCTACTTTCAGAATCACTCTTCAAAAGGTTTGTGCCAACGTATACTCCCACAAACAGATGGTGGTAGGCATTCTTGAATTGTAAACTGTCACTGATCTATCCTGGTGGTTCTCCATTGAGGGTGATTGTGACTTCCCAGGGTATAATGGCAATGTCTGGAGACATTTTTGATTGTCACAACTGGGGTGATGCTACTGGCTTCTAGTGGGTAGGAGGACAGGATGCTGCTAGACATCCTGCAATGCACAGATAGCAGCTCCCCACAATGAAGAATTATCTGGTCCAAAATCTCAATAGTGCTGAAGTTGAGAATTTCTGATCTATGCAAACAGACATGGTCTTTATTTTTGTATATAGAGAAGTCTCAACAAGAAGACTTGCCTCGACAGAAAAACTTTGGCAGCACACTCTATGGCTGGTCTTGGCATAGGGAGGTACACTTGAAGTCCTATTTTCCCAATTTGGGAGGAGGGCATTGAACATGGCAGGTAAAAGTTTTCAAAGTGCCCAGTTAAACTGCTTGGAAAACTCACTCTCCCAAGCTCTGCTGGACTCTGTTTTAAGGATAGTATTTAAAACACTTTAGCAAAAAGAGGGGTAGCTCAGTATACAACTGAATGTGAGAATTACCCATGCTTGGTTTATTTCTATTCTGATCCTTGGAAAATAATAGTCATATACTATCATTAAGGAAATTTAATGCAGGACAAAATAGAATGTAAGAAAACCCCCACTAACAGGGTCTGGTCTCAGCAAATTATACAACAGGAAATAATTTATCTTTAGCTTTCAGCTTCCTGGTTTTGTATCTTTCTCCATGTTACTCACTGCCTCCCTCTACCCATTGACCCCAACTAATGGTACCACCTGCTGCTTCTTTTCAGAAGTAGTAAAATGAGGCACTAAAGAGTAAAGGCTCTGGCATTAGCCCACCTTAATTCAAAGCCTGACTCTGCTAATTACTATTGGTGCAACTTTGGGCATATTACTTAACTAAGTTTCCTCATCTGTAAAGTAGAGATGATAATAGTGCCTCCTCATAGGGTTGTTGTGAGGGTTAAATAGGTAATATACACAAAGAACTTAGAGCAGTGCCTGGAACATACCAAGTACTATGTAAGTGTTAGTAATGTTATTTTCAATTCTCTACCACTTTATCGAAACCTGATGTTAGACCAATACCCAGTTTGAAGGCTTAAATGAATGGGAACAACTGAGTATGGAGTGATGGTGATAGCCTTTGGGTTTCAGAACCTGAAATCTCAGGACTTCCCTGGTGGCCCAGTGGTTAAGACTCTGCACTCCCAACGCAGGGGGCACGGGTTCCATCCCTGGTCAGGGAACTAGAGCCCACCTGCCGCAACCAGAGATCCTGCATGCTGCACGCTGCAACAAAGATCCTGCGTGCTGTAGCTAAGACCCGGCACAGCCAAATAAATAAATAAATATTTAAAAAAAAATTTTTAAAGAACCTGAAATCTCAACTGGACAGTACCCCACATACAACCCAGCCAACACATTCTCTACATACTTAAAGCTCATCCAGGAATAGAAATATCTAGAGCAGGGGTGGGCAAACGATAGTCTGAAGGCCAAATCCAGCAAGCCTTTTGCTTTTATAAGTAAAGTTTTTCAGAACCCAGCCACACCCATTTTTTAATGTATTTTCTAAGGTTGCTGTTGTGCTATAATGGCAGAACTGAGAATTCACAATGGCGGAGTTGAGTAGTCACAACAGAGACTGTACAACTTGCAAATCCTCAAATATTTCATCCACCACAGGACAAGTTTGCTGGCTTCTGCTCTAGACCCTTGCGACTCAAAGTAGCAGTCTGTGTACCTACAGCATCAGCATCACCTGGGGGCTGGTTAGAAATGCAGTCTCAGGCCCCACACCAGACCAAGTGCATCAGAAGCTGCATCCCCAGGGAGTTTGTGCGCACAGTAAGACTGGAGGACACTACATACAGTACACTTGCTTTCCAAGGAAGAGTAATTTATGTGACTTTCAGGGTTCCTTCTAATGCTGAGCTTCAAGTGAAGAACTTAGTTGATTCCTTTTTACTTTTTGTTTAAAATTAATTTATTTTATCTATTTTTGGCTGTGTTGGGTCTTTGTTGCTGCACGTGGGCTTTCTCTAGCTGCGGTGAGTGGGGGCTGCTCTTCGTTGTGGCGTGCGTGCTTCTCATTGCGGTGGCTTCTCTTAGTGTAGAGCACGGGCTCTAGGGCGCTTGGGCTCAGTAGTTGTGGCACATGGGCTTAGTTGCTCCACGGCATGTGGGATCTTCCTGGAGCAGGGATCAAACCTGTGTCCCCTGCATTGGCAGGCAGATTCTTAACCACTGCGCCACCAGGGAAGTCCCCTTTTTACTCTATTTTAAAAATTTACTTTTAATTGAGCTATAATTGACAAGTAAAATTATATTACTTTTAGGTGTACAACAGAATGATTTGATATATGTATACATTGTGAAATGATTACCAGAATAAGTTTAGTTAACCTCCATCACCTCACGTAAGTTTTTTTTTCTTGTGATGAGAAATCTTAGCAACTTGCAATTGTACAATACAGTATTGGTATCTTAGTTGATTCTTATTTGTCTCTCACTGATCTGAAATCTTAAACTTTGGGGGTATTACTTGAAATTAATAAATTTTGAGCTGGAAAAAACTTAAAGATGCCATTTCTTTCTTCTCCCTCTTCTTGGTCCATTTTCCTTTTCTTTGTCACTTTTCAGGGTTTATTTATTTATTTATTTATTGGCTTCTACCCAGAATAAAACTAAAGAAGTAATATCAATTTGGTGGTAGCCAGCGAACTAGGAGTCAGATAACGTGGGTTCCAGCCTCGTCTGAACTCTGCTCTTTCCCTGCGGCAAGGGCCTGTGCAGGCTGGGTCTCAGTTTCTTCACCTGCAAAACGGGAATAATTTTACGTGCTCAGGGCCTCCCTCACAGGATTGCTATGAGGACAAGTTGCAATACTGTATGTGACAATGCTCCATCATTGGTAAAGGAGCATAAAAATGTAGGGAATTATTTATAGATTGCCTGGCATAGAGCCTTGAATACAGTAGGTGCTGCGTAACTGTTGGGTAGAATTTTTTTTTTCTTGTGGGAACTGCTCCAATAACAGCCAGCAGATGGCAGCAAAAAGCAAGCTTCCCCTCAGAGGCTCCCTCTGGTCCGCTCCCGGGGTTTTACAGTAGTAACGTAACTGAAGGTTCTCCCTGATTTCTAACAGGTTCATATCCCTTCACTCACTTTCTGCCCACATTTTTGAGGGCACTAGGGACTGGGCCTGCTGGGGCCGATGGAGAAGTTGGCCCTGAGTGAACTCATCCATTTCCATTTCTCCGACTATTGCCTTTGTTCCAATGACACTCAGGTCTCCATCACCAGCGCCATCATCTTTCTTGATGGCACAGCTGACCATCTAGTCACTCAACAGTATCCACATAATGCATCTGGTCCAAAACTGAACACATTGCTTTTCTCTCCAAATCTGCTTTTGCTCCTATGTCCTTATTTGCACCACTATCCAACAAGTCATGAATGGAGAAACCTCAGGATCATCTATGACTCTTCCCTCTCCTTCATTCTCCACATCCAATCAATCACCAAATCCTGCTAACACCACCGCCTGAAAAACACTAGGGAAAAACACAACTCCAAAGCAGATACAGACTCGTTTTTAAAACATTCACAGAAAAAACACTGAAAAACACACATCGAACTGTTTCACTGTTTGGAAGACTGGTGTTTTCTTTGTGCCTTCCGCTTTTCTTTGTTTTCTAAAATTTCTGCACTGAGCTTGTGATTCTTCTGAAACTAGAAAATTTTAAAACCTACAATAAATGTTATTTTTCTCCCGAAAGTACATGTACACACAATTGCTAGGACATCACACATAGCTCTAGTGTACTAACATGCAAAAATAATTTGGCCGTGAGTACAATATTTTGCCAGGCATCTGTGGTGAGGCTGCTCAGTGGATCAGCTGGCATGGTGACCCTGTAAGCCCTTCGTTAAAAACGGCACTTCCGGGCTTCCCTGGTGGTGCAGTGGTTGAGAGTCCGCCTGCCGATGCAGGGGTTCGCGCCCCTGTCTGGGAAGATCCCACATGCCGTGGAGCGGCTGGGCCGATGAGACATGGCCCGCAGAGCCTGCGCGTCCGGAGCCTGTGCTCCGCAACGGGAGAGGCCACAACAGTGAGAGGCCCGCGTACAGAAAAAACAAAAACAAAAACAAACAAAAAAACGGCACTTCCTCCGCACATGGCTCCCAGAAGCACTTCATTTTTGGATCCATTTATTTAATGTGGAAAAAATTTCTGCTGTAGAAATTCATTGTTATCTCAAGTTTATAGAGAAGATATTTTCTTCTCATGGAGTAGAGTGCCAATACCTCTGAAGGGAAGCAGAGCCCTGCCGAGTCCTTCTTTCAACAAACATTTATAGGGCGCTGACTTAATGCCCTGGGTATAGTTTTAGGAGTCTGGGTTCCAGGGGTGAAGGAGACATTCAAGGTCCCTGCTCTTAAGAAGAGGACATCATATAGCTGGTAAACAGATGAACAAGATGGTTACAGAGAGTAATAATGCGAGGGTGGTGAGGGAGAAAAACTAAATCAGTAAGGGTGGCTAATTTTGGGTTGTGTGATCACCCCATAGGAGGGCACATTTGAACCAAGAAATAAACTACAAGATGGAGCTAGCCATCTGCAGAGCTGCTGATAGAGCCCAGCCAGAGGGAATGGCAAGTAGAAAGGCCCTGGGGCAGGAACAAACTTGGCTTATTTGAGGAAGAAAAAGGCCAGTGTGGTTTTTGAGAGGTAAGCCAGTGAGGAGCAATGGGGCAGATGAGGGGGAGAAGGGGGACAGAGTTCAAGCAGGGTCTTGTAGTTTATTGACAGAGGTTGGATTTTACTCCAAGTTAAAAACCAACAATATACAATAGCTTACACGTATGTATTATGTACCTACTATGTGCAGGTACTGTTCTAAGCATTTTACAAGTATTGTTTCATTTAATCATTACAACAACCCTGTGAAGCAGGGATTATTATAATCCTTATTTTTCCTGAGAAGAAAACAGAGTCATAGAGACTTAAATAACTTCAGGTTACACAGGGAATAAGCAGCTGAGCTGGGATTTGAGCTCTGGATGGAGTTCTACTTCTGTACACTGTCCAGTGAACCAGGCATATGAACTCTACATCTAATGTGACCAGAAACAAAAAGCTTGTTCCAAACCAATTCCATCTTTGCTACTGTGAGATCATCACAATAATTTGTATAAATAGTTGGAAAAGTCACTTGCTTAACAAAAACATATCAAATACCTTCAATGTGCCAAGTATTGTGTGGATTGTGTTGTTTTTTTTTTTTTTGCGGTACGCGGGCCTCTCACTGTTGCGGCCTCTCCCATTGCGGAGCACAGGCTCCGGACGCACAGACTCTGCGGGCCATGGCTCACGGGCCCAGCCGCTCCACGGCATGTGGGATCTTCCCGGACCAGGGCACGAACCCGTGTCCCCTGCATCGGCGGGCGGACTCTCAACCACTGCACCACCAGGGAACCCCAGATTGTGTTTTTTATACATTTCTATCATTTTGTCTCCTCAAAGCCAGCATCTTAAAAAAATCTGATAAATGACTTCCTGCTTCAGAACTCCACACCATCTTGCCACCATTGTCAGCCATCGCTTAATAATGGTGGTAATGAGCAAAACAGCCAAGGAGCCAGCCCTTTTATACCAAGAGTAGAAATAATAGAAATAATCTCTTAAATTGCGATAGCTTTTAACCGTTCTCCAAAGGCTTCCCTACTTGCTATTTAACTTGATCCTCTCAGCAATCCTTACTCTTTTCCAGTTGGATGTGCCTGTGTGACTTGCTTTCGACAACGAATTGTGAACAGAAATGACAGCACAGCTTGGTGGGGCTTTGAAGAGCCAGTTCGTGATTCACCACAGCTTTTCCCTTGGTCATGACCACCAATGGCTTTCAAGATGATGGCGGCTCCATCAGCCTGAATCCCAGGGTGACTATGGTGAACAGAGCCTCTTGTCAACAGAAGATGGGCATTTAGTGTGAGCAGGAAATAAACCTTTGCTGTATTAAGTCATTGAGATTTTGAGTTTGTTGCCTTGGTATAACCTAGGCTAGTGGTTCTCGAATTTGAGTCTGCATCAGAATCAACAAAAGACCTTGTTAAAACACAAAATGCTGGCCCCTCTCTTAGATTTTCTGATTCAGCACATCTGGGGTGGAGCCTGATAATTTGCATTTCTAACGAGTTCCTCAGGGCTGCTGCTGCTGCTGCAGGGACCATACTTTGGGAATTATTACCTCGCCTCTCTTTACCAATTCAATATTATCCCAAGGAAATATTACTCAGCCATAAAAAAGAATGAAATAATGCTATTTGCAGCAACACGGATGGACTTAGAGATTATCATACTAAGGGAAGTCAGTAAGAGAAAGACAAATAACATATGATATTACTTACATGTGGAATCTAAAATATGATACAAATGAACTTATCTATGAAACAGAAACAGAGTCACAGATATAGAGAATGGACTTGTGGTTGCCAAGGGGGAGGTGGGGGGGGGAGGGAAAGATTGGGAGTTTGGGATTAGCAGGTGTAAACTATTATATATAGGATGGATCAACAACAAGGTCCTACTGTATAGCACAGGGAACTATACTCAATATCCTGTGATAAACCGTAATGGAAAAGAATATGAAAGAGAATATATATATATAAGTGAATCACTTTGCTGTACAGCAGATAATACAACACTGTAAATCAACTATATTTCAATAAAATTTAAAAAAATCTATTATCCTGAGGAAATCAAAGCTCAGGCAAAGCTTGTTCATTCCTTCATGTATTTACTAAGCCAGCTACGTGCCAGGCGCTAACCTAAGTTCTGCATAATCAGTGGCAAACAAAGCAGACACAATCCTTGCCCTTTTGTCTCATAAACTAGTGATTTGCTCAAGTGTACACAGCTAGTGGTGGAGCTAGCAGTTGAATCTGTGTCTTCTTACTCAAAATCCAGTATGTATTCCATTATGCAATAAGCAACATTGACAAACACCTCCTTGGTTGCTATTTATTTCCCCCTTCAATATCTTCTAATAAGGAGGTAACTCTTAGTTCGGGGTAATTCTCAGACCCTTTGTTTGTGGATGGATTTGCATTTGCAAGTTTGGAGAAGGAAGCTTCAGTGGGGGTGAGGAATGTGAGGGGTCCTCAGCCCTGTGAGGAGACGGGAGAAGAAGGGAAGCCTCCCTGATGGCAGCTGCAGAAAGAGAGAAGTGAGTAAGGAAGTGCTGTAGGTACTGTGATGTGCTGTCCAGATTCCCCTTCAAGGATGAAGGACTTACTCTCCCAGCTGCTGGGTGTATTGCTGGCCGGCAGTCCTCAGCTCTCAGCTCCCTATGAGGACTACCTTTCCTAAAGAGAGCCACTTCATCCAAGGTCTCAACCCATTCCTATAACCAATAATTGATGGGGGACCAAAAAGCTCTGAAAGGCCAACCCAGCTCCAGAGTTCTTCACAGGGCCAGCCTTTGGGGTGACTGCATCACAGCTCAACTTTTCCCAGTCCTGCTTTCCTTCCGTCCCTTCCCAAAGGTTGGGGTCCCAAGAGCACTCTTTAATAAACACCTTTCATGCTAATCTTCATCTCAGAGTCTGCTTTCCAGCAACCCAACCTGTGACAGGGGATTTCAAGGTATCTGCTGTGGGGTACCTCGAATCTAAATCTTCTCCTGGTCCCTTTCAAAAGCTTTGGTGAAATTGGCATTTCTCACTCATGCTTTTGTGAGACAGCATTATAGTGGATAAAAGGGTGTTCTCCCCAATCAAAAGAATTTTTTTTCATGCCTACATGGAACCTAAGAATGTGACCTTATTTGGAAGTAGAGTCTTTGCAGATGTAACTAGTTAAGGATCTCAAGATGAAATCATTCTGGATTTAGTCTAGGCCCTAAATCCAAGGACTGGCATCTTTATAATATGAGGAGAGGATGCAGGGAGGCCCACATGCAGAAGAAGGCCACGTGAAGACAGAGGCTGAGATTGGGGTGATGTGGCCACAGGACAAGGAACAACTGGCACCACCAAAGGCTGGAAGAGGTAGGAAAGATTCTTCCCTGGAGTCTTCAGAGAGAACATGGCTATTCAGACACCTTTATTTGGGACTTCTAGCTTCCAAAACTGTGACAATTAAATTCCATTGTTTTAACTCTTCAGTTTGTGGTACTCTGTTATGGCAGCCTTAGGAAACTAACACAGTATTCTATTGATGAGGAAAATGAGGTGACAGCTGACCGTCATATGAATGGAAATGAAATGTTCAGTGCTGGGCATGGAGTAGGCATTCAGTAAATGCTTGTTGAACTAAACTGAACAAAATGCTCATAAAGGGGGAAGAATGTGTTTCTTAGGATAACTTCTTGATTTATTTTCTTTAGGCTCTGGGTATGTGGGCATCTGCTAATATGCATAGTTGCTCATGGTATTTGAGTGTATCCAATGGAATTGTGGAAGGGTCAGTATTCATTTTTGGACAATTCTAATAACTCCTTAAAAGTTAGTCACTAATGAGGTCCCTGCAGGGACCTAGATTTATAATTTTAAAATGTCCCTGGCCTTTTCTTCCTTCCTTTCTTTCTTCCTTCCTTCCTTTCTTTCTTCCTTCCTTCCTTCCTTTCTTCCCTCCCTCCCTCCCTCCTTCCTTCCTTCCCTCCCTCCCTCCCTCCCTCCTTCCTTCCTTCTTTTTCTGCTCCTCCCAGCCCCTCAGGAGAACTCCAGTTCTATTTTTAGGCATCTAGGCAGGTGGATAACATGCAATTTATATACAAAGGTTATTTAAGAGCTCTGCACAGCATTAAATGTGAATGCCCTTGCTAGTGCTTGTCTTGTTAAGTCACAGCTGAGTCAATCACCACCACATGCCTCAGTTGGCCTTATCTGTAAAATGGAGCTCATACTTCCTTTTCAAAAGTTAGCAGCAGTAAGAGAATAAAGTGAATTACCTGATCAACTCTCATAAGCTCAGCTGCTCCTCTGATCACTTTTGCAAGTCCCAAATCATTTCTGAATCCTGCAGGTTGAGTCTTTGGATCAACATCACCCAGAGGAGAGTTGTGTTTATCAATGGCCAGAGATGTAAAATAAATGATTTTCTGAGCTTTATGTGGGTTGTAAGAGCCCGGAATTAGCCCCAAGACACTAGCTTTCTTTGTTCTTGCCTACTTCTTCACACTTAGGACTATAGGAACGATTTTCAAAGACTAACTAAAATCACAATGAAAATTTCCGGTCAATCATAAATTGATTTTCTTGCTTAGGTAGGACACTCTAAAAGATTCCATTGGAGGATGCAGACATAGGGTTTCTATAACTGAAGGGGCTCAAGGAGGATCTGTGAATACCCCTTAAAGTGCCAAGAGAGCCTGCAGAGCTTGCTTTGGGAGTTGGGTCCTCTTCAGTGACACATGGTCTGATGTTCCTCCATCTCTTACCCCCTAAAGAAGTAGCAGGTTATTCTTATTAAGAGATAGTTGTCAGTGAGGGTGCTTTTGATTGCAGCCTAACTCCAGATGGCTTAAAATTACAGGCAATTTATTATCTATTTGCTCACATAACTCAACATCTATACGTAGGGCTCCCTTCAGGTAAGGCTTGATCCAGTGGCTTACAGAATGTCACCAAGCATGTCTTTCTTTCTGCCTCTCCGTTCTAACTCCTATAGTATTGGCATCATCTCCAGAGTCTACCCAGTGGTCCTATGGCTGCTCTGGATTCTGCTACTTTTAGTACATCTCATATCTTCATGCCACACCATTTAGGGGAGGAAAAAATAGATCTTCTGGTATCTCTCTCTCTTTTTTTTTTCTTTTTTTCTGGTATCTCTTACATGACTCCTGGTGTAGGGCTAGCCAACTGGAGGATGAGAGGTCATGTGGAGGAGAACTGAGGCTCCTCAGATGACAGTCAGTCCCCACTACCAAATATTGAGTGAGACCATCTTAATCTTGTAGCCCAGCCCAGCCAAACTTCTAGCAACCCAGGAGTATTGCTTGTTGGTCCCACCAATATGTAGAAAGACAGCATCTCTGATGCAACTTAAACTTAGATTAAAGAAGGTTGGCCATTGTATTTATACTTGGAAAATAACAACTACTAACTCATGTAGAACATTTTTAATGTACCAGGCACTATGCTACCTTTACATAGCATTTCTCCCTACAACAGTCCTGTGACATAGGTACTGTATATTAGCTCCTTTTTATAGATGATGAAACTGAGGCGCTGAGAGATGAACTGACTTGTTCAGAGTCATACAGCTTGTAAGAGCCCCCGTTACACAACCCTGGGGAAATGGAAGGGAAATCATTCACGTGGACTGCAGCGCTGGAATTTTCCTTCAGGGGGCACAATTCACATTGCATTCTATGTGTACATGCTGTCCAACCTTGTGCTTCTTTACTCATTATTCTGTACTGTACTGACTCCAACTGCCCATTCTGGATGCACAAATTAGGCCAACAGAACCTTTGAGAGACGAAGGATACGAAATAGCGTGACATTAGCCATCAGTGCCATGCTGGGGATCTGGAGTCTTGGAAGTCGTCCACAGCCAGGGAACTTAGCAAGGGGGTGGGAACCAGTCGGCAAGCATTAGATGGAACCCTGAAGCTGCAGCTGGGGACCCAGGTAAGACTATGTGTCAATCTAGGCTGGTATGCAGAGACTAGAAAGGCAGAAACTTTAGAAGGCAAAAAGAAGGGAAGTGGTCAAGACTGGGTGGCTGGTTGGAAGCTAGAAAATGCACTGATAGAGGCAGACAGCAAAAGTCCCTGTGCCTTTGCTGCAAACTCGGGCACTCTCTCTCCCAGACTGGTTTGGTGGGTGCCAGTCCCAGGGGTATCCATCATCAGGAGCAACAAAGAGGGTGAACTTGAGAGGTACCACTGACATAAAGAAAGCAAGTACCCAAAGCCAGGAAATGTATACCTATAGCTAGGTATGAAGATGTGTTTCCCCCCCACCCTCCTCTCTTTCTCTGTCTCTCTGTCAGTTTCTTAGTCCAGGCCCTGAATCTTGCTAATAATGGGAACCCATATTTGCATCTCATTGGAGGAACATGCCAGAGACTTGAATGCCTTCCATCAAGGTTACTAGGCCACAGGATCAGCACAATCTCAGGAACTTGCACCACAGGGCAAGTTTGAACAGGGGTTCAAACTCTTTATAAAGCTGTTTGGGAGGCTTATTAGCATGTTTGAGGTTCTGCCAATGGTTTGTAATAAAAACACAATGGAAGGACACAAGAAGTTTTAGGGAGATTATTTTCTATAACAAAACACTCTTCTAAACAGACCCCACTGGTTTATATTCCATTCCAGGACTTGATTCCCTTTTGCAAGTGCAAAGGTCTCTATGCCATGTTCTACTGAGTCAGGTAAGAAAATAACTGTCAACTTCACATTCTTAGGTGCAGGTAACTTAGATTTTTTTTGGCTGACAACTCGAATAATGCATGCTTATTATTAAAAATAATCGGATGGGCTTCCCTGGTGGCGCAGTGGTTGAGAATCTGCCTGCCAATGCAGGGGACACAGGTTCGAGCCCTGGTCTGGGAAGATCCCACGTGCCGCGGAGCAACTAGGCCCGTGAGCCACGACTACTGAGCCTGCGCGTCTGGAGCCTGTGCTCCGCAACAAGAGAGGCCGCGACAGTGAGAGGCCCGTGCACCGCGATGAAGAGTGGCCCCCGCTCGCCACAACTAGAGAAAGCCCTCGCACAGAAACGAAGACCCAACACAGCCAAAAATAAATAAATTTATAAAAAAAATAAAAATTAAAAAAAAAATAAAAATAATCGGATGTGGCCAGGTGTGGCAAGGCCCCCAACGGTAACGAGAGCTCTCACCCTTGGTCCACTCTGAGGCTGCATTCAGTGTTTAAATGCAATGCTAGGAGACCAGTTCCAGTCTGCTATACATGATGGAGCGATAAAGTTTTACTGAAGATTTTTTGGAGAAGGTGTGGAAGAAGAGTGACATTGCATACCACGTGGCAAACATCACAGCAATTCCCTTTAAACATCTATGTTCCACTGGAATTTCCTCTCTAAATATCAGCCTCCTGGTACTTCCCTGGTGTTCCAGTGAGCAAGACTCCGAGCTGTGGTGTTTCAAGGACAAAGGACGACCCTGCCTGAAAAGGTTTCAGCGTCACACGCCCTACTGGACCCTTAATCACCCTCCCTACCATGTTTCCATGGTTACGAAATTCCTGAGCCCACCTGGGCAATGGGACCTGTCCCAAATAAGGAAAGGCATCTGCCCTGTCCCAATCCCACTCTATAGAAGGAAGGTATATGTGCCTCGACCAATCAGTAAATGAAATTTTCACCTCGGACCATTCCTTTGTTCTCTGGCTATAAAAACTGACAAATAGCACATGTTTGGAATAGGAAGTCAGCCCACTGTTCTGGCAGCAACCCTTCCCTCTAATAAATTCTATCTTCTTTACATTCTGCCTTGTGTCTGGAAATTCTTTTCCAACCCGCATTTGGACCACGACACGCGCTCCCAATGCAGAGGGCCCGGGTTCGATCCCTGGTCAGGGAACTAGATCCTGCACGCGTGACGCAACTAAGTCCACATGCCACAACTAAGAAGCCCACATGCCGCAATTGAAGATGCCATGTGCCGCAACTAAGACCTGGCGCAGCCAAAAAAAAAAAAAAAAAATCAGCCTCCTGTCCCCCATCCCCTTCTCCTTCCCTGTCTCTGTCTTTGTTCCCCATCAAAACATAAATTCCCCTCAATGGTCTGGAAGAACTCAGTTCTGGCTCTCAACTTGCCTATCCCACTCAAAAAGAGAAAAGCTCAGTAGATGGCTGATTGTACTCTGACCCTTTTGAAAAAGAAAGCAGCTCAATATCCAATTATTTGTCAAGAATGGCTGGGAATGGGCACTGGAGCTAGCTTTCTCAGGCTTGAGAGACCTAATTGCGTGTTTTTCTTCTCAGTTGCACATTCAATGAAATCACGGTGGCAGCTTGAAACCGGCTGTGGTTGTAGCATTTATAGCACAGAAATTGGCGAACACTGTAAAGCACCACCTCCCCCCCTCCACCCCAGAAGCTAGTTCTTAAGCATTTACCAGCACACAGCTGGACCCACTCTACAAGATATATCTAAAAGTTTTTACCAAACAAAATTAGGTCTTGTTCTGTGGAAGGCAGTGCCAGGGCGTGGGGTTAGGGTGGGAGATAATTTTTGACGTCAAGAAAATAAAAGATTTCTCCATATAGTGACATGTATAATATATATTGTTAAAGAGAAAAAACACTGGCCTCAAATGGCATCACTTGTGCTAGTGCCCATGGTACCAAACCTAGATTTCATACCTAATCTAATTGCAGTTTTGACCTTCACCAGAAATGCAATCTTAATTAACCAGCTTGGAATTTTCTGGTCAGCACGAATGTGGTAATCTGTCATGTGGGTCCTCTCCATTCCCCCCACCCTCACTCCTGCACCAGTGGATGGGGAGGAAATCTGCATGATAATATCCTTGCCTGTTACCTCTCTCCAAAAAGATATCCTGGCCTGAAAATAATCCTTATTTTCTTCTGCTAAGAGCTCCCTTGCCCCACCCTTCTTCCTATAAAAACGTTCCATTTTGTACAACCCCTAGGAGTGCCCTTCTAGTTGCTAGATAAAATGCTGCCTGGTTCCTGAATTGTTGAAACCAGCCAGTTAGATCTTCAAATTTACTAGGTTGAATTTTAGTTTTTCAACAATATAGAAAGTTTAACTGCCATTGCTTTCCCCTCTCACAGCATGCATTCTCCCCAGATAACCACTGTTAAGTTCTGTATATACTTTCCTCATTTTTTTCCCAAGCATCCACAATACTCTTATAATTTGTATGGGATTATGCTCTACTTCCTGTTGCTGTCTTACTTTGTTTTTTTAATCTAACAAGGTATCTTGGACATTTTTCTTTGTGCGCATAGAGTTAATTTTTAAAAGTGGATGCATAGTATTCAATTGTGTGGTTCTAGATATGGAAAGTAATGGGAAGGGCGTTTGAAGGGGAAATTAAGCATCTGGTCTTGGCCCAGTTTACAGTTGAGAATTATCCACTGCATGGGCTCTCCCTGTGCGTGGCCTTTAAGGCAGGGTTTCTCAGCTTTGGCACTACTGACATTTGGGCCAGTTAATTCTCTATGATGGGGGTCCTGGCCTGTGCAACAGCCGGAGTTAGTACCACCCTCATGTCCAAAGGTGCAAGCCCGGGCTCCAGTTATAACTACAGCACAACACACAACTCCAAAACTGCGTGCCTGTCAACAGCGACAGCAATGATCTTACTCATGAATCTGCAGTATGGGGACAGGATGGCTTGTTTGTGCCACTGAGGTGGGTGGGTCTCAGGCAGGGGACTGGAATCACCTGAAGGCTTGCTCACACCTGCATGGGGGCAGAAGGGAGCTGAGTTCCCTGAGCCTCTCTCTGTGTCTCTGTGTTTTCCCACCTGGTCTCTCCAGTATGGCAGCTTCCGGGTAGCTGGACTTCTGGCTCAGGGCTGCAAAGCTGTGTGTTCTGAGGGGAGAGGGCCAGGCGGGAGCTGATCACCTTTTCTGTCCTTGTCTTGGGAGTCACTCAGCACTGCTTCCACCTGCATTGTAATTGTTAGAAGTGAGATGTTTCCAGGGGTGAAGGATTAGACTCTTCCTTTTGTGGCAGGAGTGTCAAAAACCTGCAGACTTGTTTTAAAACCATCTCAGGGAAGGAGTAATTACCAGAACCCAGACATGGCCGCTATGTGGAGAGGGCTACCTGACCAAAGCTGTGGCCCTTGGGAGAGGAATATCCCTCAGTCTTCTGCTGAGAGGGAGGTGGGGAACTAATAAGCAAGCCCCCTTCCCACCACCGGCTGGTGTCTCAGTTGGCTGAGCCCGACTGAGCCAGAGGGCAAGGGAGCTGGTGGATGCAGCCCATGCAGGCTCCCGGGGAACATGGGAGGGGTGGGGAGTGCTTCTGAAGGGGTCAGCAAAAGACGCCCAGCACAGAATACACCCTAGCGGTCACTTTTCTTAGCGCTGTCTCCATCCCTTCTGTAGCTCCTTCAGGCTGGACAACGTGCTATTCCATCCGGAAATGGCCGAGGTGCTTGCCGTCCTTGACTGGGAACTCGCTACCTCAGGTGACCCCCTTGCCGACGTGGCCTACAGCTGCCTGGCTCACTACCTGCCATCCAGCTTTCCCATTCAGCCAGGTAGGAACTGCCGCTGGGGGAGTAAGGGATGGAGCCAGCGCTATTCTCAAAGCATAGGACAAACTCTGCTAAGCCACTATTTCCCCATTTTTGTTATGGTTTTGCAATAAAAGATAACCAAGAACATTTAAGTAAACAGAATGGCTGCTAAGTCCAAACGGTGATGAACAGGTCTGATTGCCTGTAGGCCTTTTCTAGTGGGCTGCTGAGTTCTCACTGCCTTCTGCTCCAGTGCCTGGGGATAGCTGGATTGATTCTGCCATTAAGAATTATCCATTCTAGGGACTTCCCTCGTAGTCCAGTGGTAAGAATCCACCTTACAAGGCAGGGGATGCGGGTTCGATCCCTGGTCAGGGGACTAAAATCCCACATGCCGTGGGGCAACTAAGCCCACATGCCACAACTACTGAGCTCATGTGCCTCAACTAGAGAGCCTGCGTGCTGCAAATTACAGAGCCCACATGCTCTGGAACCTGCACGCCACAACTACAGAGCCCACACACCCTGGAGCCTGCGTGCCACAACTAGAGAAGAGAAAACCCGCATGACACAACTAGAGAGAGGCCCGCGTGCCGCAATGAAAGATCCCACATACCTCAACAAAGATCCTGCGTGCTGCAACTAAGACCCGATGCAGCCAAAAATAAATAAATAAATAACAAATAAATCTTAAAAAAAAAAGAATTATCCATTCTATGGATAAAGAAGATGTGGTACATATATACAATGGAATACTACTCAGCCATAAAAAAGAATGAAATAATGCCATTTGCAGCAACATGGATGAACCTAGAGATTATCATACTAAGTGAAGTAAGTCAGAAAGAGAAAGACAAACATTATATGACATCACTTATATGTGGAATCTAAAATATGACACAAACGAACTTATTGATGAAACAAAACAGACTCACAGACATAGAGAATGGACTTGTGGTTGTCAAGGGGGAGGGGTATGGGGGAGGGATTGATTGGGAGTTTGGGGTTAGCAGATGCAAACTACTATATATAGGATGGATAAACAACAAGGTCCTACTGCATAGCACAGGGAACTATATTCAATATCCTGTGATACAGCGAAGGCAAACATAAACAAGACAAAAAGACATCCCTCAGAATGGGAGAAAATATTTGCAAACGAAGCAACTGACAAAGGAGTAATCTCCAAAATTTACAAGCAGCTCATGCAGCTCCATATCAAAAAGACAAACAACTCAATCCAAAAATGGGCAGAAGACCTAAATAGACATTTCTCCAAAGAAGATATACAGATTGCCAACAAACACATTAAAGAATGCTCAACATCATTAATCATTAGAGTAATGCAAATCAAAACTACAAGGAGGTATCACCTCACACTAGTCAGAATGGCCATCATCAAAAAATCTACAAGCAATAAATGCTGGAGAGGGTGTGGAGAAAAGGGCACCCTCTTGCACTGTTGGTAGGAATGTAAATTGATGCAGCCACTATGGAGAACAGTATGGAGGTTCCTTAAAAAATTAAAAATAGAACTACCATACAACCCAGCAATCCCACTACTGGGCATATACCCTGAGAAAACTATAATTCAAAAAGAGTCATGCGGGCTTCCCTGGTGGCACAGTGGTTGACAGTCCGCCTGCCGATGCAGGGGACACGGGTTCATGCCCCGGTCCAGGAGGATCCCACATGCCGCGGAGCGGCTGGGCCCGTGAGCCATGGCCGCTGAGCCTGTGCGTTCAGAGCCTGTGCTCTGCAATGGGAAAGGCCACAACAGTGAGAGGCCCGCGTACCGAAAAAAAAAAAAAAAAATCAGATACCTGGGAGAGGCCGGGGTTCCAGCATTCAGTCTGCACCACCCTCCTCCCCTACATGTCCTAAAAACGTTGTTCTTCTGTGACCCCCTCAAAGGTTGGAAGCCCACACAAAAGAAAGCTCTTGCTGGGAATGGCAATTCAAATCAGTTGTATTGATTTCACAAAGAAGAAGCAAACCATTGAGACCAAACAAATATTTCACAACACTCTGTACAAAGAACAGAAGTGGTCCAGTGTGTTTGGATTACTGAGCAAACCTGAGATTCAAAATCTTCTGAGTTGAGACCGTGTTTTTTTTCTTCTTTGAAAAGAAAATGCTCCTCTCTAAGGGCTCAGGTATAGTATATAGTACTCCAGTCCCATCCTGCAGAGAAGTTTGACCATACGTGTCAGAAGTCTTACACGGTGCCATAGTATTCACGTGGCTGTTCCACTCACAGGACTTGGTCACAAGGAGTAATTAGATTTGATACTAGGAGGCTCACCACAGCCATGATTATAATATGTCGGAAACAACCTATAAGGATAACAATCGGAGCCTAGTCTAGATAACTGTGATATGGGCATGAAATTCCAAAACAATGCTATAGAAATCTATTTCTTTCTTTCTTCTTCTTCTTTTTTTTTTTTGGCTGCGCCACGTGGCATACAGGGATCTTAGTTCCCCAACCAGGGATGGAACCTGTGCCTCCTGCAGTGGAAGCGTAGAGTCCTAACCACTGGACCGCCCGGGAATTCCCTAGAAATCTATTTCTTAATATATAGAGAGATGCTCTTAAATGTAAAAAAAAAAAAAAAAAAAGCAGGCTACAAAGCATTATATAGAGTATGACTCCATTTTTGGTAAAAAGTACAGATGTATGTATATGCACATACAAACAGTGTAGAAGGGTATCCACCAAATATTAAGTGTAAGTGACTAGATGATGGGATACCGGGTGTTTGTATTTTCTTTTTTTGTCTGCAAATGTGTACTATTTCTGCCATGAGATATATTATTTGTGTCATAACTATTTTTAGTTAAAAAAGCAGAGGGAGAAGGATCCCTTATAACCTTTTCTGATCACTTGTGGCTTTCAAAGACTGTAGAATCCCCGTTGCAATAATGGTTGGCAACAAGGGGGCTCTGGCAGCCAGACTTTGCTCCCGAGGGCGCCCTCTTGGCCTGTGTGAGGCGCCCACAGTCACTGCCTAGTTTGCAGAGTAGCCCCGGGCCAGAGGCGGCTCAGAGCAAGCACTGTCCCTGCCTAGCAGCGGAGCCTGCCCAGAAGGGGTTGGATGGCTGGAGTAAAGGGGTTCCCAGAAGTAATTTGTGCAGCCACCACGCTGACTAGCTCCGCAGTGCCCACGAACTTTGTCTGCGTTTGACTCTTCTCCTTGGAAGTTTCCAGTGGCTGGAGAGCTGGCAAAGTGACAAATGCTGCATGGTCCCGCTTCTGCCCCTCTTCCCCTCCAGCCCTCTCCTGTGTGCTTCCACCCACCTCCTCTGCAGGGCACAGCCCCGAGCCTCCCATCCTGTCTCCTGTGTCCGCAGGCGAAGTCCTGAGTGGGCCCCTGGTAGAGGAGGGCACGGTCTTGGCCGACACCACCCAGTCCCGCGTGGAGATTGAGCAGGCCCGGCTGCTGGTGCTGAAAGCTGCCCACCTCCTGGACGTGGCGGGAAGGAGGTAGCAGGCCGAGGGGCCTCACAGAGGACAGGTCCTGAGGTCACGGTGAGGGACGGAATCTGTAGACTCGGACTCTTCCCTCCCCATTCAGCAAACCACAGAGAAAGCGCTTGGCTCCTTGACATAAATAACTTTGACAAACTCTCCTTGGGACTGCTCGGGCAGCTTTTCAAAAATGGAAAAGGTACAATAAAAAAGGACGGAACTGGGCTTCCCTGGTGGCACAGTGGTTGAGAGTCCGCCTGCCAATGCAGGGGACACGGGTTCGTGCCCCGGTCCAGGAAGATCCCACATGCCGTGGAGTGGCTGGGCTGGTGAGCCATGGCCGCTAAGCCTGCACGTCTGGAGCCTGTGCTCCGCAACGGGAGAGGCCACAACAGTAAGAGGCCTACGTACTGCAAAAAAAAAAAGACTGAACTTTCTGTTTTATTGACCCGATGAATTTCAGGGTCCAAGACAGCGGGCCTGACAGGGCCACACGGCCCCCGGCCTCAGCTACAGCCCCGCCTGGACTTCCAGGCATCAGGCAAGCTAAGAGTAAACAAGGGAATTAGCCAAAAGAGAAGCTTTACTTTCAGGTGTGACTTTATTCCTTAAACGGCTCTTCTGAGGGCCTCTATCTCCAAGCACGATGCCACGCTGACCCCTGCCTCCTCCAGCTCTCCACGGGGCCTCCACCCTTTAGCCGAGAGCCTCGGTATGGGTGGGGGTGACCCAGACTCAAGTTCCCAGTTTCTTGGTTCTTTAGTGCCAGCATTGAGGGCTATAAGGGACTTCACTCAAATGCCCACACTCAGGGTAGATCCTTGCAGCTCAATTCCCCAGAGTCCTGGCTGGCCTTGGTCCAATGTCCAGTTGGAAACAGAGTGGCCATGACCCTGAACAAAGCACAAGCCAGACTACACACCCACTCACACTACACAACATCCTGAGTCATCCTCCTAGTCACCACCGCCTCCCCCTCCACCCTCCTTGGTGCTGGATACACACTGTACACGAGGCAGGGCTGCCTCCTGGAGCTTGCGGTCCAGCGGGACCTCAGGTTCTGTTCTGCGCTGTAGTTTCTACTCTTCCCTGTGAAACCGATCATTCTTCCAAGCGTTTGGCCCTCGGGTCTGCCCTCCTAACCACACTCCCGTTTCCTTGCAGGCTGCAGGTTTGGATATTGCCATGATTTAAATGGTGGCCCCATCCATGGCCTGCTGAGTGATTGATCATTCTATTCTGGTGAGCACAGACAGCGGATTGGTGGTTCCGTTGAATCATTTACAACAGATGCAAAACTCCCTCTCCTTCAGCTGCCCTTTGCGCACACTCACCACACGTGACTTTCCTTTTCCTCCTCAGAACAATGCTATGAGGGGTCCTATTCCCTCCTCTATTTTGAGTATGTGGAAACAGAAGCTCAGAAAAGTGAAGTGACTTGTCCAAGGTCACTCAGCTTGCAAGGAGCTGAACTCAGATTTGGGGAACCTAGGTCCTTCTTTGAGCAGGCCCAGCCTCCTAACCATGCAGGGTTGCCTCCTTCCCAAATCTCAATCCCTGGCCCCAACAGAGGGATTTCCCGATGGCAGAAGTCACCTAGCAGAGCAGACCTGGGAGTCTGGCATCCCTGGGATGGCAAGTGCGGCCCCACCTGAAGTCTTCCAGAACATCGTTATCACACAGGTGTCAGGGGACATGCCTGGGAACGTGGCTGTTATGAGCTGTTCTGAGATCTTAAGAGCAGGCACTTGTTCCTGGGGTGCTCAGGGATGAGGGCTCACTCAGGGCTTCCCCCTTCCTGCCCTGTGTCTTCCAGGCCTTCAGAGCAGCAGGGCTGAGCAACAACTACCCACTGGCTCAGTTCTTCGCCTGGGCCTGAGCCCTGCACTTTGCCCTGATGAGGTACACAGGGCGGCAGTGGCCAAGACAGAGCTGAAGCGCTGCATTTAGACCCACAGGACTGCAGGAGCCCAATCGTCCCTGCAGGGCCTAAAACTTTAAATGATGTGCTTTGAAAGTCCTGATATGTGTGATTCTTGCACCCTGCCTTGCAGGTCTGTCCTGGGACCCTTACTGTGAACTCAGCCTTGGTGGGTCTCCACAGAAGACACTTCTGTGAGAAGCCTGGAGTTGCCTGTTTCAGGCAAGGAGGGAGGGGATTAGCCAAGAGCTGAGTGGGTTTCAGGACAGAGGGTGGAGAGCTGGTCTTCAGTCCAGGCACCCGGTTGGGCAGCCAGGCCCCCTTCTCTCTGGCTGTGGCGCGTAAGGGCTGTGGGACTCTGCGCGAACGTTAGGAGTCCTGCTGGCATGGGGGGGGGGTGCCCGTGCTCGCTCACTGCTCTGTGCCTCCACACCCCCGCTCCCAGCTGATGGCTGCAGCCGACAGACCCAGGGCGGGAGTGATCCTGGGAAAAAGGAATAAAACTCCAATCATGAAGCCACTGCCATCTGATATTCTTCCTTTGAATGTACAAAACACAGAACACTGACATCTATTTTGCAAAGGAACTCTGGGAACACAAAAGAACAAGAAAATATACCTCAGAGATGTCACGAATGTTCAATGTCATACAAAAAGAATGAAGAATAAAGGCTCACACTTCAGCCCCTGTCTCAGTACATCAGTTGCCTCCTAGTACCTGAGTTTACTTGGGATCCTGCCCAGTGCGTCGGCCCACTTGTATGCATGGGGGGCACAGACGTGGTGACCCCTGGTAGGTCCCGAATTGGCTGCCTCACTGCTGCTCATGTAAAGGTCAGCAAAAGACCACGGCTTTCCGGTGTGTGAGGGCCACTCCTCCATCTGCTCTATAGTTAGAATGTTCTGGGGGGAGGGGAGGTGGTGGACAATATGTCATTACAATTCAGAGAGCAGTATTTTTCCCTTGGAGAAAGGTGGACATGCTTGCTCACCTGAGGTCCGAGCTCTTCAAGGAATGGGTGTCCCATGAACCCAGGTGGCAGGCAGAGATAAGCCACTGGCTGTTAGGACCTGGACTGCTAATCTCATGATCTGGGATGATGTAGCAAACAGCTGCCCATTTCAGGTCAGACCAGATGGGCAAGGACCCTCATCCCCTTGTCTGCTGCATTGCAGACTTGACCTCTTTGAGGGAACTGCTTTACTGGAGAGAGCGCCCACCTGCTGCAGCCAGGACAATGGGCCTTCAGGGTACAGGGGAGTCATGGGGGTGTTGTGAAAGGGCTTCCCAGACATTCTTGCCCCAGTGGTCTGGGGAGACAGGTCCTACTGCTTGTTGCTCACAAAAGGTAAAGTTAAATTCAAACCCCCAAACGAATTGCTGTCACAACACCAGCCACACTGGCAAACAACCTTTTGCAAACTCTGGCAGGGTTCTAGCAGCCTAACCTCCCGTTTCAAGCCTTAGGAAGGAGGAAGATGCTTTGAAAAAGGAAGTGCTTTGGCTGGTGGCCCAGTGTATCACATGGCCCTAGAATTTCTCTCATGGCCTCTGAGGTTAACTTTGCTTGTTAAGTAGTACAGCTGCAGGGATGAAAATAGAAGCAGTGCTGTGGGGCGACTCCATGTGTCCCTCAGATACTGTGCTGCAAAGTGGGGAGGCCCAAGGGTGGGACAGTGAACAGTGCCTGAAGGATGTGAGTCACAGAGATGTGGCCTCCAGCAGCCCCTCAACCAGGGTCTCCCATTCTGTGAAATAATTCCACTCATTGCTGTCAGTTGCACCCCACCTCTGGGCCTGGTACTGGTCTAGGCCTTGGGGAATGAGCAGGAAAACAAACAGGTCAAGCTGCCATTATCAAAGGGCCCATATCTCAAGTAGGGGATGGTGGTGAGAGTCCGAGATCATGGTGGGTGATGTGGGTGCTGTGGTGGGTGGTATGGGTGCCGTGGTGGGTGATGAGGGTGCCGTGGTGGGTGATGTGGGTGCTGTGGTGGGTGATGTGGGTGCTGTGCTGGGTGATGTGGGTGCCGTGGTGGGTGATGAGGGTATGTGGTGGGTGATGAGGGTATGTGGTGGGTGATGTGGGTGCCGTGGTGGGTGATGTGGGTGCTGTGGTGGGTGATGAGGGTGCCGTGGTGGGTGATGTGGGTGCTGTGGTGGGTGATGTGGGTGCTGTGCTGGGTGATGTGGGTGCCGTGGTGGGTGATGAGGGTATGTGGTGGGTGATGAGGGTATGTGGTGGGTGATGTGGGTGCCGTGGTGGGTGATGTGGGTGCTGTGGGTATGTGGTGGGTGATGAGGGTGCCATGGTGGGTGATGTGGGTGCTGTGCTGGGTGATGTGGGTATGTGGTGGGTGATGAGGGTGCTGTGGTGAGTGAGGAGGGTGCTGTGGTGAGTGCTGTGGTGGGTGATGTGATAGGCACTGCTGGGGGTGAGGAGCTGCGGGCTCAGGAGGGGGCACTCGCTCCAGAAGAGGCATTTGAGCCAGACGTGCATGACATGAACAGGCAAGCGTGCTTCAGAAGAAGGAGCAGCAAATGCAGAGGCCCTGGGGGGCAGCCCAGTGTGTCTGGGTGAGGAGCACAGAGAGTGGGAGGTGCCAGGTCTCGTGAGGCCTCAGGGGCCTTGGTCAGGAGTTTGGTGTTGATTCTAAATGTGACAAGTGTGAGTTTAGATAGCGGTGTGACTTGCTTTGATTTGAGTTTTTAAAAGATCCTTCTGCTTTCCAAAGTTCACCAGGATGAAGAAGGAATAAAGGAGGATTAGAGCTGGTTCCCTAATGCTGCAGAAGGCTCCAAAAGAACCACCCACAAAATTAAAATTAAAATTAAAAGAAAGAGGGACTTCCCCGGCGATCCAGTGGTTAAGACTCCATGCTTCCACTGCAGGAGGTATGGGTTTGATCCCTGGTCGGGGAACTAAGATCCCACATGCTGCATGGGGCAGCCAAATAAATAAATGAATAAATAAACAAACAAATAAATAAATAAAATAAGATAAAAAAGAAAGAAAAGAGAAGGAAAGCCAGGGGAATGGGGGCAGAGCCTTAACAAGATACGAGCCAAGAATCTAAAGGATAAAGGAAATCTAACCTGGCCCTCATCTGGCTTTTTCCCCACCTTCAGCAGACAGTTGGCATTTCTGGTGGGCCAATGCTGTAACTGGTGTGGTGATGCGCCAGCACTGTGCTCCTCTGGAGTGGGGTCAGCGCGTGGTGTGGGTGCACGCTGGGCGTGGACAGGCTTGGTGTGGTGATAAGCATGCCTGACCAGTTTTATCTGTGGCACACTTAACATCTTGCCACCAGCCCTACGTGGCTGGGCCTGCCTTCCTATTAGCCTGCCTTGGGAAAGGGAACAAAATGTGATCATAACATATTAATGATTTTTTTTTCTTTCTCACAGCAATTTTCTATCCCCAAACAATTGAACACACATTCCTCTGCTCGTCCCTTGGCATCAGGGGCTAGATTCCTGTAGGGCTGAGCCCTCCCCAGCGGTCCCGAGACAGTCCCCGGGCCTCAGGGTTCCATCCAGGATGCCAGCTCTGGAGAGGCTTTCATCCTTCCCTTCCTATTCTCCCCAACCTCATGCTCCCTGCAGCGACTTGTGGTCTTCGCATCCACAGCTGCCTGTGCTCCTCCAAGCCCTGATTTCAGATTCTGTCAGATAATTCCAGAATAATCCTAGAGAGGCTGTAAGAGACCAGATTTCAGGCAACTCGCCTGGGTGCGACCCCTTCAGGACGTCACTGGGAGTGATGTTGAAAGAACAGGCTCCAGCGTTCTCCACCAACATTCCCATCCTAGAGTCCCCCGTGGTTGTCTAAGAGATGGCTCCTGTCTGTCACCACCCAGGACTTCAGAGTTCCCCAGGGATGCCTTGGGGATGCCAGGGCTGTGCTGCAGCTCACCTCTCTGCACTCACAAGGAAACCCAGCGCGAGCCCAGGGCTGAAGCATTGGTTGAGCCCCTCTGGGACATCTGGATTGGTATTTATACTGCCCTCCACGGTGCCTTGTGGCTACAGCCCTCTCCCCTCTATTGACCTCGCCAATGTGTGTGAGCGTCAGAGCAGAAAGATGGAGGAGTCCCAGACTCCAGCAACCTGGGGTCCAAACCTGTGATCACCTATTGGATAAGTACTCTGGGAACAGAGTTCTTTTAATCAAGATGGCTGAATAGAGAAATGATTTCAGGGAATTCTATATCTTATTAGCATTAGATAGATAACCTAGTGGTAAGGAGCTGTCACAGATAAACAAAGACAGACACTAAAGTATTAAGAACAGATATTAATCAGTAATATGCTATTTCATATATGCTATTTTCTAGTAGGAAAGTGGGCCCGGCATAAACTGACCTCAACTTCCATTTGTACAGAAGGCATTTTAAAGGGAGAATGAGGGCTTCCCTGGTGGCGCAGTGGTTGAGAGTCTGCCTGCCGATGGACGCGGGTTCGTGCACCGGTCCGGGAGGATCCCACATGCCGCGGAATGGCGTGGGCCATGGCTGCTGAGCCTGCACGTCCAGAGCCTGTGCTCCGCAATGGGAGAGGCCACGGCAGTGAGAGGCCCACATACCGCAAAAAAATAAAAAAAAATAAAAAGGGAGAATGAGAGAGCAGGGAGGGGCAATGGCGGGGTTTACATATGGAATTGTCTGCTAAATCTATAAAAAGTGGGAAGGTGGAGGGCTCTGGTCCACATGAAACTTACCTGGGTTTGCTAACTGGCACTTAAGGAAGTTTGGCTCCTAGCCTCTCAAACAGACTGGGAGATAGGGCCCTATCTTGAGGCGTTGGATGGAATAAACAGTAACTTCTGGCAGCTTTGAGTTTTCTCAGGCAGGCACATTTGCCAGGCTCCGGTGTGGCCTTGAGCTATTAGAAACTGTGTTAGTGTTTGTTCAGGTCTTCAGATGTAGTGGGGGTGGACTAAATCATTTGTGCTGCAGTTTTTATAGGCTGAGGTTGAGGCTCAGTCAGGAAGAGAGTTTAGGGACTTCCCTGGCTGTCCATTAGTTAGGACTCGGTGCTTTAGGAGGAGGAGGAGGAGGAGGAGGAGAAGAAGAAGGAGAAGGAGAAGAAGGAGAAGAAGAAGAAGGAGAGAGCTTAGAGAAGCCTAGCAAGAGTCCTGTCAAGGAGAGGCTCTTTGTCAGCTGTGCTTCTGGATTCCAACTTCCCTGGGTTTCAATCCTGCCTCTGTAACAGACAGGCTGGGTGACAAGAGGGAAGTGATTTTTCATCTAGTAGGGCTATTTTTCTCATTTGGAAAATGGGGAGAACAGCATTCCCTCCCAGGATTGTTTGAAGATTAAATGAGCTGACCCACAAAGATTACATATGAAGCCTGCAGTACATGCCAGTGTTTCACGTGGCTGGAGTCCAGAGGGGGCTAAAGAGGAGGCTGTGCTTCAGCTGAGATACAGTCCTGCAGGGGCCCCACCAGGGCCTGGCACAGCTGGACCAGCTGAGGCTGCAGCCTCTCACAGGCTAATGTGCAGAGGAATGAACCCGGGGATCTGGTTATAGTGCCGAGTGTGACTCTGCAGGTCTGCCTTCCTAATGCGCTCACCGTGAATGCTGCTTGTTTGGGGACCCCATCTGGAGAAGCTGGGCAAAGAGAATGGCTAGACTCCCCTCACTTCATCCCCTGGATGGAGTAATAGCTCCTAGGTATTTAGTACCTACCAGGTGCCAAGAACTGCACATGTATTATTTTGAACCCTTAAAACAACTGGCAGATACATTTTTCTGCCCATTTAAGAGGTGAGGAGACTGAGGTTCAAAGAGTTTACATGACTTGCCTAAGATCACACAGCTAGTCAGTGAATTCAAACCTAAACTACAAGACTGTAGAGCTCTTTCCACTTGGAGGCATGGATTTTTACCATCTCTGAGGGGCTTCCTGAGAGGTGCTGGCTGCCTCACCAGTAAAAGGAGGAAGAGGAAAAAGCCCCACCCAACCAAGGAGGGCATGTCCTGCCATGAAGAAAGTGTGTATGTTTCCAGAGCCGGGGAATCTCGGGGGTACCTCCTCACTGCCTTAGGGGGCAGTCCGTGTGGTGGGTGTGTCTCCTCCAAGGGCTGGGCTGCAGGTGGGGCAGGGTGAGTTGCCTGCGTGTGTGTGTGTGTGTGCGCGCGCGCGCGCGCGCACACAGGCAAGTAAGGAGGGCAGCCTGCACACAGGCTGGATCACATTTTTTCCTCTTGCCTCTGAGAGAGAATGTCTTCCTGTTTAAATGTTGCTTTGAATTAACCCCCACCATTTTTTGCAAAAAACAAAACACACCTTCCATTTGATAGTGTCAGTGTCCCAGCACTGGGACTATATAAGCAAAGAGCTAAAATCTCACCATTTTAGATGGACACCTCAGTTACCACCGTTTTTGGAGAGCAGGTGGGAGTAGATCTTTTTCAACCTGAAAACACACTGTTGGGCCATAACAATGAAATGTTTTGGAGTACTTCAAAGTTAAGACTTTGTATATTTTCTTAGAGGAAGTGAATGACTATTTCTTACCCACCTCGGTGCTTCTCCCAATGATCTCAGCACTGTGGGAGGACAACATTTATTCACGTCAAAGTGTTCCGCATCTCTCCCCTCTGCGGTACCTGAAAAGAAGTTACATTTTGCTTGCTTAGTTCCTCCCCCTGCTTCATTCTTCTTCCCTTTAAGGATGATTTGCTTTTGTCAGTTCCTTTCCTGGCAGTGAGTTCCATAGACAAGGGGCAATGGAGAATAAGAAAGTTGGACCCAGAGAAAAAAGAGATTAAAACAATCAGAATAGGGACTTCCCTGGCAGTCCAGTGGTTAAGACTTCACCTTCCAATGCAGGGGGTGCAGGTTCGATTCCTCCTCAGGGAGCTAAGATCCCACATGCCTCGAGGCCAAAAAACCTCGAAGCAATATTGTAACAAATTCAAAAAAGACTTTAAAAATGGTCCACAGTCAAAAATAATCTTAAAAAAAATCAGAATAAAGACTTACAGAAGAGCACAAAAACAGACTGAAAGAAAGATGGAAGAAGGAATAGAGCCAACACAGATTGTCAGGGAGAAATCTAGGTTGAGAGTTGAATTGTATTTAATGCTTTGGTCAGACTGAGCCAAATGGAGCCACAAATATATTAGGGTTTCAGTACATGCAGTTAATCTTCGGCTGCAGTGTTTGGTTGACCTTGAACTGAAAATTGTGTGAAAGCAGCTAAAGGAGGCTAGTGTGGTTACAGAAGTCTTCCCCAGAAGACGGGATTTGAGTTGAATCTTGATAGGTAAGATTTCCTTAAGCAGAGAGGGTAGGATGGGCATGGGGAAGATGGGTCCCCAAAACTAGGGGACCAGGGGTGAGAAAGCTGCTGGTGAGGTATGGTGAGCACCACAGACGAACAAACCAGAATAAATGAACCTGTGAATCAACGTGTGCTAAAATGATACACACAACCATGCACACCAGTGGGGATCCAAGCATGTCGCCTCACGCCATCTCAGCATAAATGAATGTCTATATGTTAATGCATTTCTCCTTCCTGTCCCCACAAGCAAATTTACTGTTTTTCCTGGCTTCCACTTATTAGTGAACAGCAGAAGGTAGAAATCTCAGCACCATCTTCCACTCCTCCCTCACCCTCATCTCTACCAAGTGACCTGCCAATTCTACCTCTGTGCCCTCCTTCCTAACCATCCCTGTTGCTTCTAACCAGGCCCTCATCATTTCCCAAGTCAGCTCTCTGCTTCCAGGCTGTCTCTTCTTTACAATCGATTTTCCACGCTGTCTCAAGAGGGATCCCTCAAAAGCATATTTGCAAACTCATCACTTCCAGGCTTAAAAATCTTGGTCAAGAGAAATGTTAGTACAAGAGATTAAGACTTACAAGAAAGCTTAAGACTTACAAGAAAGCTATAGTGGCCACAACAGCATCATACTGGCATGTGAATAGGCAGATCCATGAAACAGAATATAGTTCAGAAATACTCAACTACTCAAGCGCATTTAGTACAAAAAGATGGCTTTTCATATGGGTGGGGAAAAGATTAATTATTGAATAAATGGTGTTAGGAACTCCAAGTAACATCAAAAAAAAAAAAAAAGAAAAAGAACTGGATCTTTAAATCTTTCCTTGTACCAAAATTAATAAAAGAATCAAATTTTAGAGCATAAAATATGAACAATAAAAGTACTAGAAAATAAAGAAATACTCAATAAGTGGTGTTGGGAAAGCAGAAGAATGAATCTGGACCCCTATCTTACATCACTCACAAGAATTAACTCGAATTAACTGGAATAAAGACTTAAGCATAAAACTCCTGGAAAAAAAACCATGAAAAAATCTCCTTGACATCAGTCTTGGCAATAATTTTTTGGATATGACACCAAAAGCACAAGCAACAAAAGCAAAAATTAATAAATGGGACTACATCAAACTAAAAAGCTTCTGCAGAGCAAAAGTAACAACAAAATGAAAAGGCAACCTTCAGAAGGAGAAAAATATTTGCAAATCATATATCTGATAAGGGGTTAATATACAAAATATTAAAAAACTCATATAACCCAATAGCAGAAAAACAAATAACGTGACTAAAAAATGGGCAGAGGAACCAATAAACATCTTTCCAAAGAAGACATACAAATGGCCAACAGTTCCATGAAAAGAGACTTGCCTCACTAATCATCAGAGAAATGCAAGTCAAAACCACAATGAGATATCACCTCACACCTGTTAGAATGGCTATCAACAAAAAGTCAACCATAGCAAGTGCTGGTGAGGATGGGGAGAAAAGGGAACCCTTACATACTACTGGTGGGAATGTAAATTGGTACAGTTACTATGGAAAACAGTATGGAGGACTGCCTTTTGATCTCTCCATCCTACTTCTGAGTCCAAAGAAACTAAAATAACCATCCCAAAGAGATATCTGAACTCTCATGTTCATTGGAGCACTATTCACAATAGGTGAGATACAGAAACAACTATCAACAGATGAATGGATAAAGAAGATGGAATATTATTCAACCATGAGAAAAAAATCCTGCCATTTCAACAACATGGATGAACCATGAGGGCTTTATGCTAAGTGAGATAAGTCAGAGACAGAATGACACTGTATGACTGTATTTGTATTGGAATCTGCAAAAGGTAAACCCATAGAAACAGAGTAGAATGGTTATGGTGGTTGTGAGGGGCTGGGGATTGGAGAAATGAGTAGATATTGGTCAAAGGGTACAAACTTCCAGTTATAAGATGAATAAATTCTGGAGATCTAATATACAACATGGTATTACAGTTAACTATATTGGTAATATAGTTAACAATATTATGTACTCGAAAGTTGCTAAGGGAGTAGATCTTAAATGTTCTCACCACAAAAAAGAAATGATATTTAGGTGATGTGATGGGGGTGCTAGTTAATATATCAAATCAACATGTTGTATACTTTAAACTTACACAATGTTTTATGTCAATTAGATCTCAACAAAGTTGAAAAAAAAGTACTTGAAAAAATATAGGAGAAATTAAAAACAATCTCAGAGTGGAAAAGGCTTTCTAGACATACTATAAAAGTCAGAAGGCACAAAAGAAAGCATTGGCAAAAAAACCCCACCAAAAACGAACAAAAAAATCTCTAAAACAAAAATAAAAACAAGTTATAGACTGAGTAAAGAGATAAATGAGGACTGACAGAAAGTATTTGCACTACATGTGACAGAATAATGGTTAATTGCTTTGGTATAAGTGAAGTCCCTACAAATCAATTTTAAAGAAACCAACAACCAATCCAATAGAAAAATGAGCAAGGGACATGAACAGTTAGTTTGTAGCACATGAAGAATATGTGACTTTACACAGGCAAAGACACTCAAGCTCATTCCTAAGAAGAGAAATTCAAATTAATGCTATTTTTCATCTACCAGATTAGCAAAGCTAAAAAAATATAATCTGATAAGCTGTATTTGTGAGGGTGTGAGGAAACTCAGACATGATAGGGGGTGGGGCATAAATTGATCAAACCTGTATGGAGAATAATATAGTAATAGCTAAACTTAAATTGTAAATATCCTTCAGCTTAGTAGTTCCATTTCTATGAATTTCTCAAGCAAGACAAGGATATACATTGCAGCATTGTTTATAATGACAAAAGATCAGAAACAACCTAAATGGTCATTCAAGAGCACTTTCCTTGGGTGCAGGTACAGAAGATCTCCCACACACATTACTAAGTGAAAAAAGCAAGATGTCTTGGGGAAGGGGAACAGGAAGTGGGGTCTGGGTGCTGCATTCAGAGAAGAGAGGGAGACTCACTTTGCAGTTTATCTCTGCAGCTGATCTCCAAACTTATTTCCCCTTCTTCCTGGGGACATAGCCTGTTTTCTAGACTCCTTTACATGGAGGAATGGCCACATGACTGAATTCTAGCCAATGAAACAGGCTCAGCCCAGAAAAACCTCCCTTGTGCCATCCTTAATGCTTTTTTCTCTTTCGGTTGTCTGGAATGGTGCTGAGACCTAGGGCGACTTTGGGAATCAGATTTTGACCTCAGAGTCACCTGGAGGGGAACTACTGTGTGAGACTCACGTGGGCAGGGACTTTATTGTGTTTAGCCATCAGAATTTTGTGGCAAATCTATTTTAGCAGCTTTGTTAACTATCACGATATCCTTCTGACATCATATTAGCTCTTCAAAGCAAAACTCTCTCTCTCTGCTGGTCTCCTTCAGACGCTGGATCAACATCTTTGCCTGGTACTTCATACTTGGGCCTTGTTCAACCTCTTTGGCCTCAGTTCCAATGGCTGGAGTCTTAAACAGCTCCCCAGGTTCGAGCCCTAGTCTGGGAAGTTCCCACATGCCTTGGAGCAACTAAGCCCGTGAGCCAGAACTACTGAGCCTGCATGCCACAACTACTGAAGCCCGTGCACCTAGAGCCCATGCTCCACAACAAGAGAAGCCACCGCAATGAGAAGCCCGCACACCACAATGAAGAGTAGCCCCCACTCGCCACAACTAGAGAAAGCCCATGTGCAGCAACGAAGACCCAACCCAAACAAAAATAAATTAATTAAAAAATATATAATTGGCCAAATGTAAACAAAAACCTGGAAGAACTGTCCTGTATGAGAGATTTAAATCACCTCTTTATTGCACTCCTCCTCATTAGAGGATGCCCATACCCTTTCTCTTTGGGTATGTATTTCTGCCTAACTTCTGACTTACATAAATAAACTGCTTCTCTGTGTGTTCTCCCATACAGTTGTGCTGTGTCTCTAATAATAAATTTTGTACCTGATTTTACAGTTTTTGCCTCTTTGAACCATTCTTGCTTTCAAATGGGGGAAGGAGCCAGGGCCACTTTGCTTCTAGCCTCTAGCTCCTGGTGGTCTAGTGGCTAGGATTTCTGGTTTTCATCTAGGCTACCCAGGTTCAATTCCTGGGCAGGGAACTAAAAATCTCTGCTCAGGACCACTCACTGCTGTCTCTCCGAGATCTATCCTTCCCTTCCAAATCCCTCACCACTGCCTCTAAAATCCTTCCACCTCTGGCCCTGCCCACCTCTCTCTTCTCACCTCCCAACCCTCTCCCCCTTGTTCACTGGCCTCCAGTTTTTCCCTTTCTGCAACACAAGTCAGATGTCCCATCTCAAGGCCTTGCCCTTGCTGTTCCTCCCCCTGCAATGCTTCCCTTAGTCACAGGACCTTAACAATTCAGGTCTCAATTCCTGACCAAGGGATTTAAAAGCAGTGCCTTCTGCCCCAACTACCTCTTCACCCTATTCATTTCCTTCACATCCCTTATCACAATCTGAAATTACCTCGTGTTTGGTTTAAGGTTGGCCTCTCCCACTAGAGTGTAAGCCCCCTGAAGTCAGGGCCAGGGTCGCTTCGGTTCTTGCCTGTACACATTAAGGGTTCAGGCACACAGTAGGGGTTCAGCCAACGTGCGGTGAACTCGCCAGATCCTGACACGTTACACCCACGGCGCGCCACGCGCAGGAGGATCAACCTTCGATCCCCATCCACCCCTTCGCGGGCGCGCGCGCGCGCGTATTGGTGGCGAGCGGCCGAGGCGCAGCTCCGCCTGGGGCGGGGAAGGCGCGGGTACGCCCCAGGGCCCCGCCGCGCGCCTGCCCATTGGCGGCCGCGCCGGGGACCGGGAGAGGTCGCGCACGGGGCTGCCCGCCCGGCCGTCCTTCCAGTTCAAGCCGCCAGGGCTCCGCTCGGCACTCCAGCGCAAGCCTCGGCATGTTGCGCGCAGTTGTGCTTGCCGCCGCCCGGCCCTACCAGGGCCGCCGGCTGCTGTCGGCCGCCGCCACCCCGGCCGTGCCGGCCCCAAACCAGCAGCCCGAGGTCTTCTACAACAAGGTGAGTCCGCCCCAGCGCTTTGTTCTCTGGGGACGGAGGCCGCCGGGTGGGAAGGGACTGGATCTCTTCGGGCCTCAGTTTATCCAGCTGGGACTCGAGGGGTTTGCTGCAGTTGCTGTTTCCGCACATCTTCCCTTCCCTGCCTGCGAGCAGTTTGGCCCCTTCGCCGCCCCTGACACCTCGGTTCCATTATGCAGCTGTGACTTTGGCCACTTATTTGTCTTGTCTGGCCGCTGCCCGTTTTCCAGGTCCCATCCCCCGCCCCCTCCCCCATCCCCAGTCGTTCTCGGCTTTCGGGCCTTAGTCGTCCTGTGTCTGCGCAGAGTCTTCACGACATCACCCACCCAGAGGACATGTCCATTTAAGACCCTCTTTGCAGGAACAGTTTTGTCTTTTCGTAGTCTTTTATCCCTTGACTCATGCCCTCGTCCAAGAACGTCCAAAAGGAAAAACAAAAAGGAGTCCTTTTCAGCTAAGGGTCACCAGTTCGCCGAGAGGCCAAGGCCACGGCCCCGGCCGCTCGGCGTCCTGGCTCTTCCACTGCTGGCAACTGGGAAAGGGTGGAGACCTTCGCTACAACAGCGCAATCCCCAAATGGTGTCTGTGCCTTCCAAGGCTCTTTCTTTGGTCAAAGAAAGGAGGGACTTTCCAGGATAACGTTGACTCCCAGTAGCTGATTTCTTGCTCAGTCAGGACTTGGGAATATTTTCTCTTTTGATCTTTGAGTTTGGGTAAAGTGCTGAAAGTCACAGAGAAGGAAATTGGTTATGAGAGTTCATTTTGTTTGTGTAAAAAGTGTAGTTGCTGCCCTTCTCTGAGCTTCAACTTCTATAAAGTGGGAAGGGGTCAGAGGGTGAGCACAGGGGTTCATACACCACGTGGGCACTAAACAGGAGTAACAGCTCATATTCTCTGTGTACCTCCTTTGCACCTGGCACCAGTCTAAGCATTTACTTGTTGTGCCGTTTAATCCTTAAACAGCCCGGTGGGGTAGGTACTGTGATTATCTCCATTTTACAGTTGAAGAGACTGAGTTACAAAGCGGTTTAGTGAGTTACCCAAAGACTCGAGTCAACGGCAGAGTTGGGGTCCACATCTAGGCCCCCAAGAGTAAGCCGATAACCAGAACCTTCCATGGTACTATTGTTGCAGCTCTGGGTGGGAATAAAGGGGTCACTGCTGACTTAGGATGCTGTAGAGATGGCCCCTGACTGGCTGCTTTCAACAGGGGACCTGCTTGTCTGGTCAGGAGCTTGGCTGCAAATCTGCACAGAGACAGTGGGTAAAGGCACATCTGTGTGATTTAAAGGGTGTTACAAATGGTCATTTGCAAGGGAATAAAAACAAAAGGTAAAATAAGATGCCCTTTGCATAACACAAGCCAAAAAGGCAGCGGCTGCTGCTCCTTAGGCTGCTTAAGGAGGAGTTCATGCTTGGAAGACTTGAACATCAAGCAGAAATATCCTCAAGGGAAAGGCAGCAGCATCCCAAGCCTTTGTGGCCACGGGATCTAATGAAGATCATCCTCCTTTGTGCTTATGTGGAGGTGAGGAAACAGGGTCCAAACGTGCACACAGCTCTGGTCGATAGCACGAGTCCTGTTCTCTAGATTTAGTTCATAAGGTAAGTTGGAGCAGAGTGAAATCTTCCTGCAGCTGCTTTTCTTTATCAGATTTTTTTGAGATCCTAAAAGTAACCCTTGGACTTACCGGCTGGTCCAGTGGTTAAGACTCCACGCTTCCACTGCAGGGGGCCCCTGTTTCGATCTAAGATCCCACAGGCCACGCGGTGCAAGAGAAAAAAAAAAGAATGCTATTTAAATAAAAAAGGAACCCTTGCTCACTGTATACAAACGCAGAAGTAAAACTTCCCGCATACCCCATTGCACTCCCTTCAAGAGCACTGTTAACTGGTAGGTCTGTGATCTTGCAGACTTTTTCTTTGCCTCAGTGTGTGTGTGAGAGCGTGCACCAGGTTTTTTTTGCTTTTACTTAAATGAGATCCTTGCACTTACTGTTCTGAAGCTGTCTCATTGAACAATGTATCTGGATTGTCTTCCTAAACTAGTACATTCAGATCTTATTTATTCTTCCCAGGGGTTGCAAAGCAATCCGCATGAGCAGTCCACACTCTGCTGGAACAGGCCCCTTTTAAAGCTTCTTGGGCCATTTTCAGTGTTGAGTTGTTGCAATCCCTGATGGCAAGAATGCCAAGGTCTAATCCTAACATTTTGAGTCTCTTACCAGGAGCTCTAGGTACAAACTAGATCATATGCCTGGACATTTCCCTGGGGATTATTGATTCCTTGACATTCAGTGAACTGTTCTGGAGTCTGGAGTTTCCCCAGAAGGAGCTGTTCCAGGCTTTGAAGTTGCTTCTGTAGGCGCTAGATTTTCTCACCCAAGGGTATTTGGGGGAATGTTGCATTTCAAGCTTGTTGGGTCTCTCCTTGAAGAGGGGGTGGCACAGGCAATAGGTCTTTTCCTTCCCACATCTATTTCATAACCAGAAGAGTCTATAGAGTGGGGTGGTTTGGTCAGCCTTCCTGGGGTCCTCTTGCCTCTACTTGTCCTGGGTGGAGCTGCAGGGTTGGGGGAACTTCTTTGTTGGGTTAGGGAGATTACAGGACAAGTTCCTCCCCCACTCACCAGCAGGGACCTGTATGGGGAGCTGATGATGGCCAGGCTTCATGAAGGTCAACATTTCTCATCCTTGGTGGGTTTCAGGGACACAGCTCTGTCAAGGAAACTGATTTTCATTCCTTTTTTCTTCCCTGACTTGGAGAGTAATTAAGGTCTGGAAAGACAACTCAAAGGAAAACTCAAGGGAGTGTGGTTTCAGCAGAGTAATTCCTTTGGATGAGGTGTGACTAATACTTTTCATCTTCAACATCACCAGTTCATATTGGTTGATAATAATAATGAAGATGAGAAAAATCACTGGACACTATTTCACTCTCTGGACTCAGGCTGCCTGTCACTCAGTAACATCAATCCGGGTAGGTTCACTCATTCAAAAGACACCTCAGCAACCCCAATTCCAACCAACAAAACAGGCAAGAATCCCTGATCATGGGAAGTTTGCATCCTGGAAGACAAGCGAAATGCATAGTATGGAGCAAGCTGATCGATCGGTGCTATGGAGAAAAATAAGGCAAGGAAAGAGGGATATGGAGGGTGGTACAATTACTTAGCTCTGTACCTTAGCTGCTACATCTGTAAAATGGGTAAAAATCCCATCTACATCATATGGTTGCTGTCAGGATAAAAGGGAGGCATCCTTGCACAGCCCTTAGCAAGTGCCTGGCTCATGGCTTCTTGCACCTCCGTATTTACTGCAGCCTTAAATAGGAGATAACAGTGATGCTTTTGAGCTTAGAATATAATGGTGGTATAACTCCATTTTATGCGGGCACTGTTGCAGTTGTAATTTGCTTCCTGGAGGGCTGCGCTAGGTTGCGGTAAAGTTGAATGGGAGTTCGGGGTGAATTAAATTTGTGTCTTGGGAACTCCCTGGCATTCCAGTGGTTAGTTCTCTGCGCTTTCACTGCCAGGGTTCAATCCCTGGTCGGGGAACTAAGATCCTGCAAGCTGCACCTTGTGGGCAGGAAAAAAAGATTGTGTCTCTATTCTTAACCTTTTGACCACAACATTCAGGAACTAAAGAGAAAACTGACAAAAAGAGAATTAAAAAAGGGTCTCTCCTTATATTGAATTTTCTGATTCCAATAGTAATACATCCTCAGTACAAAAAGTCAAGCATTACAGAAGTATGTGAGGTGGAAATTCACTGGACATATACATAGGCACATATAGATGTTCATTGCTGCATATTAGCAAAAACCAAGAAATAAGGCAGCCTGCCTTCCACGGGGAAACAGATGAACAACATATGTTACAGCTATAGGAAAGAATAATTCTGTGCACACAGTAAAGGAATTAGCTGGAACCGTATGAATAATGGATCTCAAAAACAATGTTTCAAGAGGGGAAAATGTCTAGTACTCTGAGTGATGTGAAACTAATTAAAATTATCAAAACAGACTTTCTATCAAATGTGGATAAACATAGGTCCATATAAATGGCTAAAAATGTCCTGGAAGGAAAATGCTCCTTGGCGTGAGGGCAGGGCTGCATAAGGAATCTGCTTGTGGGCAGTGATTCAAGGGGACTTTAAATGTTTTGTTTCTTTAAAAATAAGTGGCCTATAAGCTAATATAAAAATGAAAAAGAAAAGAAAAACAGTCCTCTGATATCCCACCCCTGCAGATAATCACTGCTAATAGGTGGTATATACAGAATAGGAGTTTGATTTATCTTGTTTTCCTTGAGAGATTGTTATGGAATGAGCCAAAACCTGTGTTGGGCTAAGCAGTGGTTTGGAATGGCTGTGTGCTGAGTGAGTCATGTGACATATCTCCACACTGATCACGTTGCTTTTATTGCTTGTTTAGGAGTTTTAAGATCTTTGTAGAAATAATAGAAAGTCCAGGAATGTGAGACCAAAGGCCCTGGGGGATGAGGAAAGAATGTTCAGGGAGACATTCTGGGGGAGGTGGCTGCCCTTGGCCTTAACCCCAAACTAACCCCGAGGTACCTAAATGATTGTGTGGATAAGTGTGAATGTGGGTGGCATTCCATGTTTATGTTTCTCTCCTTATGATCTGTTTTCTCTTAGACATAAATTACCCAACTGCCACTGAAAAAGCAGTTGCCAGCAGGATTCACCCCAGGATAGAAAGCCACAGCATTTCCTCACTCCTTCTTAGGGAAAATAACATATTCCAGGGGTGTAGATTTCCTAGGTAACAGATCCCTAATTCTTTCATGCATCAAAGCTTGAAAATAAAGTCTTTCTAGGATGGGTCCTGCATCTGTAAATTGGAGCTGCTGAGTGGCATTTAACCTTTTTTGGCGACCTTGGGCAGATTATGACTGTCCATTGCCATGGGGTGGAGGTGGCACTAGAATATCACTCTGTCCTCACTTTGGTTAAGAGTCCTCTCCAGGGTCCTGCAGTCCTGCTCCCAGCTCTACTGTCCTGCCCCAGCTTCTCACCCCTCCCCACAAGTTTCTGTTTGCAGTTCCTAATCCGCAGGGGCCTGGAATAGAAGATATCCGAGGAAGCCACGGATCATGTTATCCTCCAACTCAGTAATTCTAAATACAGTAACCTGCCGCAGCTTTGCAAAGATGCATGTCTAAGGATGTTTGCAGCAGCAGCACTGTCAGGAATACAGGCAGGCCTCGTTTTATTGTGCTGTGCTTTATTGTACTTTGTAGATACTGCGTTTTTTACAAATTGAAGGTTTGTGGCAACCCTGCATTGGGCAAGTCTACTGGCGCCATTTTCCCAACAGCATTGGCTCACTTCCTGTCTCTCTGTCACATTTTGGTAATTCTCACCATATTTCAAATCCTCCACCAGCAAAAAGATTATGACTTGCTGAAGGCTTGGAGGATGATTTTTTTTAGCAATAAAGTTTTTTTAAAAATTTAATTTATTTATCTATTTTTGGCTGCATTGGGTCTTCGTTGCTGTGCCTGGGCTTTCTCTAGTTGTGGCGAGCGGGGGCTACTCTTTGTTGCGGTGCACAGGCTTCTCATTGCAGGGGCTTCTCTTGTAGAGCACAGGCTCTAGGCGCGTGGGCTTCAGTAGTTGTAGCACGTAGGCTCAGTAGTTGTGGCTCGCAGGCTCTAGGTGCAGGCTCAGTAGTTGGGGCGCATGGGCTTAGTTGCTCTGCGCATGTGGGATCTTCCTGGACCAGGACTTGAACCCACGTCTCCTGCATTTGCAGGCGGATTCTTAACCACTGTGCCACCAGGGAAGCTCCAGCAATAAAGTATTTTTAAATTAAGGTATGCACATTGATTTTTTTAGATATCATACTATTGTACCCTTAATAGACTGTGGTATAATGTAAACATAGCTTTCATATGCACTGGGAAACCAAAAGATTCATGTGACTCCCTTTATTACAATACTTTATTGCGATGGTCTGGACTGAACCCAAAACATCTCTGAGGTCTGCTTGCAGTGAAAACTTTTCCTAAAAGTGCATTTGTAGGACATGATTAAATAAATTGCGGTCCGTTAGTTTTGAAGATTGCTATGTTGCTTAAAATAATGAGGCAGATATGCCTGTGGAATAACGTCCAAGATAAACTTACTCATAAAAGCAAGTTACAGAATAAAAGTCCATTATCGGACTTCCTGGTGGCACAGTGGTTAAGAATCCAGTGCAGGGGACACAAGTTCAATCCCTGGTCTGGGAAGATCCCACATGCACAGAGCAACTAAGCCTGCGTTCCACAACTGCTGAGCCTGCGCTCTAGAGCCCGCGAGCCACAACTACTGAGCCCGCGTGCTGCAACTACTGAAGCCCGAGCTCCTAGAGCCTGTGCTCTGCAACAAGAGAAGCCACCCCAGTGAAAAGCCCGCGCACCGCAATGGAGAGTAGCCCTCGCTCACTGCAACTAGAGAAAGCCCGTGCGCAGCAATGAAGACCCTACGCAGGCAAAAATAAATTTATTTTTAAAAAAAAGTCCATGATCCCCACTGAGAATGGATACTCCCCACATCTGTCCTGTTCCCTCCAGGACCCCAGCACCAGTGCAGGTCCTGGCACACAGTAGGTGCGGAACCCAGAGCCCCCTCTCTTCTCCCCCACCCTCTCTCTGCAGCCACGGGGCCCTTTTGGTTCCTCGTGTCCCCAAGCCCCTGCCTCAGGTACCCCCTCTGGTCCTCACTGTTGCCTGCTTGTTTCTGCTTCTCTCTTCATTTGCTTGTTGATCATGTCTCTCCTTCCGGGACTTTGGTTCAACGAGCCAGGACTTGGCTGTTTCACTCAGTGCCCAGCATGGCAATGGCACTTGGTTAACACTTAACCACTGCATGGATGAGTGAATCCAACTTATAAAATGCAGTGAGATGTATTTATTAAAATGTAGAGAAAATAGAGCATTTTGATGGAAAAGCTCTATGAGTTTTGCCAGCAGTCCAGATTCAAAGTGTCAGCTTCTGATGCCATGAGGCTGTCTGTCCCTCTGCTTCTAGAAACTATAATGGGGAAGTGTGAGCCCGGTAGGACCCCCTCCCGGGGAGAGTGAGTTAACATGTTATGTAAGTTAGGCGTTGGGTCTTTGGCCGAGCGGTTATGAAGCATTTGGCCTAGAGTCCACTCTTGTGTTTATTCAAGATGAGTCACTATGAAGCTCTCCTCACTTGAAGCAGAACTTTGGCAGAGGCTTAGTATGAGAACGGTTCTCACCCTAGCTCCCCCTCCCCAAGGAGGGCACCACTGAAGTCTGGCTTTAGGAGAAGGGAAGTGGGAACTCTAAACAGAAGGAAGATTCCAGGTTCCTGCAAACCCCAGCTTATCCTATTAGTTAGAAGGGAGGATGGACTATTGAAAATCCAGCAGTGGAGAGTGACTCAACAAATCCAGGGCATTGAGAGGCAGACAGGGACCAGGGAGTGCTCTTTCCAGGGTCCTAGACAAGATCAGGGGACGGTGTGGGCCCCGCCCAGGGAGGAAGGGGTGAGGACCTGGGGAGTTTAACCAGACTGGCCCACTCTCCGCTTCATACTTCCTGATCTTTGCAAAATAACAACGAAAACTTTTTCAGGATAAACTAATTTAGTATGCTGCTGTGCAGGTATCTGGAGTAGTGTACTGACTGTGGTGGTGAGACACACTGTGTGTGGGGTCCTGGCTTAGGAGCTTACACCCCTCGTTGAATTTAGTCCTCACGTTTAAGCCCCCGGATGTGTCATCCCCAGAGACTGATGAAGCATCTGGAAAGGAAGGGATTGGCCCCAAGGTCACAGCTTGTGAGGGGTAGAGCCAAGATTTGAACACATGTCTGTCTGGCTTAGAGGCTGGTGCTTTTTATAGCACCCATAATAAAAACTCAAAATCAAACTTGCAGCAGGGCAGTTAAGTAAACCATAAAGATGGAGATTAGGAAACAAGAGTTCTGACCTCCTCGAAGGCAGACATGGGCTCTGACTGGAGTCTGGAGTTGGGGGGAAGAACTGGGCAAAGAGCACAGGCCTTGGAGTTCTGAAGACCTGGGTTCAAATCCCAGCTCTGCTCTCACTGCTGTGTGACCTTGAGCAGGTGGCTTGACTTCTCTGTGCTTCAGTGTCCCCCAACTGTAGGGAGGATGCAGCTTACCTAGGTTTGCTATGAGGTTTAAATGGGAATGATCCAGTAATGGAAAGCTTCTGGTACAGGGGCTCCCACATAATGAGTAGCCAGGAACAGTCAATAGCCATTTCCATGACATGCAGGTGATGGGTAGATCATTCACATGGTTCCAGGTGCTGACATCTTGGTCAGCAGAAGGAAACAGTACAAGGCCAGCCAGGCTCACCCCCACCCACTGCGGCCTGCCTTTCTCTGTAGCTGACCTCCTCCTTAAAGTGCTTCAGCGAATCGGTGTGAGGCTGTGAAACCTGAGCCAGGGCCTTTGCACTTGCTGTTCCTGCTGCCTGGATGGCTCATCCTCCCATTCTTCCCATGGCTGGCTCCTTTTCATCAGTCAGGGCTCAAGTCAAATGTCTGCTCTTCAGAGAAACCCTCCCTGACCATCCCAGCTAGAGCTCTCTCTCTTCCTCCACTTCGGTACTCTCTATGGATCCTGTTTTTCTCCTTTGCACTTATGACTGCAGTCTGAGACTGCCTTGTATATTTGATTGCTTCTTTATTTTCTGTGCCTACCAGAACGCCAGCTCCATGAGAGAAAAGTTCCTGAGTTTGGTTCCCACTGTGTCCTCAGCCCTAGAACCGTGCCTGGCCCATTGCAGGTGTTCACTAAATATTTACTGAATGGATGAAAGAATAATCTAACTTGGTTCTCATAACAACCCTACTACAGTAGTGTGGTAGAGGAACAGTGGTTGCCAATTCTTCATTGCTCCTCCCAGGCAGAGGTGGAGGCTCTCCTCCCTCCCTGTGAATCTGGACTGGGCCTGTGACTCATGCTGACCAATGGAATTGGTGGCAGAAATAAGGCCATGTGACTTCTGAAGCTAGGTCTTAAGAAGCCTTTCAGCTTTTGCCTGGTGTCTTGGAACACTCTCTAGGGAAGCCAGCTGTTATGTGAGAGGTCTGACTAGCCTGAGTCTGCCATACAGTCAGGAAGCCCAAGCAACCATGTGGTGCCAGACATATGAGTGAAGAAAGTATCTTGCACCTGCAGCCCCAGGTGCCCTCGCTCTGCAACCACATGACCAAGCCCTGCCCAGCTGAGCCTAATCAATGGACACAACTGTGAGAGATAATAATAAAGCATTTTAAGCTACCAACTGTTGAGATGATGTTACACAGCAGTATATACAGATTACTGATAAGAAAGGAACATAGTCTTCATTTCTCAGGTCAAAGAAACCAGGGCATTGAAAGGTCAAATGACTTACCCACAGTACTTGGCAGAGTGGGTGCTCCAGCTTGAATTGTCTCCAAGGCCTGTGCTTCTAACTTCTAGGCCACATCCCTCTGAAGCTAATTCCTATTTGTTCTTTCTGATTTTTTTTTTTAACATGGCTGGTGGTCAGTATCAGGTTGAGAGCTGATCCTGAGGACTTTCTTCCTTCTCATTGTAGATCTTCATAAACAACGAGTGGCATGATTCTGTCAGCAAGAAAACTTTCCCCACCATCAATCCATCCACTGGGGATGTCATCTGTCACGTAGCTGAAGGGGACAAGGTGAGATATGGTAACTTAACTTCAGGGCAGGGCTGAGTGGGTTGGGGGTGCACAAGGACGGTTTCATTCTCTAACATGTTTTTTTATGGTTGAAACTGTGTGTATTACTTTCATAACTAAAAATGCCAATTAAACTTTTTGAGTTAAGTGAAACCACAGAAACTCTTCCTTGCAGGTAAAAGTGCTAGATTGTACCCGGGTTCAGGAATTCATACAGTTGTGCAAAGAAGATGTGGCACACAAATACAATGGAATACTACTCCACCATAAAAAGAAACGAAATTGAGTTATTTGTAATGAGGTGGATGGACTTAAGAGTCTGTCATACAGAGTGAAGTAAGTCAGAGAGAGAAAAACAAATACCGTATGCTAATGCATATATATGGAATCTAAAAGAAAAAAAGGTACTGATGAACCTAGTGGCAGGGCAGGAATAAAGATGTAGACGGACGTAGAGAATGGACTTGAGGACACGGCGGGGAGGGGGAAGCTGGGGCGAAGTAAGAGTAGCATCGACATATATACACTACCAAATGTAAAATAGATAGCTAGCTAGTGGAAAGCAGCAGCATAGCCCAGGGAGATCAGCTCCGTGCTTTGGGACAACCTAGAGGGGTGGGATAGGGAGGGTGGGAGGGAGGCTCGAGAGGGAGAGGATATATGTGTGCATGTGGCTGATTTCACTTTGTTGTGCCACAGAGGCTAGCACAGTCTTGTGAAGCAGGTTATACACCAATAAAGATATATTAAAAATAAAATATAAAAAAATTCATACAGTTGCAGAATTGTAGACTTGGAATTTAATTTGAGAACATCTAATCCGATCTGTCCATTTCAGACCTGGAAGTTGAAGGTCAGAGAAGGGAAGTACAGAGCTAGATGGAAATCTTCTTCAGCAGAATTCAGATCTCCTGAGATCTAGCTATGGTGTCTATAGTATATTTGGATTTGATTATATATACCCATAGTAATGAAAAAACAGTAATACTAATTTTAAAGTTAAAAATTAGACTTTCAGGGGCTCCCCTGGTGGCGCCATGGTTGAGAGTCCGCCTGCCGATGCAGGGGACACGGGTTCGTGCCCCGGTCCGACAAGATCCCACATGCCGTGGAGTGGCTGGGCCCGTGAGCCATGGCTGCTGAGCCTGTGCGTCCGGAGCCTGTGCTCCGCAATGGGAGAGGCCACAACAGTGAGAGGCCCGCGTACCGCAAAAAAAAATATTAAACTTTCAGTAAAAAACATTTCATTTATTAAAATAGAAAAAGCATTAAAAATAATTCAAGAATGCCTCCTGTCCTCTGCTTTAAAACAGTCTTCTATATGTACATTTAAGGCCTTTCTCCCTTTGCTAAAGGAAAGTGTGAATACTTTCCTGGCTCATAGAGTAGTCTAATGGTAAATGTATTTAATATTAATGAAAACTATGCTCCGTACCTCCTGATACACATCTCCCTATATGGAAAATGGTAGCTGTGTTGATTTTATTGCTTTCCCAGGAGAGGGAAGCTGGTTAAACCTGCATTAGTTGCAGACTGCCAGTCGTCTCCGAAGGAATGGTTAATTTCACTGGGCTTGTTTTGAAAGGAAGAGGGGAAAAATGGCCAATTTCTAAGTGCTGATCCCTGAGTGCCTCTCCCTACTTAACTCTTTGGGGGATTTTTTTTTTTTTTTTTTTGTGGTACGCGGGCCTCTCACTGTTGTGGCCTCTCCCGTTGCGGACCACAGGCTCCAGACGTGCAGGGTCAGCAGCCATGGCTCACGGGCGCAGCTGCTCCGCGGCATGTGGGACCTTCCCGGACTGGGGCACGAACCCGTGTCCTCTGCATCGGCAGGTGGACTCTCAACCACTGCGCCACCAGGGAAGCTCCCCTCTGGGGGATTTTGAAATGGAAATCCAGAAATGGAAACCATCAGGATCCTCATTCCCACCATGACTGCTGGGAAGGAGAGAAGCCCAGTCATTTAATTCTGAAGCTGGTCAAACAGAGCCCTTTTGAGGCTGGGAGGAACTGTTTGGGGCAGTTCCCACACAGGCATTGACCGAAGCTCCTGTGGGCACGTTCGGCAGCGGGGCAGGAGGTATTTGGAGGTGGTTATTGCTGAGAAGGCCTGAAGTACCTTGGTGGGTGTTTTCCAGGAAGACGTGGACAGGGCAGTGAAGGCTGCCCGGGCTGCATTCCAGCTGGGCTCGCCCTGGCGCCGCATGGATGCGTCCAAAAGGGGCTGGCTGCTGAACCGCCTGGCTGATCTGATTGAGCGGGACCGGACCTACCTGGCAGTAAGTTCTCCGCCCTCTCCCCTCTCATCCCACATGGCGAATGGATATCCCACGGATAGCCAGGAAAGTGTTGCCTTGCTGACAAGTAACTGGCCAGAATGGCGTAGGCTGGACACCTTTGGGGTACCCTCCTGTACCAACCTGGGAAGCCTCAGTGTTTCCTTTGATGCAGTGGGTTTGGCTAAGAAAGGAGGAGACTCGGGTGGGGAGGGGGCTATGATGGGAAAGCCTTCCTGGAGAGAGACCCCCCAGAGGGATGGACACCTCTCCCAGACCCTCTCTGTGTGGTGGGCCTCCTCCCTGTCTGCAAGAGGCAGAAGAAACCAGGAGGCAATACCCTCTCCTCCCCCAGTCCATACTGCACATAGCAGCCAGAGTGAAGCTTCTAGAAGGCAAATTATACCATGGCACTCTGCTCTTAAGCCTTCCATCACATTCTGTGTCCTTAGGATAAAGCCCTGTTCCCTCAACATAATCTACTAGGCCTTCCTGATCTGGCTCTATCTCCCAACTGTGGCCCTCACACACACAGCTCAACTCACCAGCTTTCCCTCAACTTCTTCGCTGCCAAGCTTTGGGCCTTTGCACATGCTGTTTCCTCTGCCCAGGGTACTCTTCCCTTTGTCACCATTCATACCTTCGCCTTTGCCTTGTTCCTCCTACATATCCTTCAGGTTTTAGCCTAAAGGGTGCTTCTCAGGCTGGAGTTTCTCCAACTGGGTTGGGCACTTTGTAACACTCTTTTAACACTTGTGACTAATTCATGTCATTATTTGCTGGCTTTTTGCTCTTTTTTCTTTTTAACATCCTTATTGGAATATAATTGCTTTACAAAGGCATTTTGTTCTATAAGCTCCATGATCGCCTCTGTATTCCTAGCACCTGGATCCGCCATAGAGTAGAAGCTTGAAAAAAATATAGTGAAATGATTGAATGAGAAGTTGGTGCATCCTTCCTCCCATCCCCCTCCTCTTGCTCCCTGCCATTGAAGAGGCCCAGAAATGCCTCAAAATTTAGCACAAAGGGGCCACCAGCCCTTCTCAGACCATGCTGAGCCTAAATGCTGTTTGTCACCTGATTTACTGATTCATTCCTGTGCCCCTGTGTCCGTGTTGATCTTGTTGTCTTTGCTCAGGCCTTGGAGACCCTGGACAACGGCAAGCCCTACGTCATTTCCTACCTGGTGGATTTGGACATGGTTCTCAAATGTCTCCGGTATGGGCTCAGGCTTCCTGTTCTTTGTTCTGGCCGTGCCAGAGGGGAGGGAGTGTTGCTGGAGGGGTGGAAACAGAATAATGTAAAAGGATCCACAGGAGTTGGAGAAATGTATTCTAGTTAGACTCCATCTCATGGGAATCATCCCTCAATACCAAAACTGTAATTGAGTCATACACGTTTTCTCTTTCAGTTTTGGTAATTTATATGTTAGTTGGAATTTGTCCATTTCTTCTAGGTTATCTAATTTGTTGACTAGAGTTGCACATAATACTCTCTTATAATGATTTTTATCTCGTTTTTACAATGTCCCCACTTCCATTTCTGATTTTAGTTATTTGTGCTTCTCCCTTTTTTTCTTAGTCTGGCTAAAGGTTTGTCAATTTAGTGAATGTTTTCAAAGAACCAGCTTGTGGATTTGTTGATTCTCTGTTGTTTTTCTGTTTTTCATTTCACCTATCTCTGCTCTGATCTTCATTATTTGCTTCCTCTTGCTAGCTTTGGGTTTAGTTTAATCATAAACATTTTAATAACCAAGAAATACAAGATGAGGAATAAGAGCTTTGTCAGAGCCCTTGGGTCATAGGTAACAGGAACTCACTCAGCCTAACTTGGGCAACTGTGGAGAGTGAGGGGTCTGAAATCCAGAAGGCCATTCAGTCTAACTGCTGCCTACTTGCTTCCTTCTTCTCTCGACTACACTGGCCTCTCCTGGGGCCAGTCTGCATGTTGGAACCCGGCTGCTCACACCTGGGCTGGCTGCTGTATGAGTGCTTTCGGCCAGACTAAGCTGCAGTCCCTTAGTCCTCGTGCCAAATTCCTGGAAGGGGGGCCCTGACTGGCTGGCCTTGAGTCTGACCAGATGTGGTTCAGGTGGACAGATCATTGTTCAAATAATGGCTGTTCCTCCGTGACCATGTGGACAGAGGTGGAGGGGAAGAAGCGGTGCCAGAAAAGTATGGGTTGGACAACAAAACTGTAGTTATCCCTCATAACAGGGTTTCTCAACCAGGGCAATTGCGTCTCCCAGGGGACAGTGGCTAATGTCTGGAGACGTTTTTGGTTGTCACAACTGGGAGGGAGGGGTGCTACTGGCATCTAGTGCATAGATGCCAGGGATGCTTTAAAAATCCTGCAGTGCACAGGACAGCCTCCCACAGCAAAGAATTTTCCAGCCCCAAATGGCAGCAGTGCCAAGATAGAGAATGCTCTGCAAGGATGCCCCAGAGGGAGCAGCCTGGTGAACAGCAGGCAGAGCCCCAGGCCTTCCTGTGTTTTAGCAGAGTGCCTCTGTGCCCATTAAATACCTGTTCTGAGGCGTGCAAACACACGTAATACAGACCTGGGAAGACGGGAGCAGCGATGCCTTAATTTGTTCAGATTGGCAACTCCGTGGCTGTTTTTCTCCCTGGCGTCACAAACCTATGTTCACACCCAGGTCAAGTCTGGTCTCAGGCTAACCTCAGCAGACACATTCATTTCAGAAATCTCTCTTTTACACTGCATGTTGCATCTCTCCCCCATCTTCCATTCTTCCTACTTCCCTGAAAATCATCACATACTATAAACACATGACTCTTCTTTTCCCCCCAGCTCTTATTTGCTGTGTTTTTGCCATTTGTGTCCCTATGTGTCTGGATAGTAAGCTTTACAGGGTTGGGACCCAGTCATTGATTTGTTTCTGGTCACTGTTCACTCAGTCTTAGTACGATGCTCTGCACACAGCAAGTGCCAGCTGTTAGATGGGTTTGCACTTTCCCACTAGAGTCGATCCATGGTTCTCAGATGCTAATCTGTGGTACTGGGCTGGTGCGACAGTAACAGTTTAATAAATCTGAATGTTTATTAAAAATACTGATTCCTGGGCATCAGCCCCAGAGTCAGTTGAGTAGGTCAGAAGTGGGTACCTGGAATTTGGTATTTTTTATGAGCACCCCAGGTGATTCTGAGGCTTAGAGGTTAGTTACTGAGAATGAATTATTGTGACCCTAGCAGTTAGTTAAGTCTTTCTGGAAATAAGCCCAGAGCCAGGGCAATAATCAGAAAGACCCAGTTGGACCAGTTTGAGTCTTCTCTTTCTGCCAGAGTTTACAGGGGTCCCTGACAGTCATTGACGGAGTTTGGAATTTTTTTTTTTTTTTTTAAGTTACTATGCAGGCTGGGCTGATAAGTACCACGGAAAAACCATTCCCATCGATGGGGACTACTTCAGCTACACCCGCCATGAACCTGTGGGAGTGTGCGGGCAGATCATCCCGGTGAGTGTTAGACTCATAATAAACAAATGAAGGTTTATCAGGAGTGCTGTGAGAGGCAGCAATCTTGGGCAGGTTCATTGCCAAGGTGGGAGGGTCTGTGGGGTGATGTTGGAAGGCGGCCTGGGCAGTGGTTGAGAACATGGTCTTTAACAAAGCCAACCAGCCCTGCCATGGGTGAACTCTGTGACCTTGGGCAAGTCACTTATCCCCCTAGGACTTGGTTTCCTTATCTGAAAAGTGGAAGTGATAGTAGCTGTCTTAGGGCAGTAGGGAGGATTGAAGGCGATGATGTAGCATGGTGCCTAGTATGGAAAAGCATGAATGCGAGTCACTAATATTATCACCCACCACCTGCCTTGTTTATCTGTCTTAAATCTACAATTGAGTTGTGAGGGGAACACGAGAGGTTCAGAGAACCTGGTGTTGCTTCTGCTCCCTGGCTGCCACTTTCTGCTGCCAGTGCAGCTCTCGGCTGAGATTTCGGGAGTGGCTGTTGTTGATTGCAGTGGAACTTCCCGCTCTTGATGCAAGCATGGAAACTGGGCCCAGCCTTGGCGACTGGAAACGTGGTTGTGATGAAGGTGGCTGAGCAGACTCCACTCACTGCCCTCTATGTGGCCAACTTGATTAAGGAGGTGCGTGGCTTGCGTCCATCTTGACCTCTATATGCCTTTGTAGAGGCTTGCTCTATAGGAGTGCTGATGAGGGGCCCCCGTAGTGGGGACGGGTATTTGTAGAGAAGGGAGTGAACCCCCCTCATCCCTGCTCATCACACTTCACCTGAAGTGACCTGCACCACCTCTCTTCTACATTGGGTTTCATTGCAAGACCCCTCTGAAGGATGAAAACCATTCTAAGTGAGTGCCATGGGGGCAGGGGCAAAGGGCACAGGGAATCCCACAAAACAGGCTCCTTGCTGCACCGTTTGGAATTCCTGAGCAGTACCCGGTAAGACTGCTCACCTGTGTGCTGGGCAGACTGCCGCAGCTTCTGGGAGGGGATGTGTATTCCTCTGTCCAGACCCTTTGGAGCGGGAGAACGACTCGCGGTGTCCCTGGTGTTTGCCTACAGGCCGGCTTTCCTCCTGGCGTGGTCAATATCATACCTGGATTTGGCCCCACAGCTGGGGCCGCCGTTGCCTCTCATGAGGATGTGGACAAAGTGGCCTTCACAGGCTCCACTGAGGTAAGGCATCCTAGGACCTCAAGCTTGTGGTATGTTTGGCTCAAACGCCCCCAGTCCTCAAAGGATGATGCGTTCAAGACTAGCCTCTGAGGGACTTTCCTGGCGGTCAAGTGGTTAGGACTCGGTGCTTTCACTGCTGTGGCCCAGGTTCAGCCCCTGGTTGGGGAACTAAGATCCCGCAAGCCGTGCAGCGCAGCTAAAATAAAGTAAAATAAGATTAGCCTCTGGGTACTGCATGGGGGTCTACCCCAGGACTGCCTTTGAGTAGCTCAAGTGAGGGGCCCCATGTGTGCCAGCAGGGACCATCAGGGTGGAACCCTTTGTGGATTGGTTGACACTCCAGCTGCTGTAGGGGGGTGGCCTGGCATCCCATGTGGGATAAAGAGGCCAGGACTGTCTATGTCTAGACTTTATAAAGCCCAGAGCTGACTGCGTGCCAAAGGTCAAAGCACCTTGGCTGTGTCAGACTCTTTGACTGGCACTGCCCTGGCAATTAAAGAGAGTGGGCTTTAGGGAGACATGAGTTCAAATCCCAGCCTTGTCATTATGACATGAGGCAATTCACTGAGTGTCTTTGGGGGCTCCATTCATTGTGTTTAAAATGAAGATGGCAGTGGGCTTCCCTGGTGGCGCAGTGGTTGAGAGTCCGCCTGCCGATGCAGGGGACACGAGTTCGTGCCCCGGTCTGGGAAGATCCCACATGCTGCGGAGCGGCTAGGCCCGTGAGCCATGGCCGCTGAGCCTGCGTGTCCGGAGCCTGTGCTCCGCAACGGGAGAGGCCACAGCAGTGAGAGGCCTGTGTACTGCAAAAAAAAAAAAAAAAATGAGGATGGCAGTATCTACGCAGTACAGACAGTGGGTGTGGTGTAGTGGGGAAGATAATGCGTTTTGGAGTCAAACTAACTGTTTCAGCAGCACTTACTTAGCTATGCGACCTTAGGCAAGTCAGCCTCCTGAAGCCTCCTTTTCCCCACCTATAAAATAGGGATAATAACTGTGCCCACCTCCCGGGGTTGGCCTGAGTGAGATAAAGCTTATGATGTATTCTGCGAAAGTCTAGCCCAGAGTAAGTGCTCAGTGAGTGAGTGAGTGAATGAATGAATGAGTGAGTGCTGCTCTGTGCCAGGCTCCGGAGAGACAAAGACATATAAGATGCCTGGGGATTCCTTAAACATAATCACCTTGAAAGCAGGGACAAAACTCCTTTTTCCTATCCTTGAATTCTTGGAAGGCTTCATTGCATGACTTTAGAGAAGGCATGCTGAATAGTATAATAAAGGTGATCTTTAAAATGATCCCCGAGGTAAAGATACCTTCAGACATTCAGTCTGTATGCAGAGATGGCGGTTGCGGGAGGGCAGAACTGTGGCCTAGATGACACAGTCCAGGCTCTTTCTTGGCTTAGTCACCACCTAAATTAATGCCTCAAGGGGATGTTGAGAATCTTGCAGATGGGATGGTTTCTTTCTTTCTTTTCAAATTAATTTATTTTTGGCTGTGTTGGGTCTTCGTTGCTGTGCACAGGCTTTCTCTAGTTGCAGCGAGCGGGGGCTACTCTTCGTTGCAGTGCGCGGGCTTCTTATTGCGGTGGCTTCTCCTGTTGCGGAGCACGGGCTCTAGGCGTGGGCTTCACCAGTTGGGGCTCGCGGGCTCTAGGTGCTTGGGCTTCAGTAGTTGTGGCACATGGGCTTAGTTGCTCCGCGGCATGTGGGATCTTCCTGGACCAGGGCTCGTACCCGTGTCCCCTGCATTGGCAGACGGATTCTTAACCACTGCACCACCAGGGAAGTCAGACAGGATGGTTTCTTGACCGCGGTATGTGTGCTCATTCAACAGATAAGCACAGGGGTTCTTTGTGCCAGGCTCTTGGAATATGGAGGTGAGAAGCACCCCATCCTTGCCCTGTGCTAGGAGATACCATTTAAAACACTGTGAGAATGAGGCAGGATAGCAGGTCTGAACTGGTGCTGGATGCAGTTTGCCCAAATGTGAATTCTGACTCCACATTTACTGTGTGACTTTGGGCAAGTGACTTGACCACTCTGAGCTATAGCTCCCACATTTCTATATCAAGGGAAAGAGTCGGCCCTACCTCTGAGGTTGACGTGAGGGTTGAACTTAATGCACACAAAACACTTAGCACAGTGTCTGGTATGTAGGTGGTGCTGAGTGTGTAGAAGCCACATAGCAATGACCCTGCTCGTGTCGTTACTGTCATTGTCATCCTAGGAGCTCAGAGGATGGGGCAGTGATGGTAAGTGAATGGCCAGATTTGGTGAAATTCTCCAGGTCTCTTGTAGTCCAGCTACTCCCTCAGGTTGCGGGGGCTTCTGTTCTGTGTGTCTGAGAACATTTGGTTTTGTTTTCCTCCGCTGAGTTTGTCTCTGTTCCTGCTTCCCTATAGGTTGGCCACCTAATCCAGACTGCTGCGGGGAACAGTAACCTCAAGAGAGTGACCCTGGAGCTAGGAGGAAAGAGTCCCAATATCATCATGTCAGATGCTGACAGTAAGTTTTCAGGGGGGAGGTCTGATATCAACCTTCCGCTAGCTCTGTATTCTGTGGTTCCACTCAGTTCCGCAATCCTCAGCATCCCTCGGATTGGTTTCTGCCCCCAGGGCCTCAGGATGAAAGTAAGACTCCTCAGCATGGCCCTCTGGCCTATACGATGTGGCCTCTCCCCCAGCCTTTCTCCTCTCTGCTCCCTGTAATCCAGCCAGGCTGAGCTACTCACTTGCGCAAGAATGCAGCATGCTTTCAGATTAGACTACTTTTCCTCCATCACATCCTTTTTCCTGGTCCTGCTGAGGTGCTCCCAGATTCATCCTCCTTGAGGGAGTCTTCCCTGATGGCCATAGGCCAGTTGGTTTGGTCCTCCAGCCGCCCTTGGCTCTATTACCACAGTGGGTGATGACCACTGTCCTTCGTGTCTATCTGCCACTTGGTCTCCACACTCAGAGAAGGGAGCGATCGGCCCTGCCTTGTTCCCACACAGAGTCTGGCACCCAGCAGGCATGAACACTGCTGGTAGTGTTAACGGGTTAAGGGTAGCAGCCACTGGGGCCAGGCTGCTCCTTATCCTCTTCTTATGGTTGCCTTCTGCCTCCACAGTGGACTGGGCTGTGGAGCAGGCCCACTTCGCCCTGTTCTTCAACCAGGGCCAGTGCTGCTGTGCAGGCTCCCGGACCTTTGTTCAGGAGGACGTTTACACCGAGTTTGTGGAGCGGAGTGTTGCCCGGGCCAGGTCTCGTGTGGTCGGGAACCCCTTTGACAGCCGGACTGAGCAGGGGCCGCAGGTAAGCCCAGTGGTTGCACGCAGGTCTCGGTGTCCGGAGCCACCGTGGAGAAGCGGAAAGGGCCTTGGACTCTGAATCCGGCAGGCCTGGCTTCAAGTCTCAGCTCTGCCAGGTACCAGCTGTGCGCCCTTGGGAAGCCGCACGCTCTCTCTGAGCCACCATTCTCTCATCCATAAAGCCTGCCCTTCGTAACTCACAGAGTGGCCGTGAAGTGGAAATTAATAATGGAAAGCCCTTTGTAAATTACATACACATAATAAATATGAGGAATGGCTGTGAGAAAGGGAATGCATGTTTCCTGGACCTTGGCCATCCATATAAATGCATCTACCAGAAAGACACACACATACCTGTTGTTAATCGCAGTTACGTCTGGGAGAAGGGCGGAGGGCTGTTGTAGCAGAGGGACTTCATTTCACTTTATACTCTTCTGAGCTGTTTGATTTAAAATTAAAAAAAAATTTTTTTTTTACAGTGAGCATGTATTCATTTTAACTAATAAAAATATAGTCAATAATAATTATAACAAAAGGAAACACAGTGCCTCACCCCACCACATCCTGATCCTTTTTCCAGCATTGGCCTTAGACCCAGCCTGTCTTGGGCTCACTCTCCACAGGGCCCTGTGCTGGCCTCCTCCAGCCTCCTCCTCCCAGGGATGAGGAATCCACAGGGTCAGGGATGCTTCCTCCCACAAATCCCTTGCACGCAGCCCTGAGCCCACTTCTGGGGCCAACAGGGGCCTCTCTGCAGGCTTCATTGTCCTGGGGACGTCTGTGTTCCTTGTGTCTACTCCCCAGGCTCCAGTGCTGGCCAAGGCAGCCTTTTTTTTTTTTAATTAATAAGTTCTATTCTTTTAGAAAAATGAGCAGAAAGTACAGAGTTCCCATATATCCCCTAACCTCCCCATCCCCTAGTTTCTCCTATTATTAATATCTTGCATTGGTGTGATACATTTGTTATAATTTGATGAGCCAATATTGATATATTATTATTAAATGAAGTCCGTAGTTTACATTAGAGTTCACTCCTGGTGTTGTACATTCTGTGGGTTTTGACAGATGAATCAAGACATGTACCCATGATTACAGTGTCACACAGAATAGTTTCAGTGCCCTAAAAATCTCCTGTGCTCCACCAGTTCATTCCTCCCTCCCCCTAACCCTTGAACCACTGATCTTTTTACTGTCTCTATAGTTTTGTCTTTTCCGGAATGTCATATAGTTGGAATCGTATAGTCTGTAGCCTTTTCAGATTAGGCTTCTTCCTCTTTTTCTTTCTTTTCCCCGCAGATTGCCTTCTTTTACTTAGCAATGTACATTTAAGTTTCCTCTATGTCTTTTCGTGACTTGATGGCTCATTACTTTTCATGGCTGAATAATATGCTACTGAGTGGATAGGCCACATTTTCTTGATCCATTCATCAGTTGACAGACCCTGGGGTTGTTTCTACTTTTCAGCTATTGTGAATAGTGCTGCTGTGAATCCCAGCGTCTTTTTTTCTCATTTTTCTTTGTGGTTTGTGGCTATATAATTATTAAGGTAATACAAATTTGTATTAAAAACTTCATAAAAAGGAGTTTAAAGTAAAAAATAAGATCCCCTTGTCCCCTTCATGTCCATTCCTCATAGGTAACCACATACACACAGAGTTACATTTTGGCATGTTTGTTTTAGCAAAAGTAGGGTCATATAATATATTTCATCCTACAAGCTTCCCCCCTCTTTACAGAACATCTTAGGCTGCCATTCTGTGTCTGTCTGTGGACAGGTCTGTTGTTAATGATGCCAACATATGGGTGTGCCATATTAACCAGCTCCTCTACTGATGCATACTTGCGATTGTTTCCACTTCTTGCTTCTGTAAGATGTTCCCCAGTGACTATCCTTGTTCAGGTCCCTTTGTCACATGTAGAATAAATTCCTAGGAGTTAAATAGCTGGGTCAGAGGATATGAACATCTAATTTTTTGTCTGATATTAATAAGCCATTTGCCCGAAGAGCTGTACCAGCTTATAGTCCTTTTTCTTTTTTTTAAATTGAGGTGTAATTGACCTATAATGTTGTATCAGTCCTTCTAATAATGTATGAATATTACAGAGTATGCAACATACCCTTGGTATCAATGTATTTTCTTACTATTTAAAATTTTTAGTAATCTCATACTTGAAAAACAAAAACAGTAGGCTTGATATTCATTTTGATATTCATTTCTTTGAGGGCTAATGAGTTTGGTGGAATCTATTCTTATGTTTTTGGCCTTGCTTATTCATGATCTGGCCCATTTCCCAGTTGGCTTCTTGCCTGTGTGGTTCTAAGCCTGAAGCTGGGAGAGGTATGGCTGTAGCATCTCTGTAACTCTGGGCTCCTTCTCCCTCAGGTGGATGAGACTCAGTTTAAGAAGGTCCTTGGCTACATCAAATCTGGGAAGGAGGAGGGGGCGAAGCTGCTGTGTGGTGGAGGGGCGGCTGCTGACCGTGGCTACTTCATCCAGCCCACCGTGTTTGGAGACGTGCAGGATGGCATGACCATCGCAAAGGAGGAGGTTAGCATGCGTCCAGCGCTCGAGGGAATGTTCCTAGGAGGAGAAGCGGACAGTTCAGTCCAGCATCTTGACCCAGGACCCATCCACTGGCCTTGGGCCAAATCCTGGCTCTATGCATAAGACAAATGATTTGCAATTCACTTCTGATCTTGTGCCTCTCCTCTTCAGTCTCTTATGGCTGCCAATGGTTGGGGAGAACGTCTGAATTCCCCAGCAGAGCCTACAGGTCCTTTGTGTTCTGGTCCCTGCGAGCTGTGAGTTAAAGGAATGACTCTTCCCAGCCCTTCTCATGGCCTTCATGTAAGCAGACACTGGACTAGATCAAAGGGCTTACTTCCCCACATGGCGAGAGTCCCTTGATCTTCTCTCCCCCTTGGCACTGATTACGAACGTAGGGCAGCAACTCCATCTCATTCATTCGTTCATTTCACAAAATTTTTTTTTAACATCTTTATTGGAGTATAATTGCTTTACAATGGTGTGTTAGTTTCTGCTCTATAACAAAGTGAATCAGCTATAGGTATACATATATCCCCATATCCCTTACCACAAGTAATTTTTGAATTCCTACTATGTGCAAGGTGCTCTACAGACACTGGAGATCCAGGGGTATCCGACATGTGTACTCTGCCCTTGTGGATTCAGACTCCCTCCACTTCCCCCAGCAGGATGAAGCCCTTTAGCGGCCCTATGCAGGGAAAACATTATACTGCCACCCCCTTTCATGGATAATTCAAAATAAAATAATATTAAAATGCAAAATCAGGGTAAGAGAGTACAAGAGTTCTGCCTCTTTTCCCATCATGACTACTTTGATGCTATTTTTTTTTTTAATCTTGATGGAAATGGAAAATATCCATTTTCGAGAAGGGCAGGGGCTGCCTTTGCTTTGCTAGTGCCCGAAGTGCAAGATGCCCCGTCTCGCAGTCCTCGCTTCAACCATGATGGGCTCCTGGCAGTCTTCTCTCACCTCCGTCTTGACACTCTCCACCCAGTCCTAGAATCAGTGATTTCTTCAAGAAGTCCTAGTTCCTTTAGTGGAGAATGGGATGTTGTAAGAATGGGTGTTGCGTGTGCCAGTGCCTGGAACTCCATTTCCCTCCTCCCTGCTCCTCATCCTCACTCTGGTTTGGCCAGTTTCTGCTCGTGTGGTGTCACAGCTTGACTATCACCTCTCGAGGCCTTCCCTGATCCCCTGCCTCCCATCACTCAGGCCAGGTAGCTCCTCTGGGCTCCCACCACTTGTCACGGTCACATGCCAATCACTTGATTACATCAGGATCTGTTCCCCGGGGTCTCTCCCCTGATAGGGCTGAGAGCAGCCACACCCCAACCGCAACAAGCATGCCTAGCTCCCATGTTTTGGTTTCTGAAGCCCACTAAAGCCCACTAAAAGGAACCAGGATGCCTTGAAGAAATGGCTTAGAAATAGGGCAGGGAAAGTATAAGATAAACTCAGAACATCTTGAGATCAGAGACCCTGTTTTGTTCATAGCTTTTTCTTCAGCATCTAGTGTGTGCCTTGTTGAATGACTGACTGAAATTCTTTGAAACTAAATTTCCATGTGACCTGTCAGTGCAAGCCCCTACCTCACAGGACTGTTTAGAAATAAGATAAGGTATGTAAGGTCCATGGCACACAGAAGGTAACCAGTCCCCTTAGCTTCCTTCCCTTTGTATTCCAGTGAGTGTGAGAGCTGTCTTCTCCCTCTGGAACTGTTAGGGTGTTTCTGGAGGCTTGCTACCACATCTGGAATCATCTGCTCAGCGCTGTGGAAAGCTGGGTAACAGGTGGTTCCGTGTCTGCCCCACCCACCCATTGTGCTCTCTAACCCCAGATCTTTGGGCCAGTGATGCAGATTCTGAAGTTCAAGACCATAGAGGAAGTCGTTGGGAGAGCCAACAATTCCAAGTACGGGCTGGCCGCAGCTGTCTTCACAAAGGACTTGGACAAGGCCAATTATCTGTCCCAAGCCCTCCAGGCTGGCACCGTGTGGTAAGTGCCTCCCAGCAGCCTCTCGCAACCCAGGTAGTACAGATCCCCAAGCCAGGGTCTTCTGGAATCCACTACTCACATCCCAGAATTGGGGTGCCGGGCTTAGTTCCTCCTGGGTCAGGGTGTGGTATAGCAGATGGGGATGTCCTTCCCCCTCTCCTCCAGATGAAACTTCCCTCCAGTACATATGCCTGTGCAGCTGTCCTTGGGCAAGCAGATGGATGACTGGGGCTCCTTACCAAGCTGTAACAAGAGCAGGAAACCAGAGCTGAGGGCCCACATCTATGTAAACACTGGTCTTAAAAGCTTAGCACCTATGGCACACCCACTAGGATGGCTGTAATTTATTTATTTTTAATTTTTAAAAAAAAATTATTTTATTTTTGGCTGTGTTGGGTCTTCGTTGCTGCACATGGGCTTTTCTCTGGTTGTGGCGAGCGGGGGCTACTCTTCGTTGTGGTGCGCGGGCTTCTCATTGTGGTGGCTTCTCTTGTTGTGAAGCACGGGCTCTAGGCATGTGGGCTTCAGTAGTTGTGGCTCGCGGGCTCTAGAGCGCAGGCTCAGTAGTTGTGGCGCACGGACTTAGCTGCTCCGCGGCATGTGGGATTTTCCTGGATCAGGGCTTGAACCCATGTCTCCTGCACTGGCAGGCAGATTCTTAACCACTGCGCCACCAGGGAAGCTCCGATGGCTGTAATTTAAAAAACAGAAAATACCAGGTGTTGGTTAGGATGTGGAGAAACTGGAACGCTTACACATTGCTGGTGGGAATGTAAAATGTTGCAGCCACTAGAAAAGTCTGGCAGTTCTCAATAAGTTAAACATAGAATTATCATAGGACCCAGCAATTCCACTCCTGGGTACATACCCAAGAGAAAAAAAACATACATCCACACAAAAAAGTGTATCTGAATGTTCATAGATTATTCACAATAGTCAAAAGGTGGAAATAACCTAAATGTCCATCGACTGATGAATGGATACACAAAATGTGGTTTATCTGTGCAGGGGAATATTCAGCCATAAAAAGAACTGAAGTACTGGTAACCTGCTACAACATGGAAAACATAATACTAAATGAAATAAGCCAGACACAGAAGGTCACATATTATATGATTCCATTATATGACATGCCCAGAATAGGCAAATCCATTCTGGAGGGGGGGGGGGATGGGGAGTAACTGCTTATTGGGTATAGGGTTTCTTTCTGGGGTGATAAATGTTCTGGGATTATATAGAGGTAATGGTTGCACAACATTGTGAATATATCATAAAGCACCTTTAAAGTGGGGAGTTTTAAATTCAGTTAAAATTTAATAATTAAAAAAAATTGCCCCAAAAAGCTTAATACCCAATTAGCAAAAATGATTCATTAAAATGGGAAGGATGAGATGACTTATGGCTTTATTTCATGTGGCCTGCTTTTGACTTCTATATACCTAGCTATTAGTAGGGTTCTACCCATCCATTTTTCTCAATAAAATTTTAGAACAATACAGGAGGTCCGAGGGGTATGATGCTTATCCTCCACCCCAAAAGTTACTTCTGAAATCTCATCTTAAATTATAGGGTCAACTGCTATGATGTGTTTGGGGCCCAGTCACCGTTTGGTGGCTACAAGCTGTCTGGGAGCGGCCGGGAGCTGGGAGAGTATGGGCTGCAGGCATACACTGAAGTGAAAACTGTGAGTATGGGCACCTTCTCAGCCCTCTCCCTCGTGCTGGGGTCCATCAGTATTGACTGCTAGTTTCTTGTTTTAAGCCATGGAAGCTACCAAAGAGGGTAAAGACCCAGTCTCTGCTGTGTCTCATGAGGAATAAGTAGGGACTTGATCACCACTATGCCTACACAGTCCTTTGCTGGGCTTTGTTATACACTGAGTTCTGTAAAACCTGAGAGGAGGCAAAGATCCCAGTGGGCTGAAGCAGTGAGGAAAAACTTCTAATAAGAATCAAGCTATGAGGCATTAGATATCAAGGGGCATATCCTTTGCTTCTGCAATCCTGAAGAACTAAGCAGAAATAAAAAGAAAGCTTTACTTCCATAAATAGCCATCACAGCATTCTCCAACAGGGAAAAATCAGATGTAACCTAAATGCCCAATAAATTATGGAATATTAAGTAGCTGTTAAAGTATTTTTGTAGAATATTTGATACGAAAAATGCTTATCTTTTAAAGTAAAAAAGCAGGATACAAAGTGATGTATGCAGTATAAGCTCAACTTTAAAACTGTATATGCCCATATACAGATACTCAGATATCTTTATCAAAGTGAAAAAAGACAGGAAAGAAAGATACTAAGGTAAAAATGATTTTCTGTCTACAATAAATACTAATTATAATTTAACCAGGAAACATACTCACAAATGATATTTTAAGAAAAGAGAAATGGGCACAGGGCAAGCAAACCAGCCTGGGGGTAGGGGGCGGCGATGGGAGCAGGATGAGAAAGGGGGAACAGAGCAAGAAAAGGTAAACAGTGGTCTTCATTCAGTATATACTATATAGTACGAAACTCTAATAAGATACAACCTAAGCTCTCAAGAAGATCACTGGAATAAAGTAAACATGTTTACTTGTTTATTGAAATGTTTCCATTATATACAAGAGGTGAGACCCAGATTTGATATTGACATTGAGATGTCATTAGCCTATAACTGTTCATCAAAACAATAGTTATGGAGGAGATTATTTAGGTATGGAGTGAGGGAGGAGGGAGGCTTAGGACTGAGCCCCAAGGAACTGCAGTATTTAAGGATTGACTGGAGGGCAGTGGAAGAGCCTGAAAAGGAGAGGCTTGAGTTGAGGTGATTTGTGGAGGAATCCAACTGTAAGCTGCGAATGCTGGAGCCCTCAGGAGATGAGATGTTGGGGAGAACTCAAGAAGGCTTTTGAAGAAATGGCAGGACTTGATGGCCTAGGAGGGTTAGAGGATGTGGGTGAAGGGGGCAAAGCTGATTCAGCCCAGCATCCACACTGTGCTTGGTGCTCATGATAAAGAGTCCTGTAAAAAAAAAAAAAAAAAAAAGTCCTGTATTTTGAGCTTTAGGAACTCGAATGATAACACTAACAAAAATAAGGATTTGTGTGTTATCATTCACTAACAAAAATGACTGTTGCATGCTGAAGGTCTCAGAAGTCAAGTTTGCAAGGGGGACTGATGAGAAAATTTCTTTTTATTTTTACTGAAAGTTTACTTTGTGCCAGGATCTGTGCTAGACTGTCTTATGTATGTTACATCATTTAATGCTCACAACAACCCCATGAAAGAGATACTGCTGTTACCCCATTTTACAGATGAGGGAACGAGTCACACAGAGGTGAAGCACTTGCCCAGTAGCGGGGAACGATGGGATTCAACCCCATATCCATCTGAATCTGGAACCTTCCCCCTAACACACTGAGACACCTGTGAGCTTGAGCACATTATCTTTTCCTGGCTCTGATTCTTGTGGAGGAACATATGGATCTCGGTCAGGGTCTCTCAGCCTTGGAACTGTGGACACTTGGGGTTGGATAGTTCTTTGTGGTGGGGCTGTCGTGCAGCGTAGGATGTTGAGCAGCATCCCTGACTTTTGCCCATTCGATGCCTGTAGCAACCCTCCCCCCAACTGTGACAATCAAAAATGTCTCCAGACATTGCCCACTGTTCTCTGGGGGGCACAGCTGCCCCCGGTTGAGAATGACTAGGTCAAGGGGAGGCAGAGTGTGATCTCATGCAGAACACAGCCCTAGCGGTTGCTGGGATTGGCCACTGGCCATCGAGATGTTAGAAGTCAGGAAAGCCCTTCTGTTTATAGCTCAGGCAGCACCCAGCTGAGGGGGCCTGCAGACCAAAGGGAAGCATGAAGATTTAACAGCTTCTCTGCACCCCTCTTACAGGTCACAGTCAAAGTTCCTCAGAAGAACTCATAAAGAACCATGCTGGCTTTACTCATCCAGTGATGGAAAGTTCAAGGAGATAAGCAACAAAACCAAGAAAAATGACTGTTGCATGCTAAAGGTCTCAAAAGAGAAATTCTGCCAGAAAAATCTCTTGGATCAAGAAAGTTCCAGAATTTGAATCAATAAATAGGGTGGGAGTGGGACAAAGGGTATATGGAAAGCCTTTTAAACTGCAACAATACTACTAGCTTTCAGGGTGATCTTTCAAAGATAGATTCAAATATCTCATCCATTCCATCTGAAACACTTCTGTAACTTGCCTTAATGGGGGAAGAAAAAGCCATTGTTTACCACTGTTCCATCTTTGAAGTAGCAACTATAACCTTTCTTTGTATTCTGGACTAAAACTCATTAAAAACAGTGCTGCTCTTCACTTTTTAGGTAACTCTTCCTCCATCTCAACCCAAGGAGATGCTGTCACATAGATATGTTGTCCCCTCTGTGTGTATGTCACATTGTAAACAACTGTCACCCATCCCCTACTGTGGATAAATAGCCTTTGTTTCCTGCACGTAGTTAACAGATGTTTCCGGCCTGCCCATGTGTGGTGGGCCCTGTACAACACACTGAGGACGACACCTACACAAGACTCCCAGCCCCTGCCCTCAGAGAGAGGGAGGTAAACCAGGAAACACACACTTGACACCTAAGGTTGGTTCTCAGTGTTTTAAGTTCAAAAACTTGGTCAGAACAAATGAGACAGATTCCTGCTGGACCAGTTTTGTAAGAGATTAATTTGAAATCCAGATGTCAATTTACTCACTTTAAGTGAGGTCTGTATTTCCAATAGCTGGACCTTTTGAATCTTGTATCAAGAACACTGCCTTACTTTAGTCAAGGGACCTGGCAAATTAGTAATCAGTATTATTAGTAAATTAGCAATCAGAAGATTCCTTAGTGAGCAATGGAATTGGAGCAAAAAGAATTGACTCACAGTAGTAGTTTGTGAGTGATCACATTTGGGTCACAGATTCCTTTAAGAATTTGAGGCAAAGTTTGATCCTTTCCTGAGGAAAAAACACCTGTATAATATTTGCAGACAGTGTCAGGGAGTGATGGAGCTCACTGTTTGACCCCTGGCTTTATTTCACTGAGGCTTATAGGCGATCCCTAGTCCACTAGAGACTAATTGGACTTCTTTGAATAGCACTTCTCAATTTTTGTCATATATGCATATACCTGTACTATCATTTACTTTTTTCTTTAACTTGACTCTTATTTAGATAAAAATTTTGAAAAATCCTTACTGCAATACCTAAAAAAGAATAATAGCATTTAACTGCCATAAATAGAAGACATTATAAAAAAGATGAAACAATGTTACTAAATTTAAAATAATGAAATACAAGTAAAGCTAATCTTTTAGATTTTATATATGTATGTATACAAATTAATCATTCTATAGCTGAAATAAGTGTACCTCATTGAGGAGACAAGGATTTTACGACCAGTCAGCAGTAATGGGATATTCCAGTTGACGGTGCTTCAAGAAATGATTCTGTATTTTAGCTTTGATGATGAGCAGCAGCAACAGTGCCATTACACGTGAACCGAGCAGCAAAGGGCAGAGCTTTGAGCTCACCCCCGTTCTCCCATCTTCTCTGCAGCTTCTTAGGCTTAAGGTGGTGCACGGTGGCACCAGGTCAACTGAAACGTCTGTCCCTGTGCTCATGGCACTTGCATCTACCTGGGGAGAGAGGCATTAAACATAGGGATATAACAGGAAGAGGGTGTTCTGAGAGTGCAAAAGGGGATGCCTGGCCTAAGCTGGGCCTGGTGGAAGAAAAGGTCACGCCCCTCACACATGCATCCATCATAAACAGTTACTGGGAGGTTACTGAGTGCTAGGTACTGGCGATGCAAAGACAAATAAGACTTGTAAGACACTATCTAGAAGCTCAGGATCTGGTGAGGGGAACAGACTCTCAAAAGTGATGATTGTAATATAATATAGATGCCAGATATTGACAATGAGAGCGATCAGGTAATGACATCATGGAAGGATAAGAAGGGCCCCTGCTGACTGCAGGCAGGGAAGAATGCTCCCTAGACAATACTCATGTATTTTACTTGCTTTCCAGGCTTCTTGCCAGAAGTTAAATTCTTGAAGGTTTGAGCCTGGGTTATTTGCCTATAATTTATGCCCTTTATGTAAATGGGAGTACCACTATTATCTGCTAAATATTTACCCTAAGCAATAATAAATGCATGTCAAAATCTGATTTTCAGAAGTTAAAAACATGACTCCTATGTGAATATAAGATGAACACAGGTCAAAGATTTTACTCATTAATTAATAAGATGATGAAGCAGATAAACAACAAAGTCCTACTGTATAGCACAAAGAACTATATTCAATATCTTGTAATAAACCGTAATGGAAAAGAATATGAAAAAGAATATATATATATAACTGAATCACTTTGCTGAACACCAGAAACTAACACAACATGGTAAATCAACTATACTTCAATTAAAAAGAAAAGATGATGAAGCAGGTTCAAAAATCACTGAGGAACTGGCCGTTTGTGGGCATTTTAATAAAGGTTTTTGCAGCAACGAAGACCCAACACAGGCAAAAATTATATAAAAATAAATTTATTTTAAAAAAAGATTGCTAGGTTAGATACAAAACTGGTTAATGTCCTAGAAAGCAAGAAACAGTAACTAACCATGAGCATTTTGTTTTTACCAGATAGAAATCATTTGCAGCTGTACTGGACATAAATCTATATATAAATTATAGGTCACTTCACAGAGTGAGCTCTTAATTAGTTAACAGCAAATTCAAACAATGCTACGATCTCCTAGGGCAGAGTTGACAAGCTTTTTCTGTAAAAGGCCAAGGTGATAAACATGTTAGGCTTTTCAGGGTACATAACATCTCTGTCACATTTTCTTTTTTGGCTTTTAGTCCTTTAAAAACGGGGGAAAACCCAACATTCTTAGCTCGAGGGCTGTACAAAAATCGGCCACGGACTGGATTTGGTTTCCTGGCCGTAGCTTGCTGACCCTTGTCCTAGAAAATGAGAAAATCTTGGGTGGGCCTGTGAAATGGGGTTAGGCATGACTTTGAAAGGACATGCACTTGGCCATACTTTTAAGTTTTGGATAATTTACAAATATGTAATCATTAAGACAAAGTTTGCTTTTGTACCACCTGAAGTCATCTCAGTAACACCACTGGTGGGCAAAGCTTACTTTGGGAAACAGGATTCCTTGTACATCCCAGCGCCAAGCGTCTCCCTCCAGCAGTTCAGACTGAACAAATTCATAGCCTTCGGTTCACTGCTTCTCTGACGAGATTTGGGAACTGCCCAAGCCAACTTGGAGGAGATAAATGGGGGGACCTGAGATTACCATTCCCTTGCAGCAATGTGTTAACAAATCATTCTGGCAATTTTTTTAGATTTTTAAAATTTTACCTTTTTTCCATTCATTTATCTGTTCCTTGTTTCAGGAAGTCTTAAGTAGCACTTATCATAGGCTAGGTACTGTGCTAGGTAACTGCTTCCTCAGGGAGTAATAATGCTGGTGACATTACTGGCTCCCAGTGCTTAGTCTAGCTGTGGAGATAATGAAACAAGCGATTGCACTAAAGTGAAGTGTCACAAAATGACTAGACACTCCCAGATTGTGGGATTACATTATTGGGGGCTTTGTCACCCTCCATGCACTAAACAGTTTTTAATGTAATATTTATTTTGTTAATCATAATAAACACTCTTTTAATGTTTTGTTTTACTGGTTACAGGGAACAGTGAATTAGGAACTATAGAGGCAAAGCTAGCATTATATTACCTAGGTTGGTGTTTCTTTCACTGAGTTACAAGGTTCTGACTCTTCCACTCCTTGATTTTGTTCCCAGTCCACATTTCTCAGGCAAAAATAACAACTAAAATAAGGATAAAAGTTTATTTCTCTCTCAAGTAAAAGAAGTCCAAAGTTGGGCAGTTAAGGGCTATTAATGTGATTCCACAAAGTCTTTAAGCAACCTGGGATCCTGCTATTTCAATGTTCCATTATCCCTAGAGTATGACCCTCATCCTCAAGGTTTAATATGGCTGCTAACATTCCAGCCATCACATCAACATTCCAGGGAGTAGGATGGTAAAAAGGACAAAGAAAGGTGGGACACTCTTCTCTGTAAGGCAACTTCCCAGAGGTTGCCCACAAAACTTCCATTTATATGTCTTTGGACAAAATTAAGACACATGGCCACATCTAGCTGCAAAGAAGGATAAGGAATATTGTCTTTTTAGCCAGGGATCAGCGTGCCTAGCTAAAACTGAAGTTCTTAATTCTAAAGAAGAAAAGGAAAATGGATTTGGGGAGGCAAATAGCAATCCCTACCATGATGTGAAACAGTACCCTCAAAATTTTGGGTGATGCCTCTCCTATGCCTAACCTTACCACAAATTTAATCCAAATCTCATGATGTAGGGTGAGAGTACTGGGAAGATTTTCTGAACAGACAGTGTATTACTTAAGAATATTTTAGTTGCAAGTGTCAGAAAACCAAATTCAAACCAGTGTAAAAAAATGGTTCCTATATTCCAAAATCCTGACATCTCAGCTTTGGCCATGGCTTGATTCAGAAGTTCAAAAAGTTTCCATCTTTTGGCTCCACCTCTGCCAGGTGGGCTTCATTTTTAGACCATACCCATTTTGGTTCTGGTGGGTCTGGATCCTTAGAAGAGCCAACTGACTTCAACAGCTCTCATCTCACACCCAGCCAGACTCAAGTCCACTGGCTAGGAGAAAGTCCCTTTTTGCTAGCCCCAGCAAAGAGGTTCATGCTAATTGGTCCAGCTGATGTGACATCCTGCCCCTCCCTCAACCAGTCACTGTGGCCAGAGGGTTGAGATGTGATGATTCACTTAGACCTGAGTCATAATGGTCCACACTTGTGGCCAGGACTGGAGTCCCCTCTAGTCCATCTGGGCTGAAAATGAGGGAGGGATGGATCCCCCAAAGAATACTGGTGCTCTTATCTGAGGAGAAGACATAGAGATTGGAGAGTTTCCCGAGTTACTGCCGACCTTTTAATATTTCAGTGTTGCCAAAACCCCTGTTGGGGTGAACTGGAGAAAACAGAGGAATGTAATGTTTCTTGCCCCCAGTCCCTGTGAATTAGACTCATTGTAATTGTAAGAGAATCTGTTTTTCAAACTGACAAATAACAAAGGAAATGCTAGCTATTAAGAAATGTCTATAATGTTGATTCTGACATCCTAGACACATTAATCTCCTTATGCTTTTAGTGACAAACCAGTTAGAACACTAGCTATCTAAGCAAAAAGATCTCAGGTTATAACCTAATCTCTCTGGGTATTTGGATATGGGTCAGTCACAGGAGTATTGGGTGTAAAGCTGCTGTTTCTGCCTTTAGCCTTGCCCAGTGCCCAAGAGGAAATGTCTGAATAAGGGACACAAGGAACTACGTAGCCCCGAGAACCGAGCTGATGAGGCGTTTTCTAAGTCTAGGCGCCACCTCGTGGTCAATAAGTACAACTACAGTGTTATGCTCTCCGAGAGCTGATAGGCTAGACCTACCAGGCTGGTGTGTTTCAAAGATGGTGTTACACAAATGAGTTTATTTACAAAACAGAAAAAGACTCACAAACTTATGGTTACTAAAGAGTATAGTGGGGGGCGGGGAGATAAATTAGGAGTTTTGGATTAACATATACACACTACTATATATAAAATAGATAAGCAAGGACCTACTGTATAGCACAGGGAACTATATTCAAAATCTTGTAATAACCTATAATGGAAATGAATCTGAAAAAGATTATATATATATTATATATTATATATATATATAACTGAATCACTTTTCTGTATATCTGGAACACAACATTGTAAATTAACTATACTTCAATTTTAAAAATGGTTAAAACAAGCAAAACAAAACAAAACATGGTGTTACATACAACAAAACTGTATATGGGCAATACCTAGCAGGCAAATGCAATGAGAGAATCAAGAGGCCAGGGTCACATACCTAGAATAACTGAAAACAGGGACTCCAACAAAAACTTGTTCACGAACGTTCACAGCAGTACTATTCATAATAGCCAAAAGGCGGAAACAACCCAAATGTCTATCAACAGATGAATGGATAGGCAAAATGTGGTCCATTCACATAATGAAATATTATTCAACCATAAAGAATGAAGCACTGATACATGCTATAATATAGATGAACCGCAAAAACATGATGCTAAGTGAAAGAAGCTGAACATAAAAGGCCACGTATTGTCTGATTCCATGTTTATGAAATGTTCAGAATAGGTAAATCCATAGAGACAGAAAGTAGATTGGTAGTTGCCAGGGGCTGGGGAAAGGAGGAAAGGGGATGGATAATAGATATGGGTTTCCTTTGGGGATGATGAAAACGTTTTCAAACTAGATAGAGGCGATAGTTGCACAACATTGTGAATGTACTGAATGTCACCGAATTGCTTACTTTAAAATGGTCAATTTTATGTGAGTTTTACCTTAATTTAAAAAAATCAGCCGCATTACCTCTGGGCCTCCATTTCCTCACGATCCCTACAGTAACATCCAGTTCTCACTCAGCTCTTTTGTGAAGAATAAAAGGGAACTGATATTCATTTACATTGATTTTATTAACCCTTTTCTGAAAAGGAAATAAAACAAACACGGTAAAAAAAAATGTTCAGTGAAATACACCCCTAGCTCCCAATCTGGTGGCCCCAGGAAGAAGTATTTACTGTGTATCTACTAAGTGCCAGGTGATGCTGATGCTGCTGGTCTGGCGGCCACACTTTGCGAACCACCGCCTGAGGAAAAAATGTATCAGGTCGTTCTTTGACCCTTCCATACAGAAACCCTCATTTCCTTAATATGAGAGGGATCTGAACTTCCTTCAGAAAGACTTGTGTTAGCTCTTTATTTTTTATTTTGAAATTATTTCAAACTTAGAGTTTTGAGAAAAGTACAATCATCTCTCATATACTCTACCCAAATTCATCCATTTTTAGCATTTTCTCCCATTTGCTCTATCCCTTCTTACCCCCCTTCCCAACTCCCATTATATATTTTCTTTTTTTTCTGGACCATCTATGAGTAAGTTGCAGGCATCATGCCCATTTACTTCTTAATACTTTAATGTGTTTGAATTTTTATCTTGGATATTCCCTTAAGTAACCACAGTTCAGTTACCTAATACAGGGAATTTCATTTGATACACACTGACCCAATACTTGTGGGAGCTTTTGACAACACTAGGAACATCTGGGGAACAGGATTATCCTGGGGGAAGCTGGTGATATTTCCTGGGCCTACTCTGCCTCCTTAGAGACTCTTATATGCCAGCTATGATCCAGGAAGAGGGCCCTCACCCAAACCACGTTGGCACTCTGGCCTCAGACTCCTATCCTCCAGAACCGTGAGAAATACGTTCCTGTTGCTTCTAAGCCACCCAGTTTGTGGCATTTTGTTGGAGCAGCTCGAATAGACTAAGATAGCACCTGCCCTTCACTCGTTTCTGACTCCTGCTGATTCCTCTCTTCAATCCCATTGCAAAGGGTAGAGATAAGGATATCAGTTCAGTATATTACCTGTCAATAACAACAATAAAAACCATCATCACCATAATCATCTGAGCATTTAATGGTTTATTTTTAAAGCTATATCAAAATGTCATGTTCCTGTGTCTCGTTTCAGGTAATCTCTGTGTCTTGTTTCTCAGCTGAAAAGTGGGAATCACAGTTGTCAAATGAGATATTGTAACTCTTTGGAAATTGTGCCTTTTCAGAATCTTACTTTCCCCTTGGGCTTCAAAAGACTACCAAGTGAAGTGGTTGTTTAATGGGTATAGAGTTTCACTTTTGCAAGATGAAAAAGTTGTGAATATACTTAAAACTACTAATTCATACACTTAGAAATAATTAAGATGGTAAATTTGATGTTTTACAGTTTTCACCAAAATAATACTTAAAAAAAAAAACAAAACTACCAAGTGAGACATCTGAGGAGCTGTCCCAGAAGAGGGATGATGTTTCTGTGGCTCCCAAAGGAGAGACCCGAGCCAGTCAGTGAACAGTGAGGGAAGCAAGCAGGAAATCTCTGGCAATGGGCAGAAAAAGCTGCATGTGGGAAGGTTCACGCCAGGTCAAGGGAAGTGCTCCAGCAGGGGCTGAGGAGCCGCAGAAATGCAGAGCTGCACTGTGGGCACAGGGTTGGACTTGATGATTGCTAGGGTCCCTTCCACCTCAAGAGGCTGAAGGAGTTGAACTGAGTCAAGTTGAGCAAATGCTAGAACTTTCCATTCACAGACTGTCAAATTTTATTATGCTATATTTGAGGAACAGAAATTTAGGTAAAATCCAGTGCATGCTCTCATACTATAGGAGAATATAACTTGGTATGACTTTTCTGGTAGGAATCCACTGCTAAAAATTTATCCAAGATAACAAATGGACAAGTGGACAAAATATGTTTATTTCCTAAGTGCTCTTTCCAAGCATTTTTTTTTTTTTTTTTTTTTTTTTTTTTTTTTTTTTTTTTGCTGTACGCGGGCCTCTCACCGCTGCGGCCCCTCCCGTTGCAGAGCACAGGCTCAGCGGCCATGGCCCACGGGCCCAGCCGCCCCGCGGCACGTGGGATCCTCCAGGAACCGGGGCACGAACCCGCGTCCCCCGCATCGGCAGGCGGACTCCCAACCACTGCGCCACCAGGGAAGCCCTCCAAGCATTATTTTTGATAGCAGAAAACTTCAAACAACTTAAATGTCCATTAAGTGACCACTCGGTGACACTCAGAGGGTCGAGACGTCAATCTGAGTATCAAGCAGAAGGGAGATGTTTGGGGCAGGATGAGGGACAGCAAATACCAAGAGAGACTGGATGCTGCTCCTCTTTGCTTCTCTCCACAGCCTTCTCCTTCCTCTGCAGGTTGGCTTTCACTGCTTTAATATTCATGCAGCAGACAATGACTGCCTCAGCCTGGACAGCACGACTCACCGTTGGCTTAATGTTCCAGTCTCAGTTCCCATGAGCTTCTGATAGGTCCAGCTTGGCCCAGAAGTCCATTCCTGAGCCAGTCAGCTGTGGCTGCAGGATGGGGCCACATGGTACTCACTAGATGTTAAGCCCATCCCCTAAGCAGGGGCTGTTGGGTGATGGGCACCCTGGAGGTGTCTACACTCACTCACTCAGTGTGGTCCAGGACCAACTGGCAGCATCTATAGCACCAGGCAGCTTCTTGGCAATGCAGATTCCCAGGTTCCACCCCATACCTAATGAATCAAAATCTGCATTTTAATAAGGTCCTCAGGGGTCAGTCTGCATTAAAGTTTGGAAGACACTGATTTATCACAAGAAAGGATGGTTCCTTCCCATTTTCTTCCTTCCTTCCTTCTTCCTCCACCCCCTTTCCTCATTAAAATGCCTTTACTGAGGTATAATTCACATACCATACAATTCACCCATTTATTTAAAGAGTACAATTGAATTTTTTTAGTATGTTTACAGAATTATACATCTATCACCGTAATAGATTTTACAGCATTTTGACTGCTCTAAAAAGAAGCCTGTACTCCTTGGCTGTCATCCCCTCCTCCCCCCCACTCCCCCCACCCCAGCCCCTGGCAATCACTAATCTACTTTGTCTCTAGGGATTTGCCTACTCTGGATATTTCATGTAAGTGGAGTCATACAGTATGTGACATTTTGTGTCTGTCTTCTTTCACTTTTTTTTTTGGCTGTGCCTTGCAGCTTGCAGGATCCTAGTTCTCCGACCAGGAATCAAACCCGGGCCCCCTGCAGTGGAAGCACAGAGTCCTAACCACTGGACTCCCAGGGAAGTCCCTGTTGGGAGTTTTTAAAAATTACGGATTCAAAAAAAAAAAAAAAAAAAAATTACGGATTCAATTTCATTACTGGTAATTGGTCTCCTTATATTTTCCATTTCTTCGTGCCTCAGTCTTGGTAGATTGTACATTTCTAGCAATATACCCTTTTCTTCTAGGTTGTCCATTTAATTGACATATAATTGTTTGTAGTAATCTCTTATGATCCTTTGTATTTCTGTGGTGTTGGTTGTAACTTCCCTTTCATTTTTAATTATTTATTGGAGCCCTTTTTCTTTTTTTGATGAGTCTGACTAAATTTTCTCTTTTCAAAGAAACACCTCTTAGTTTCATTGATCTTATTTGTTGCCTTTTAAATCTCTATTGCACTTATTTCTGCTCTGATCTTTATGATTTCTTTCCTTCAACTAATTTTGAGTTTTGTTTGCTCTTCTTTTTCTAGTTCCTTTAGGTGTAAAGTTTGGTTGTTTGAGATTTCTTTTCTTGTTTCTGAGGTAGGCTTGTATCACTATAAATTCTCCTCTTAGAACTGCTTTTGCCGCATCCCATAGATTTTGGATCACTGCGTTTCCATTTTCTTTTGTCTCCAGGTATTTTTTTATTTCCTCTTTGATTTCTTTGGTGAACAATTTGTTGTTCAGTAGCATATTGTTTAGTCTCCACATGTTGGTATTTTTTGCCATTTTTTTCTTGTAGTTGACTTCTAGCTATCACTGTGGCTGGAAAAGATGCTTGATATAATTTCAGTTCTCTTAAATTTATTGACACTCGTGATCTTTCCTGGAGAATGTTCCATGTGCCCTTGGAAAGAATTTTCAGTCTGCAGCTTTTGGATAAAAAGTTCTACTTACATCTATTAAGTCCATCTGGTCTAATGTGTCACTTAAGGCCAGTGTTTCCTTATTGATTTTCTGTCTGGATGATCTGTCCATTGATGTAAATGTGATGTTAAAGTCCCCTACAATGATATGTTACTGTCAACTTCTCCCTTTATATTTGTTAGTATTTGCCTTATGTATTTAGATGCTCCTGTGTTGGGTACATATATAATTGCTGTATCTTCTTATTGGCTAGATCCCTTTATCATTATCTAATGTCCTTCTTTGTCTCATTATGGTCTTTGTTTTAAAGTCTGTTTTGTCTGATATAAGTATTGCTATCTCAACCTTCTTTTTATTTCCATTTGCATGGAATACCTTTTCCCATCCCCTCACTTTCAATCTGTTTGTCTTTAGATCTGAAGTGAATCTTTTGTAGGCACTATATATATGGGTCTTTTTTTTTTTTTAACCATTCAGCCACTCTAAATCTTTTAATTGGAGCATTTAATACATTTACATTTAAAGTAATTATTGATAGATATGTATTTGTTGCCATTGTGTTAACTGTTTTCTGGTTGTTTTTGTAGTTCTCTTTTGTTCGTTTCTTCTTTTTTTGCTTTCTTCCTCTGTGATTTGATGGCTATCCTTAGTGTTGTTTGGATTCCTTTGTCTTTCTTGTGTGTGTATCTATCATAGGTTTTTGGGTTGTGGTTACTATGAGGTTTATATATAACAATCATATATACATATGTGATTATTTTAAGTTGATCTCTTAAGTTTGAACACATTCTAACCACCCTGCATATTTACTCACCACTGCGTATAATATTTAATGTTTTTGAAACCATATTTTATGTCTTTTTGTTTTGCGTAGCCCTTAACTACTGATTATGGATATAGATAATTTTACTACTTTTGTCTTTTAACCTTTCTACTAGCCTTATAAGTGGTTGACCTACTACCTTTACTGTATATTTGCCTTTACATTTTTCCTTTAGTAATTTGTATATTTCTAGTTGTGGTCTTTTCTTTTTTTTAAAGATTTATCATTTATTTATTTATTTAATCTATTTTTGGCTGCATCCGGTCTTAGTTGCGGCATGCAGGATCTTTCATTGCATGCACAGGCTTCTCTCTAGTTGTGGCGTGTGGGGTTTCTCTTTTCTAGTTGTGGCACACAGGCTCCAGGGCATGTGGGCTCTGTAGCTGTGGTGCGCGGGCTTAGTTACCCCGTGGCATGTGGGATCTTAGTTCCCTGACCAGGGATTGAACCCATGTCCCCTGCATTGTAAGGTGGATTCTTTACCACTGGACCACCAGGGAAATCCTGTGGTCTTTTCCTTTTCACTCAGAGAAGTCCCTTTCACATTTCTTGTTAAGCTGGCTTATTGGTACTGAACTCTTTTAGCTTTTGCTTGTCTGTAAAACTCTTTGTCTTCCCTTCAAATCTGAATTATAACCTTGCTGGGTAGAATATTCTTGGTTGTAGGTTTTTTCATTTCATCACTTTAAATATATTGTGCCATTTCCTTCTGGCCTGCAAAGTTTCTGCTGAAAAGTCAGCTGACAGTCTTATAGGAGTTCCCTTGTATGTAACTACTTCCTTTTCCCTTGCTGCTTTTAATGTTCTCTCTTTAATTTTTTTTCTATTTTAATTACAATGTGTCTTGGTGTGGACCTCTTTGTGATGATCTTGTTTAGGACTCTGTGCTTCCTGGTCCTGGATGTCTGCTTCCTTTCCTTGGATAGGGAAGTTTTCAGCTATTATGTATTCAAGTAAGTTCTCTGCCTCTTTCTGTCTCTCTTCTCCTTCTGGGACCCTATAATGTGAACTTCAGTATGCTTGATGTTGTCCCAGAGGTACCTTAAACCATTCTTATTTTTCAAAATTCTTTTTCCTTTTTTGTGTTCAGTTTGGGTGATTTCCACTACTCTGTCTTCCAGTTTGCTGATCTGTTCTTCTGTATAATCTATTCTATTGTTGATTCCTTCTTGTGTATTTTTTATTTCCACTATTGTATTCTTCGGCTGTTTGGTTCTTCTTTATATTTTGTTAAGCTTCTGTGTTCATCCATTCTTCTCCTGAGTTCATTGAACATCTTTATAATAATTACCTGGAATTCTTTAATGGTTAGATTACTTACCTCCACTTTGCTTAGTCTTTTTCTAGGGTTTTACCTTGTTCCTTTGTTTGGAACATATTCCTCTATTGCTTCATTTTGCCTAATTCTGTTTTTAGTTCTATGTATTAGGTAGATTGGATACAATTCTCAATCTTGGAGAAGTGGCCGTATATAAGAGATGTCCTGTGGGGCCTAGCAGCACCTTCTCCTCTGGTTACCAGAGCTATACACTCTAGGGGTGCCCCCATGTGGGTTTCATGGGTCCATCTGTTGTCACAGGGCTGACTACTTTGAGCACACTGGTAGGCAGGGCTGGCCTCCAGCCCAGTTGGCTGCCAGGCCCTGCCTTGTGTGGAGGCTGCTGGCCTACTGGTGGGCGGGGCATATCCCTGCATGGCTGGCTGTTCAGCTTGGGGATCCTGGGATCCCCAACTGGCTGGTGGCAGTAAGGCCCTGGTACTAATAGGCTAGTAGGAGGACTCCAAAATGGCACTTGGCAGAACCAATGTCATGGTAGAATGAGCTCCTAAAAATGGCTGCCACCAGAGTCTGTGTCCCCATGGGGAGTCCCAGTTGCCTCCTGCCTCTCCTGGAGGCCCTCCGAGATCAGCAAGTGGGTCTGACCCAGGCTCCTTTCAAATTATTGCCTCTGTACTAGGTCTCAGAGCATGTGAAATTTTGCATATGTCCTTTAAGAGCCAAGTCTGTTTCGTATAGCCCTCTGGTTCTCCCATACAGAAGCCCCTCTCATCTTCAAAGCCAGACGTTTTGGGGCTGGACTCTTCTGGATGGCCTACCCTGAAGGTGTGGGTCTTAACTATACTGTATCTCTGCCCCTCCTATCTGCCTGGTTGTGGTTCCCTTTCTTTTTTTTTTCTTTTTGGCCACACTGCACAGCTTGTGGGATCTTAGTTCCCTGACCAGGGATTGAACCCAGGCCCTTGGCAGTGAAAACAGAGTCTTAACTACTGGACCTCCAGGGAATTCCCTGTAGTTCCTTCTTTCCATCTTTAGTTGTGGAAAATCTGCTAGTCTTCAGGTCATTCTCATCAATAGTTGATCTGTAAATAGTTGTAATTTTGGTGTGCCGATGGGTGGAGGTGAGCTCTGGGTCTTCCCACTCCATCATCTTGGCCACACCCATAAATGTCTAATTCAAAGACACCCAGTCTACAGTATTTCCTTATAGCAGCCCAAGCTATGACAGATTTTGGTGCTGAGAAGTGGGGTGCTGCTATAACAATTACTTAAAAATGTGGAAGCAGCTTTTGAACTGGGGAAAGGGCGGAGGTTGGAAGAATTTGGAAGTACATGCTAGAAAGATAGATGTTTCTGGTGAGGGCTCAGAAAGAAAAGAGGAGAGGTGGAGAGAAAGCTTTCATTTTCTTAGCAAACACATAAATAATCATGAAAAGAGTGTTGGCAGAAATATGGATGGTAAGGTCCACTTTGTTGAGGTCTTAGAGGGAAATGAGGAACATGCTGTTGCACAATGGAGAACAGACGATCCTTGTTATAAAGTGGCAAAGAACTTGGCTGAACTGTGTCCTAGTGTTTTTGCAAGGTACAGCTGGAGAGCAATGAAAATGAATATTCAATAACTGAATTATTTTGCTGTACACTTGAAACTAACACAATATTGTAAGTCAACTATACTCCAATAAAATTTAATAAAAAAGAAAAAATCCTGCTGCAAGTAAAAGATCAAAGTTAAATATTTAAGTCATATTTGTAAAAAAAAGAAAAGGAATATTCAGTGAAGAGATTTATAAATGTTTGGAGAGTAGCTTGCTTCCTCCTGACTGCTTACAATAAAATGTGAAAGGAAAGAGATGACTTAAAGAAGGAATTGTTAAGCAAAGGGAACCAGAATTTAATGCTTTGGAAAATTCTCAGCCTGTCCATATCCCAAAAAATGAGCAAATGTGTTTGGAAGAGAACACTAAACGGTGTGGATGGACTATCAAATGATAAGAGATTATTGGATTATAGGAACAGAAACACTGCCTGTTTGTGCTGAAGGGGACTGAGATGGGAAGAAATGCTTTCAGATGTTGATTCTACCGGACAGGATGATAAAGCTACTTGGCTATGAATGTGCACTATTCAAGAAAGGGGAAGAATGATCCCACAAGCAATTCAGAAATCATCAGGGCCATCACCTTGGTTTCAACAGGACAGACAGGTTTCATCTGAAGTCATGGGGGCAGGACCCTTGCCTGGGCAGAGCTGCAAAGGCAGGACCACAACCCAGTGGATCCAGAGGGCAGAGCATCAAACCAAAGAGGATTATTCTCGAGCCTTAAGATCTAAAGGTATTTGCCTTGCTAGAACTGGACTTGGTTGGGACCCATCACTCCTTTCTTCCTTCTGATTACTCCTTTCTTTCTTCTGATTACTCCTTTTTGGAATGAGAATGTCTACCCTATGCCTATCCCACCACTGTATTTTGGAAGTAGATAACTTATCTGGTTCCACAGGTTCACAGCTAGAGAGGAATTTTGTTTCAAGATGAATCATACCTAGAGTGTCACCTATATCTGATTTAGATAGTATTTAGATACTTTATTTTTTTAAGGAAGGCTTTATTCTTTTTTTGACTGCACCACACAGTATGTGGGATCTTAGTTCCCTGACCAGGGATTGAACCCATGCCCCCTGCAATGGAAGCATGGTGTCTTAACCACTGGACCACCAGGGAAGTCCAACAGTATCTAGATACTTTAGACATTAGAGTTGATTCTGATGAGTTAAGACTTTGGAGCTGTTGGAATGAAGTGAATATATTTTGCATGTGAGAAGACATGCATCTGCAGGGCCACATATTTTGTAATAGCAGCCTGAACTGACAAAGACAGATCATGTTTTCCTTACAGGACCCTGGGTTTGATTTTGCTTGAAAGCCATAGCTTAATTTTAGCCCTGGTTGCCATCTAGAGAGACTAAAAAATTTCAAAATCATCAAGTCCTGACTCCTTATTGTTCAATAATTTATCTCTCTTCTCCCATTTTACTACAAGAAGGAAGACGAAACCAGGCAGCACCTTCTGTTTGGTAACTGCTTTAGTTAGATCACCCAGTTCACTAGGAACATTTTCTCTTTCCACATACTTGCAGATGATACTATTGCTAAACCTTCTGCCACTTCATAACAATGATCCTCTTTCCTTCAGTTTCCAATAACATGTTCCTTACTCCCTTTTGAGCACTCATTGGCAGCATCATCAAAGTCCAGATTCCTACTAAATTTGTTCAAGATAATTTAGGCTGTCTCTAACACACTCCTCAAAATCTTTCCTGCTTCTGTCCACTGCCTGGTTCCAAACCACTCCCACATTTTAGGTAGTTGTTATGACAGCACCCCATTTCCAGGCACCAAAATCTGTATTAGTTATCTATGCTGCATGACAAATTGCCCCTAAATTTAGTGCTTTAAAAACACTTATTATCTCACAGTTTCTGTGGGTCAGGAATTTGGACACAGCTTAGCTGGGTGCCCCTGGTACAGAAGGTTGCAATCAAGTTGTTGGCCAAGGCTGCAATCATCTCAGGGTTCAACTAGGTGAGGATTCATTCTAAGCTCACTTATGTGACCACCGGCCAGGCCTCAGGTTCTCACTGACAGTTGGTGAGACATTAGTTCCTTGACATATGGAGCCCTCTATTGGGCAACTATAGTGGGCTGACTAGTATCCCCTCCCCCATTCATGTTCACATGGAACCTCAGAATGTGGAAATAGGGTCTCTGCAGATGTAATTAGTTAGGTTAAGATGAGGTCATACTAAATTTGGGTGGGCCCTAAATCCAATGACTGCTGTCCTCATAAGAAGAGAGAACATAGAGGCACACAGAAAAGGTCATGTGGAGATGGAGGCAGAGATTAGAATAATGTACCTATAAGCCAAGGAATGCCAAGGACTGCTGGAAGACTCCACTCTTCCCTAGAGTCTTCAGAGGGAGCATGGCCCTTATGACACCTGGATTTCAGACTTTTGGCCTCCAGAACTGTAGAGAATTTCTGTTGTTTTAAGCCACCCAGTTTGTGGTAGTTTGTTATGGCAGCCCCAGGAAACTAATAAAGCAGCTCACATTTTTGACCTGCCTTTCCTCAGAGCAAATAAGCAAGAGAATAGGAGAGAGAGGGGTACCCAAGATGGAAGCCACAGACTTTTTGCAACCTAATCTCAGACATGCCATCCCATCATTAGAACCAAGTCACTCGATCAGCCCACGAGCAGGGTGAGGGGATTAAACAAGATCATGAATACCCAGAGGTGGGCATCATTGAAGGCTATCTTAGGCTATCTGCTACCTCCCCAGCAAAAAAATGGAAAAAATGGAGGAAACCTCTCCTTCCTCAGGGCTCTGCCTTCTCCATTCCTTGATTCCTTCAACAAATATTTATTAAACACCTACAGTGGGCCAGCTGTTGGGGATGTGACCAATAATACAGACAAGGTTCTTTCCCTTGAGAGTATTTAGTCTAGTGTGGGAGAGAACACTAAAGAAAAAAAGCAAGTGGATATATAAATTAAAATTGTGATAAGTACAACGAAGTAAATTATGAGGTAATAGGAATATCTGATTTAGATTGAACCAAGGGTCAGGCCTACTCTTTCTGATAAAATAGTATTTCGAATGTGGTTGAAGACTGTGTAGAAATTGGGCTGTGTGTGTGTGTTGGGTGGGGAGAGTAAGTCTCTAGATAGATAGTAATGTGCAGATAACAGCCAATAAGTTTAACTGCCAGACTCAGAACATTTAAGGCAGGGATTTCATCTCTGCATCTCTACTATGTAGCACAGTGCCCGGCACAGAGAGGCACTTGATAAATGCTTACTGAATGAATGAATGAATCCAAGGTACCTTCTATTTCCTAACTGTTATAGATAATGTCAATTCAAGTCATTTTGAAGTTTTCTCCCAAAGTTCACTGCTGGATCACTGTTCTTATTTGTATTAGGTAGCATAAACAAAGCTGCTATAATAAAAAGACGTAAATAGATAAAAGCTCAACACAAGAGGTTTTTTTTTTTTTTTTCCTCATGTAACAATGCTGAGTGGGTGTTTAGGTCAACAGGGCAGAGTTCTCCACCCAGGTATCTTCCATCTTAAAGCCTTGCCTTCTCCAGAACCTGGTCATCATCTTCCAGCTGGCAGAGTAAGTAACAGCATCTGTTGACAGATTTTCTGGTCCAGGCCTGGATATGTGCACATCCCTTCTGCTCACTTTCCACTGGGGGAGAGCATAGGCATATGGCCACTTTAAGGGGGTTGAGGAATGTACTGTAGGTGTATGGCCAACAAAGAGAACAACTAAATAAGTCAAATACTTGACTTATTCTCTGGTACATTACTCAAGAACCTCAAATTAACCAGATAAAAAAGAACTCTGGATTCCCTGCTTTCACTCTCATCTGAGTCTTTCATTCACTGAATGGCACCACCATCCATGCAAGTTGCTTAAGGCAGTCTCCTGGAAGTTATTCTTGATTTGTTTTTGTTTTTTTGGCTGTGCTACGTGGGATGTGGGATCTTAGTTCTCCACCAGAGATCGAACCCATGACCCCTGCAGTGGAAGTGCAGAGTCTTAACCACTGGACCGCCAGGGAAGTCCCCTTGATTTGTTTCTTATTTTCATCTTCCACGTGGAGTCCTTCAGGAAGCCCTTTCAACTCTACCTCCAAAACATATCATAAACCCATCTATTCTATCTTTACTGCCACTTTCTTAGTTCAAGCTTCATAATAATCTGGGTTATTCCAAAAGCATTTTAATAACTTTCCATGTCTCCACTTTCGCTTGCCAATATTTCATTCTCCATACAGCAGAGTCTTATCTTTTAAAACATAAATTTGATCATATCACTCTTTAGTTTAAAACCTTCCAGTGGCTTAGAATAAAACCCAAAGTTCTCACCATGACCCCTAAGGGTGTATATGATACAACCTCTGCCTACCTCTCCAACCTCATCCTTTATCACTCTCTGCTACTCACCCTGCTCCAGCTACAATGATCTTGCTGCTCCTTGACCACATTTACCTTACTTCCACTTTAAGACTTTTGCACTTGCTGTTCCATCTGCTCAGAAATCCCCTTGGATTTCCAATAGACAGTTCCTTCTCATTAGAGGTCTCAGCTTCAAGGTTACGGCCTGGGAGACCTTCCCTGATTATCTACTTGGAAAAAGCCCCCACACCGTTATTCTCTTACCTCAGCATCCTATTTATTTGCTCTTTAGTATCCACAAACTCTGTTTTTCCCTCTTTATTTTCTGCTTCCCTTTCCTGAAAATAAGATCCATGAGCAGGTACTGTGTCTTTTTTCTACTGTTTCCCCAGGGTCGAGTAGGCGTGGCACACAGCTGTGCTCAGTAAATAAGTGAATGAATGAAGAGGCATCAAGAGGTAATTAACCAAAAGCTCCTGCAAGGTTCTTTGACAGATTGTTGGTGTCGTTTAAGGAGCACAAACCTGGGTTCCGGTTCGGACTTAACCACTTCTCAGCTGTGCGCAAATGAGTGCCGCTCTCTGAGGCCCTCAGTTGCCGCATCCGTTAACAGGAAATAAGCACATACTTACCTGAAAAGGCCAAATGCCTACTTTATAAAGGAGAAAGGAACTAAGAGAAGAAAAGGGCTTCACGTAAAATAAACGCTCCGTATATATAACTTATTATATATAATTGTTTTTACCGTAGGACCCGCCCGTGGCCTCAGTTTCCTCTTCTCTATCACTAGTCGATATCCCCGGCTCCTTCCGCAGGGTGTTTCTGGCGCCACAAATCTCGTCCGCGCCGCTAGGAGAAAAGAGAAACGCTCCCGCAGCCACTAGAGTCCGGCGCTGAGGCCCAACAGCCCCGCCCCGCGAGCCTGAACCTTTTACGTCATCAACTCGGCGCCAGCGCTGCGGAGGGCCCGGGGGCCTATCCTGGGTGTGGCGCCACCTTGGGGAGGCCTTGGCGGACGCCTGCAAGTCAACTGCTTGGTTCGGGGGCGGCTCGGAAACCGCAGCTGACCGTGACGAGGGGCGCGTGGAGCCGTGGGGACACGAAGTCGGGCGGCAGGAGAGGCGGCCCGGAGCTCAGGCGGGGCACAGCGCCGGCAAGCGGGCGCCTGGCGGGGCTGCCCGGCGCGGGTG